>NC_051161.1:19324615-19685740 GCF_013339745.2 Dermacentor silvarum
CCCTCTGTATTTATTATCAGGTATATCTCCCATAGAGTGGTAAAGTTTGTAGATTCACCCAAACCAATGAACGCACTGGTTTCGTCGCGAAAGAGCACAAAAGTGCAACGGTAGCTTTAGACCTTTCTTATTCATTTCCATTTGACTGCACAATGTTGGTGCCTCGATACCCTGGAAATAAAGAGAGAAAAAAAGAAGTGGTAGAAGTTGAGCCAAAGTGAGAAAGATAAACGTACGCAGTGGTGTCATGGTGCTAACCAAAACTAATCCAAGACAAACCGGTTGGTCTGAAAGGACCCGTTATTGCTTGCTGGGCCTCGTTACTATCGATACGGCGCGTAAACAGTAGGCTGACGAGAAGAGCACATAACGTCCTCCTGGTTAGCGCTCGAACCAATTACGCCGGGTTGGGATGCCAGTGTTAGCCTTCGTGGCTGTAAACTCTGAACACTCGCGAATTGCGAAGGGCATTGACCAGCACTTCATGAAAAAACAGCGAAAAATAGTTCAGGCTGCTTATGCAAAGCAGCTCAAAGCAGCTACGGACTCGAATATATAGAGCCTAAATAAAAGCAGAACTTCTATGCATCCCTAATTTCACTCAGCGCAGATGTGAAAGGAGGCGCCACGATTTTTTCGTTAGCGCAAAAACATAAGGCCAGAGTGCACTAACCCGAAAAAAACATGGCAGAAGGGGTGAAGCGCAAACTAACTGACGTTTATCGAAAAGCGAAAGGAAAGAAGAATGGTGACACGAGAATAGAAGCAGTCGTAAACGCGGTTCCACGTGACTTAGTTTTCAACAGCTACTCATAACTTTCACTTATTTCCTTGTCAAGCTCACAAAAAGTGTTAGTTTTGTCATGAAGAAGAAGAGCACAAGGACAAGGCCAGACAGATAGTCTGTTCAATGCCTGCAGTGCAACCAGTGGACCAGCCGGATCGCCAGTGCTTAGCACGAGTGTGAGCCGTTTCGGGCAACCAGCTGTTCCTGCTCTGCGTCACCTGCCTTTTCGGTTACGAACAGACGCTACCATCTGAATTGTTCAGTACACCCCTTTACAGTTTGCATTTCAATCGTTCACTCTCGTTTCTTCGGGTTCATGTTCCTGCCCTTGTGTTTCTACGCTATGTTGGAGACTCAATAATTAACTAGTCATGCTTCAACTATTGTTCGAAGAAGGCCGAACGAAATTAATGATAAGTGAAACAATAATGGCGGAACGCAAAAGCACTAAACACGTCCTTTGGTCAATGCAGCTAAGATAGTCGAAATTATAGCGCAGTCCTCCACTACAGTGGATCCCATGGTGGCCCATGTGATGTTTTCGTACCCTAAACTCACGCAGACAACAAACCAATTGATCGATCAATTCGATCAATCAATGACATGTGAGAGGCAGCATAAAAGCTTTCAACAAGAGTACCCGCGATTTCGCAGCGATGGCTTCGAGCATTCAGAGACGTACTAAACTTTCAGTTTCTTTGACGGTTATCTTTGCTTGAACACGTCGCATGAAGTGCCTTTCAGGCCGTGTTTAGATAACGCAATATAGCACGAGCAATTTCCCGCTAGAAATGCTGCAAAGAGGAAAAGAAACCATACGCTCAACCGTCTCGGGCTCATAATTAGCCCGCGACAGTGGTAGGCGCAGCAACAAAGTAGCCACACTGGCCTGCGCCCGCTGCGAAACAACAAAAAGCAATAAAATGTGACCTCGCGGTAAAAAAAAAATAAAAAAGAACTCAATACTCCCTGACCCACTCCTTTCGTTACCCATAGCATGCGCCGCTCCCAACAGCCTAACTTTCTCCATATAGCAGCCATAATAAAGCGGCGCATAACATTACATTTAGAATAACGGACAAGCCCTCTGAGGGTACCGCGTATCTGTTTCTCTCTTCCGGAAACAGCGAGGCTTTTGCGGAACACCTGGCGCTGACGCAGAACGCATCTGTCGTTTTGATGTCAGCCAAGCCGAATGCAAATGAGGAAGTTGGGGTCCCCTGTCTTGTTGTTTTCTTCATATTCGTTTCTTTGCTGTCGGGCACACCGCTGTGTGTCGAGTGTTTCTGCTCGCTACGACTGAGGGCGGGAAACGCTGGATGCGCGAAACGCTAGTCGCGCCTGTGTGCGCGTCTGTAAAGCTCCAGCCGAGTTGAGGCAAGGTCGCGGGCGAAAATGAATACAGGCGAAAGAAATGTACGCGGGAAGAAACTGTTTTCCGATGCGCTTTTTTTTTATTGCGATAGCAATTATATGGACACTCAAAAGCAGATTTCTGCCGTCGGCGTCGCCGTCGCCGTCGCCGTCGCCGTGAGGTTCCGTATGACGTCATTTGGAGAAGAAGTCGTCGCCGCGCGCCGAACGCTGTATGTGCGAGTGAAAGGGCGCGAGGGGCGCGTCTTTCACGGGGAGTGAACGCACGGCGGAGAACAAACGCGCGTTCTGCGCCGTGCTCGCTTAAGGGCTGAAGAAGTAGGCGTCTCTGTTCTCCTTCACAATCACCATATATGTAGAGCAAACGCGCCTTCTTCCGACGAGCGAGAGGCCGTGGGGGAGGGGGAGGGAAGGGAGGCGACGTTTAGCTGCGGCACGCAGTGCCTATTTATATCAGAGGCTCCGGCAACAGTCACCAACGCCGCACGCATTTTGAGCGAACGCGGGCAAAACGCCGATGGCGTCGACAACATATCTGCGTGTTGCGATGCTGCTGCATGTCCAAGTTTATACAGCTGATAAAGCTAATATCATTACTCCGTATAGCTCTCTACAAGTTTGCTATCGCAATTGATGCTTCGCCTTTCAGGTGAAACTGCGACAACTTTTCACTTCCGGGTATGTTGAGGGAAAGGAAGGCGTATTCTCGTAAACGCGCCAACATGTTTGTTTACCTTGCCCGTACAGGATGCGTCTCTGAACGGCTGCATTGTTTGTTTACGATATTTATCCATAAGTAAGCTAGTCAAGACAACTGGCTGGAAAGCAATCTTTAGACGGGGAATGATGTGATATTGATGTGGTAACCATAGAGTAAAAGAGGAGAGAAAGACAAGTCGGGGAAGTTAAGCAGGAATGCGTCTGGTTGGCTATCCTACTCGGGAGATGGGAAGGAGGGAATAGAAAGATGAGATAGAGAGAGGGGTGGAGGAAGGACGCGGTGAGCTCGCGCACGCACGCGGATGGCCTGAGCAAGTCAAAGGCGTCCACATAGGCCACCTGCCCTCAAGAAAGACAAAAGTGCCTTCACAGCTTTGTAGGCCGACGAGCGACGGGGACGATCTTCAAGTAGCCCCTGCACAGACAACGGCCGATCGTCCAGTCGTCGCAATGCTATACATATTGTTTGTCTTTCCGACTCAAATCAATGGCAGTGACACAATAAATGTTCGATGTTCTGTTCACCTCCACAGACGTCGCACGCAGCACTGTCGGTCATTCAAACCAAAGCAGTGTACGCCTTCGTGAAAGCCATTCGCCACCACAGCCGGTATAGAAGCGATGGCTCACATTGGTGAAACCCGGCCGGGTGGAGGTCGCAGTTAGAGCGAAGAGTTCAGTTCATGTAACCTGGTGCGCCTTATATTTGGGGTGTGCCACTCTGTTAAAGAGAGCTTGCGTGCGAGGTGACGAAGCTGCCTTGCAGCGTCTGTCCTGGAAAGAGGAATGGGAATGATATGTGTGTGTGTGTGTGTGGGGGGGGGGGGGGGGGGGGTGTTACCATAGAGTAAAGGTCACTTAAGGGCGCAGGGTAAGGCGAAATTTGAAAGAAATCTTTCTTTGTAATTTCTGAAGTGCGTCTCCTTATGCCGATTTTCCGTGGTCACACTTTTCTTAGAAGTCGTATTTGTGACTGAAAAGCAGTTTTTCCGAAAGCAAGTAGTGAGTGACTACGCCCATTTTGGAATGCGCTCCGCGTATATCATTAATTTTACCAACGAAAAACTTCCAAGGCGTACCCCACTCCACGGTCCCTTAGCAGGATATACCCAGACTTCCCGCAGTCGTGCCCCAAATGCAGAGCCATGCTCATTCGACCACATGCTCTGGCTGTGCCCAGCCCTAGAAAACTCTACACTTGCCACCAAGGAACGGTGGGAGGAATTCCTCAGAAGCGACAAGCACCACATCCAGCTGCAGGCAGTCCAGAGGACCCACAACATCGCAATGGCCCAGAGGGCCCACGACATCACAACGGGACTTCGCCTCCCGGTGCCATCGTGGGCGGAGCCACCGACTTGACCCGATGGAGCCTTCGGCTCCCCCGGGCCACAGTTTCTCAGGACCAAATAGAGTTCTTGTCACCATCCCTAAATGAAAACACTTATCTGTAATCTGCTATGTAAATGAAATTGTCTGGTAACTATTGCATAGATTGCAATCCAGAGACGCTCTGTACGTTTTTTTAGCGTTCGTGCTTCGTAGCGCGTCTATTCAAACGCGTCTCGTTCCTATAGGTACAATCAGTATCCGCGATAGCGTTAAAGGCTCCGTAAAACACCACCTAGATTACTATTATTGCTTCCTGTCGCAGAAACTCCGGCGTCGGCGTTCCGGGAGCGAAAAATGCTGTACATATTCTATACGGTGCTCAAGTTCTTCTTCTATTACTAAAGTTGCTCACAGTTTGTCTTACATTCTTTACAAAGATATTTCTCGGGGTTTTGAGAATGACAGCCCACAAACAAATGACATGAAACAAAGCACCCCCCAGCACATGCCTTTTATGTTCAATCTTCTCAGACTGAAATATTAAAAGTGCGAAACAATAACAGAAGATTGGCCAACGCAAGAGGCCGTGTTTCTACCAGAAATCTCCCCTTCTTGCAAAGCGTTCGCTGCCAGCGTTTCTCGGTAAACTTGGCGGTTACATAAGCTGTAGTTGCCGGGAAGCGTGAGAAGCAGCCAGGGATCTTTGCATGCTATCACATTCCACTCTTAAAGGCGAAGCTAAGTGTCCTCCAAATTTTTATCCGCTGTGCCTGCCGATAAGTTGAAACGTCGAGGGCAAAAAAAAAAAGTCACAGGCTTACGCGGCACACGCAGCACACTCACAGCGTAAGCTGGTTGAGCGGCGCAAGAGTATCTCCCATTTCGGCACCACGCACAACAAGGTCTTCGCGGCAAAGTGCCTTCGCCTCGATTTTGACGAGTACGATCTGAACTGTCCGCCCACCGTCGGCGTCGACGGCGAGCTGCGGCTTCTAATGTTCTCTGCACAGCAGTCTGCTGAGCCCGATGATGCCTGCTTGTAGCCGCGCACGTAGCTCTACAATTCGCTTCTTCAGCAGCGGTTCATACTGTGGCGCCGAACGCTGAACCCACAAGCTTTTCAATGTCGACGTTTTCAGAGTGACAACGGCATTTCTGTGATGGACGGTGGGTGTTAGTTCTGATGTACTTAGAATTGTGCGTGCAAACTGTGAGTTGGAAGTGTTGAACTCACTGGAGTTGCGTCGCAGCGGGTAGGTTTTGCTTTGCGGACTGAGCTGCACGAAAACTAACAAACCAGGGAAGGCAAGCAAGATGACAGACTGAAAACGAGAAGATGACTTCGCCTTGAAGAGACAAGTCCACTTGTCGAAACGTTCGTTCCTGCTCTCTCTCTCACCTTGTTCTCGTGTTACTCATCTTGAATCGCCATCTTGAATCGCCGCATTCCCCTTGTTTTCTCTCCAATGGTGTTTGTGGCAGAACAGAATTGTTTTTCACCCGTGTTTTTACTTTATACTTACTTATGTTAAAACAATGTTTTTTTCTTTCTTTTTTGCATAGGTGACATTATTTAATAAATCTTTTAAGATAACTACTTGATTTTTTTCTCTGTCATCTGTATAAGTGTAGACAACTACTCTGCTAGAATTGAAAATATGCCCTTACCGGTTTTTGTGCTACAAAATTTCAAATATGCAAACGACGCCCAAAATGTAGGACTAGAGGGAACACATATATAAAAAGTTAATTTTGTTTGATTTCATAATAAGTTTAGTACAGTTAAAAGAGCACAAAATGCGGGGCAGAAATGATATTTGTTGTATGTGAATACTTTATTACTTACCGAAAAAACAGTTCCCGAACATGGTCAGATATGCATGGGAAGTAGAGGGCTTAGCCTGTGCCCTTAACGTGGCTATTTAGGGTGACCGAAATGGTAGCTTTGTCGTCAGCTATGTGTAAGACGGATGATATTACGCAAAAGCAAGGCACATAAATGTACTCCATATTGTCTCCTGAAGTAATGACAGCATGCGGAAAGTTAGCTTTACAATAGAAAAATATAATAATTCGCCTGTCGCTTAATAGACGACGAGCTGAACTCTCGCACTAAATTTACTTGCTCGCCTGCTAATCGTTCCTACAAGCAACGCCAATTCTTTAAAAAAGACAAAAATTCACCGATGCGACGGACACTCACTGAGAGTGATGGGACTTGTCATAAATATTCAAAAATGCAGATCCAACTCATATTTTGTATTTTACGTGAAGCAAAGCTTTTCTGAAGCGGGTAATGGAATGCTATAAATTTGGCCTTTGTCATTGACGCAAAGGAAACCTGCGCACGCGCTCTCGCGCAACCTGTGCTATGCATTGTAACAACTCTTATATTGGCTCGTATTTTCTCATTAGAACTCGTCGATATCGACGAGTTCTAATTAAATACACGTTCCATGTACTAGTGTCAGAACCAAACATATTGTGCGGCTTGTCTGTACAGCGGAGGTTGCTCGTTCTGGTGCAGCAGCTGCCCTTAAAGAACAGATCGAAACAAGAAACAAGACAATACTTACAAAAGAGTGGTGTATTGCAAAAGGCCGCAAGTCATCGCAGCCTTAATTAAACGCAGCCTTATTGCAGCGTCGGCATGTCGGCCTCAACGACGCTCGTCAACGCAAGCGTCACCGGCCCCTTTCCAACCGCTCCCCGGAAAAGCCATCTAGAGCTCGACGTGACCTGGCGTACAATTTGAGGATGCGCACCCTGCTGGTCAAATGGCAAGAAAGGGAGAACGCGCCTGCATTTGTCAAGCCAGGATTGCGCCAGAGGCATCCTTCGCGACCGCACGTCCACGCCTCGGCCTTCGATCGAACTATATAGGCTGTGGTTGATGGTATGATACTGTTAAGATATCTACCAATGAGGCACATCACCTTATGGCAATTTCCGATGTGTTGCTCTACAATATCTGACAGTACCTTCCGTAAGGTTGCAAACAATTGTATCTTTATTTGTCGCTATCGTTTTCCAGAGACAATGAAGCAAAAAAAATATTGCGCGTACCCGACACAATAAGCAACCAGGAATACTTCTCAGTTTGTGTTAAAATTTGCAGCAACTTACCTGTGAGAGTGAAGAATGCATCTTTGTTTGAGACCGTGTGCCCATTTGTTTCCTCCCTATATTCCTATAGCTGGGAAAGCAATCGGCGAGAAAGTGGTCGCTACGTGTTCTTTGTAAGCTGTAATGGTTTACGTAGTATATTAAACTGTGAATGCAGAACTCATATACAGGTGGCAGGAGAATTCTCCATATTTATTCTATCAAGTCAAGTTCTTCGAAAATGGAACTGCGCGTTTTTCGCCGCGAGAAAAACACCTATGGTACGCCTAGGAACACGAAAGTTAAATGAACAAAAGGTGAAAGGACAAACGAAACTTTGCGCTGTGCAAGACTTGGTTGCACGGTGCTCATGCAAAGCATTCGCTGTGCGGCGAAGCGGCATATCACAGTCTGGTAAAGATCTGCATGGTGCGAGCTAGCATTAATGTACTTAGCAGTCAGGAGCCCCGGGTAATTTGGCCAACTTGAAAGCGACTGTAAATCACCGCCAATCTTGAGTGGGCCTACGTGCACTACGTAAGGTGCTTCAAAATTGTTTAGCTTGCCTTCGTACAAGTACTTTAACGCGTGCCGAAGAACCTGCTGAATTCTCTTCCGGGTCTTGCGAAAGAATTGCATACGTTGAGTTAAACAGGCAAACTTGTTTAGGTTCGTTCACAGAACAAAGCAGCACTGCGTACGGTAGTAGCGATAAGATTCCTTGTGGTAATCATGAGCTATTTTCATTGCACTTGTTCGCGAAGTTACTGCTCTATCTGAGAAACTGAGATGTACATTACGATGGTGTTTTGTCACAGGTGTTCTGTCAAGTTTTGTAGATCTCGCAATATCTTCTACCCGCTACATACTAAGATTATTCGCGATTAGTTCTTCATCATTTAATTATCTTTTGTTGGGAATAGCATAGCTGGCAAGTTCACCTCCCTAACGGTGTGTCGTTAGCGGTTAAATTGCTATATTATACTGCACAAGTTAACTATGGCACACAGTACATAACTTAATTATTCAGATGGAGGGATGGATGGATGCAAAACTTGAATGAAAGTCCTGATACAATCATTTTTCTTTCGTAGTCATTGTTATGAAACTCTCCAAAGTAATATTAATGAAGCTCTCAGCGATTTACAGAAATGGCGTTTAACGAATTCCCTTGAAATTAGCATAGCTAAAACAAAAGCTATTGACTTTTCACCTCGACAATACCTTCAGCACCCACTTTGTATCTTATTTTAGAGAATTCACATATAGAACTTGTTGACTCAGTAAGGTTACTTGGTGTATTTCTCCAAAAGCATCGGTCTTGGGACATACATGTTAACCATGTTGCTGCGATAGCACAGGCAGTAGGAATTCTGGCGAAATTTCAGCTACACTAACCTGAAGCTGCTAAACTGCATTAAATTATTGCTGTCTAGTCTAGTGCACAACCACGTTAACGAACCTGAACCAGCTGCATATACTACAAAAGAAAGCACTTTGCCCCATTAGGTGCGGTGAAAAAACTGCGCACACAAAACCTCTATATTTAAAATCAATCCCGTGTCTGTACATAACTTGTACCCACTAAATCTACCCAGGAAGTATAAATACGATTCAGATAGTCTTCTACATATATTTTCAGAGTTCACACCTCTCACAGTCTTGTAATTCACACAGTGACGATATCTGGAGAATACCATTTACACTACAATACCAGTAACACGCTTCCAAAGCTGCTAATTGAACTTCATCCATATGGAATCAACTTAGAAACCACTGGGAACTGTGCAATTAGGGCATTTCTTGTCGCGAAGGATTAATAAATTTCTTTTAGGTGAAAACTACACATTACAAAAAATTCATTCCAAATTTTTCAATTTTTATTGATAAATTTGTATAAACGAATGATGAGTTTATTGTCATGAATACATGAATGATTTATTCTTTACCAATGCGTACAAATATTCTGTATTTTTATGCTCTCACTACATGCCATGTAAACGGGGGCTCGAAGCTTTTTAAGTGGATAGATCCAGTTTTTTCGAGCACTCGTCTTCCACAAAGGAAAAGACTTGTGGACGGAATCAAGTTTTTATTTGATTTGATTTGATTCGATATGGAGACGGACGTTACTGTTCCCCATCGACATCTTAGGACAGAGATAATGTGAGCTGATAATGGCATGATGACACTCTTCGCCTGATTTGGTTATATGCGAATGAAACTTAAGCAGGTGTTGAAACACTGACGCTTGTCACTTATGCTTGCAGTGCGCACGAATAAAATCGGGAAGAAGCTTGGTGGCCGCGAATGCGAACTGTAATGTGCTAGGATCAAAGCGATCATGATTAAAGAAAGCATGTGGTCACTAGAAAGAGCATTTCGAATCGGAAAAGAAAGCTTTGGATATTCTATGGGGAATCTTTCGGCTGTTAAATCTTGATAAAGTAGCCGATTGCTTTTTTTGCGTGCAAAACATACCGAACCTTCGATAACCATGAAACTACTAATGCCATAAAGAGGCATTAGTGGTGCAATGATCGGTTGTGGCGCGCGGGAAACAGTGCATTGGGAGTCTGCTGTTACGTGCATCGAACGACAGTGCTGGCGCATGTTGCCCGGTGGAGCTAAGGTTGATGATGACGGTGGTGGTGATGATGATGATGATGATGATGATGATGATGATAATGACAATGATTTTCTTTACATGGCACATACCCACCTCGGGGGACTGGAAAAGACGCGGTTGGTACAATTAAAGTAAAATAACATTATATAAGGTTGGTTGTGCATTTTCTGCCTCTTCTTTCTTATTCGTGTCGCGTGCTAAGAAAAGGCGAAGCGGTTTAGGAAACCTAGGAAGTTCGGCAAGAAGAGATGGCCCTGAGTATTAGCATGTCCGTCTCCGTGGCCTGCGGTTATACGTCAATGGTGGCTTGACGCAAATACCTTGAGACGCAGTCATGGACACGTGCAGTTTACCGTATGGCACTCAATGTGGTTCATCTTCTGGGTTCGTTGCACAATATTGTTCCTTGTCCGGCCACTGTTTGTTCGGCGAAGGCCGTCGAAGGGTAAAAGAACAATACCTCTCAAAGGAGCGCGAGGCCTTGAAGAACGAAGCCCGTAAATTCGAAGGTGACAGCAAGAACAGCACGGTGAGGTTATATCGTGTCACTGCATTACTCGCAGTCATTCGGTCTGCGCCTGTAATTAGACACGGCCTTGCAGGGCTGTCTCCATTTTTCTGCACCAAATCAGGTGGATGTATAGTGCGAGGCTTTGCCACTGTGATGCCATGAGTACGAAACCATGAATGGTGCTTCTCGAGGCGAGAAAATCATTACGGTTGTCATCGGCCAACTAACGCGATGCCACAGCCTCTTTGGATCTTTTGTTTTTCACATGTCGTGAAGAGTTCGATGGAATAAAGTCTGGTGACGTAAAAGCAAGCACTGTTAAACGTGAAGCAGGTCACTGAGCAAGGTCAAAATAAAAATAAAATGACGTTTCGGGATCCATACGGATCCCTTGTTCACAATGGCTGGTTCACAATGGAATAACCGGGTACCTCTATTTGCGTATACACACTTATGAGGAAGGCCTGACACTGTGGGATCCTACGTGTTAATTTCCCTAAATTCTCTGTCGTGCGATAGGGCAAAACTAAATCGAAACCTACTCCATTTTGAGGAACATTATTATGACGAATACTTCGAAGCGCGTGCTTGTACAATAATTTCTGAGAAAAGGTTATGACTAGCCCTGCTCGGTTACACATCTACAATTGTATCAACCACTGCATTGTAACTAGTTGATACGGTAATAATTATTTCGGCTAGTTCCATTCATTACATAGGTGCGCATAGCAACTTTTCGTTTCCGAAGTAAACTCCGCCTCTCTAACTAAGCAATTTATATATGGAGGCCGAGTCGCACTCTCTTCGAAAGGCGATTTTTTACATATGGTCTGTAGCGCCACAGCGAGCACTCTGATGCGCAATAATTTTTTGCTCAATGTCCGGACGGTCTCATTATGCTTTCATGAGCAATTGACAGCAACTCAGCAAATAACTTTGGCGAAGTTTAAAAGAACACTTTCCATTCGAATGGGATTCAAGCTTACAGGCGTCGACGTGCAGACGCAAACAATGCCTTCGTCTAAATTCTCATTAGACAAAGGAAGCCGCTTCTGGTTGGCAGCGCTCGCATCCCCTGATCTTACGTGAAGTCAAGTCTTTCCGTGGTTCGGTTTTCCTCGGAGACAATGGACAATGGCTGAGGGCCGATAATGGCGCTGAAGGCCTTAAGATAGCCCTGCAAAGCCATGTTTAATCAATACCTACTGCATATATCTAGGAAGTGTTGGCTTAATTAAAATTAGTGACTCCAGGTGCTTAGCAATACCCAATCCTCAGCAGGCAAACAACGTCCGTAAAAAAACTGTGCTAGAACTTTGTTCGCCAATCGCAGCCTTAATTATGGTATACCCCTCGGAGTTCTGCTGCGACTGTTTCAGATTATTAAACAAATGGGATACGAGACATATGATAATTTATGCTGACCTATGTTCATAACAGGCGTGAACATCAGTGTGCGCGGTAATTTGGAATATACAGAAGTCGTTAAGTTTTAGCTACTGACACATAGAGCATTTGATATCGCAGCATCGAATTCAGCAAGTACACAAAGCACGACATTTCGATTGAAAATTTGAGCCAGTTTCATTGAAAACGTACTCAGAATGCACTGCCGTTCCATTTACCCGTTATCCGTACTGCCATTTTCCAGAGTACAGACACATCGCAACTGAAAATAACGCAATGGCTTCGCAGATTTTGATGGTTTGGTTCTAGGTGTCTTGCATGGAGCTGTCCGCCATATGGATTCTAGTGAAGATACGGAAGGACTTGCTGCGTTTACTGCGAATGCAAGCCGCCGTTCTTTCCTCGCCTACTCGGTAATCGCAAGCGACACTACGCGGGCCGACTGAGATATACGCGCCTTGCAAGTGTGCGGACGTTTTATCTCGCGGACGCAGATGCTTTGATCCGTTTGGTAAGGTATTTAGGAAAGCGCGGAGCTCGTCGTGTGCATTTGCATGCACGCGGGTCATGCCTGAGAACGGCGCCTACCTTTCACCGTGTCTGCTGCGCTGCTATAGGAACGAAGAGGCGCGTTTCCTAGCTCTAGAGTGTCTTCGGAGTCTCAGCCAAAGACCTTTACATCCGCCTCGACACTATGCTGAAGAAAGCGAATATCATCATATCCTCGTGTTAGGTGATTTAATGATGAGATGTCGCCACTCTGTGGTGACTCGTTATAATCAACCAATTATTTTACTCAGGAGTTCTATGGTGCTATTTCTTCCAGACAGTAATTCGCATTTCGTAAAAAAAAAAAAAAGATGCCTGTCTCAAGCAGCGGCTTCAGTAACCTTCTGCACTTTTATGAATATATTGATACATAGCTGCTCGATTGTGCACCGTTGTGGTTTCCGTCACAAAGTTGCGATGGCACGCTCTTGTGAATAAGCAAGTGATTTATCATTATACAATGTGTACAAATGTTTTGTATTTTTGCGCTCATATCGTCCATGATGGCATGCTGTGTTATTCTTGACGAAATTGGCGTAAATCTTTGTGTACCTCATGACACTTTACAGTGACTATGCGTCAGTCAGGTGGCAATATGTACGATGATCACCAGCAACAACGTTATTTATAGTAAGAAAATGTGAAGTTCTTCTTTTCTTGTTTTTTTTTTACGTTTGCAAAAATAACGAAATTTATTCTGGCAACAAAATATAAGAGGTATTACGGTGAAATGTCCGATTCGCTTCTTTTCCGAGGGTAAGAGTCCTACAACATCCTGCGGTGTAGTTATGGGCGCGCGCACACGCGGCCACAATACAACGCCCCTGTGGGCTGATACCACCACCTGGCTGATACCGCGAGAATGGTTGGTTGGCTGGTTGGTTGTTCGGTTGGTTGGTTGATTGATTGATTCTAGGTGATATGGCTCAATCCCCTACGGTGGATCAGCCATCAATCAAGTGAAAATAGACAAAAAGGGGAAAATAAGTCTTGGAATGAAATAGAAGACAATAAAGGAATACTAGCACACAATAATTAATAACTTATCATAGAAAGACATAATTATCTGAATTCTGGTATTATGAATTTTAAGGACTATGTTAAAAGGACTGCCAACCAATTTTCATGATACAAATTCTTTTATTTATTTTTTTTTTTGTGCAATGAGAAGCTTGCCAGTCAGAGTGCCTAATCATCAAGTGGATAACGCGGAAAATGGCATGGAATATTTTTATCAATTTTTTTTCTGCAGTGAGGATGTAGTAGTGCACTCGAAGCATGCTGAAAACAGGGCTAGGTGAGTAGGACAGCAATTATACGCCGGCATTGGCGGGCGGCGGACGACAAGTGTGGCAGTATAGCCGCGAGAAAGTACTATTTTTGTTTATCAAGTCGATGTTCCTGCGATTCACGTTTTCTGAAGTGTTAAATTATGTCCACAATAATAGCTCCCTGTTTTCGTGGTGTCCTGTCCAACTGCTTCGGTCATTAACCAATCAAGAGGGTTTCTTTGGCCAAGCCAAGTTAAGTCCTCGAAAGCTAAACGTGATACGCAGTTAAGCGTGTTGCCGTATAGCCGCGCGTGTGGGCTAATATTGTAGTTCTGCCATCCATTTACGCCACAACTGGTCGATGGCATTTTGTATCTCACAGTGAGACCACACAACTCTGGGTACTTACTCGCCGACTCTCGCGCGTGCAACGCCATGTGCGCCGCCATGCATTGTGCGTCGCGTCTGCCGCTCATTAGTGTGAACTTTCTTTTTTTTTTTTAATAACACGCGAAGAATAAAGCTCGAACGTCTAATAATATACGAACTTTAAGCAATAAGTATGTTGTACTTAATAACAGCCTACTTATGTACAGTAATCTCATATACTACATCCGGAGTACCAAGATTTCACCTCCAGGCGGGGGCCACCTACCATGGTTGCCGCGAAAATCCGGAGACCCCTCAGCGCAGCCTAACGGAATGCGGAGGTATTCACCCAGCGAGACCAGTGTGCAATGTAGAACTTCCAGAAGCGCTTGGATTTAAAGTAGACGGAAGTATCAACCGGTCTGCAACAGAAATAAGCAAGAGCCGTCCGAGTATTGGGGGGAAAAAAGCAGGAAATCGCAGGGATAGGCAGCGGTGCACGGTAGATATAGAATATTAAAGAGATGTATGTAAGATTGCTCGAAGGAAAAGCATTGATAGCGTACCTGAGTAACTCAAGCAGGCTATGTGACTATTTTCCACCGCTCCGTTATAAAAGGGATGCCAATAAATCATCATCATCATCATCATCCTCATCATGAGACTTTCTTTACCAATTTAAAATTATTATTCCTCCTTAAATCGCGAACAGCGTGCTGGATTCTGTCACTATAAATAATGGCCATTTCATTTCGACCAGCGTCTCACAACACATTCTGGCCAGTTTTCAGTCCCTTTAAAGAAGACATGCTGTTATTATTGATAGTAATTTAAACTGGTCTCTACTTTAGACGCAATACAAAGCGCGGATCAGTGGTCATTTATGATGAGAAAAAAACAATTAGCAATTAATAGACTGGCAGTTTTCTTATTTCAATTGTATAATGAAATATAGTGTCACATATGTTCGTGTTGTAGAAGTGTAGTGGCAACGCTCCTGGGGAGAGTACCGCGAGCAGTAAGAACTCAGCACAAATTGGCGAAGGAGTCTTCCAGAAGTCGCTTACTACGTAAGCCTACGACGTTCTAAACAGAAGTATTCTATGGTTTCAGGATCACTGCAGTAATAACCTTGAGAGGAAGGAGCCATGCCAGACCTACGCACAAAAAAAAAAAAAAAAAAAACAGTGGTATACGGCAACGCAGTATAGTAAATGCAACACTAATTAACTTTTTTTTCATTTTTCTGCGACACCATATACTGGCAAGGAAAGCTATGTGATGAAAATTAGTGCTGTTTATGGCGTAGTATTGGGTATGTTCCTCATGAACATCAAGCGTACTGAATATAACAGTAATATATGCGACGAAGGTCGCCGAACACTCAGGACCGAGCCCTTAAAGTATCCTGCCACAGTGCGTCCGCTAACTAATTTAAAGTTAGCCCGTGTCGCCTGGTACTGATACCAAACAGACGAGGCGTAAGTGTTGTGGAATCGATGAATCAAAATTCTTGGGGAATGGTGAATTAATTTGGCGCTGACAAAGAGGAGCAAATGAACAGGTATTCAGGCACGATAAAAGCTGAACGAAATAGATGTAGGGAGTTTATGTAGAGGGCTGGTCTTTTGTGGTTACTGTGGCCTCAACATAAGGTTCATGCCCACGAGGGGGATTGGCCACACTGAAGGTTATAAAAAGTGCACATAACAAAGAACAGTAGGAAACGATGATGAAGATGATGTCTTTAAAACATGGCACATGCCAACTCTGGGGGATTGGCCAGGAATTGGGCACCCGAACTTTTAGATACTGTATCTAGAAACTACAATTACTGTGCAATTTGGTAATCAAAACAGATTAATTTTCCTAAACGGTGGAATTCATAATAGTAATGCTATGATTGAACACTCAAACATCACTAATAGAATAGTAAAAGTAGGGATTTAAAATGCTATTTGTTTTGCTGAATGAATGAAACCACACATGGCATCAAATAAGTACATGTGCCTAAAGTCCAGTACTGAGGCACCGAAAGTTATTACGACCCCTAATTTAGCAAGCGAAATTTCAAGAAGTATTTTTCTTTGTAATTTACACCCGCGCCATATAAAAAAAATGTGTTTTATAGTTTCTATTTCTAAGCAGAATTGACAGGGGCGATATCCATTCCTTATTCGTCGTCGTCGTCGTCGTCTTTTTTGTTGTCCCCAGAAAGAGTGGCCCAGATCCCTTGGTATGTGCAGAGGTTTGAAAGGTCTGGCAGATGACATGAAATATACTCAATTTAAAGTTAAAAAGGGGGAGAGGAAGCGTAAGATTTCTAGCTGGCTCAGTTGCATCAACAGTAAATGAAATTACGAAAAAAACTAATTGTTTTATACATTTTTTTGACACCGATGCAGACGCGAGCTTTGTGTCGGTTTAATGAAACAACGAGAAAGAAGGAGCATTCCTAAAGAAGGCATACCATACCGTACCATCGCGACCGGGTCGCAACGACTTACGCTGCGGTGGCAACACAAAGTGCGTCGCGCTAGCATTTCTCTATCTGATATAAGGATGAGTGGCGAACTTCCAAAAGGTGCGTCCCAAGACGTCACGAATCCGGAGCCTGGCGGTATAGGAGGATTTATATTCACCGCGGCCGCAGCCATCGTTGCCATGGTGGCCATCATTCTTCTCCTATCTATGTACGAGAAGCCTTCCACGCGGCGCAGCACAAGCGCTCCGTTCTGCTGTCCCGACGTGCTCCGGCAGCTATTAAGCGCTGCCAACTTGACGGTCGACCCCTGCCGCAGCATCTTCGGTTACACCTGCTACGCCTACGTAGCGACGAGGAGCGACGCACGAGAACCCGTTCGCCTCAACACGGACCCTCTAGACGGCTTCCCGAAAACCGAGGCAGGTAGGGCGATAGCCGCGTACTACCGAGCCTGCGTCTTGTCGCTCAACAAGAGAGACTCGGCCGTGGGGAAACCGTCGGCAAGCGCCCTCGTAGCCGTGGCCCACCCTGCTAGGAGTGCGTCAGTGACGTCTCAAGGTGTGCTCGAGCTAATTATGAATCTGTCACTGAAGTATGGGCTGCCCTCTGTGGTCGAGTTCAGTGTTGGCGCCGGACCCGACCTCACACGATTCCTGACCATCTCGGCGTCCTCACTGAGCGCCTCCAACGAAAATCACTCACCGGATCGTCTGAAGACCATGAAGACCAATGCCCTCGAAACGTTGAACAGCGTTTTATATTCGGAGGTGAGCGTTAGTGATGTCGATGCGTTTTTAAGAGATTTGGAGAAGTTCAATGTAGGGACAACTAATAACTATACGCTTTACTCGATGGGTGACGTTAGTCCGGAAATATCTCTTGCACAATGGAAAGATTTACTGAGCAGCGCCGGCATCACCGACAGTGCAAGCATCTTCAGCATCCCCAAAGAAGCACTGAAAGGTATGTTCTCACTCGTCTTGAAGCCCGAGAGGAGGCAGACCGCTGTCGTCTCGGCGCTTGTGGTCGCGTCTGTGAAGCTGACTTCGATAGTGTTTATAGAGGCCAATAGCCGCGAAGCAAAGGCCAAGGTGTGCCGCAGTCGTGCGAAGGAACTGCTGCCTCTCTGGATCCTGGATGGGGTCCAGCTATCGCAGTCGCCAGCTCAAGATGTCGCCGTTAGAAAAGCGCACGCTATCGTCGCCGATGCTGTAACACGAAAGGCGAAAAGCGGCATGGCGGGCGACGACTTCTCGAAGCTCAAGGAGACGCTTAAGGACGTGCGAGTGATATTACCGTCGGAGGTGGTCCCAGCTGACTTGACCATCCCCGTTATGACGTCAGAGTACGCGCTCGCGGAGCTGGTGACTAGGGCTTACATGCTGCGAGCTCGGCAATACCAGAGGTTCACCTTGGCTATCCCGGAAGACCTTCTCCGAGATTTTCTAAAGAACCACGCTACCATCAGACACAACATAAGTGCAGTGCCTGCTGTGGTCTACAACCTCCTCTCTTTCAGCAATGTGACCGATCCGCTGTTGCTCTCTTCTACCGTGGGCGTCTACTTGGCAGATTCACTGTGGCGATTCGTCTTTGAGAGCAAGTGGAGCAACGCAAGCAACGAAGCTTTGAATGGCTATCGGAGTTGCATTGAGAATGGAAGCCGGTCTCTGATTGAGTGGCCTTCTAAGCTACTTTGGTTGAGCGTCCAAACCAGCGTTGAAATCAGCAAGGACGCTGATTGGGACGCCAAGGTCGACACCGGTGTTCACTGGAGTGTGACTCGCAGCCGACTCTTTTATGTGGCCTTCGTGCATTATCTGATGTGCCGGTCACCCAACAGCAAGTACGCGACTTTCGGGGAGGATGTCGACGTGTTCATGTCTGCCTTCGAGGACTTCTACCGCGCCTTTAGCTGTAATGTTGAGGTGTCCAGGATTAGCGGAGCATCGTGCTCGCTCAAGCTGTGAGAAGTGCGTAAAACGCTCTTCTCGTGGGAGAAGCACTCCCTTATCCCTGACTAAAGCTTGAACAAAACCGCGTGCTCCTTTCGGACGCTACATTGCAATACGTTAAATTTGGTGCTCTGAAAACATGTCTCCATATCTTTCTGTTTTTCTTTTTCTCCGTACATTGCTATTTACAGTTTCTGCTGTATAGGCTGTGTTTCAATATTGCTGGATTTAAAGTTTGTTATGCCAATAGGGGCGACGATGTGCGATTTACCCGCCGTGGTTGCTTAGGTACTATGGTGTTGGGCTGCTAAGCACGAAGTCGTGGGATCGATTCCCGGCCACTGCGGCCGCATTTCGATGGGGGCGACATGCGAAAACAGCCGTGTACTTAGATTATAAGGTGCGCGTTCCCCCACTACGCCGTCCCTCATAATCATATCGCGATTTTGGCACGTAAAGCCCCATAATTTAATTTTTAATTTAATGTGTCATTTCGTGCATCTCTGGAAGCAACATACATACAGGGTTTCCCACGTAACTTGCACCAAACTTTAAAAATATGCAAATACCACGTAGCTGGACATAAGTAAGGTAACGTTTGCCGTCGCTTGGAGATACTCAAATAGTTTTTGCATTCCGCCTAATTGCATAATTAGGCTGAATTAATCGACTTCTCAAATATAATTAGATGAAAAATATGAATTAGAAAATTGTAGCGCAACATGAAAAACTCCCGACACAGCTTTCCGTTGCTCAGTAGGTGCTTCGTAAAGGTCTTTTTCCGAGCGTCCGCGAATACACGAAAAATTGCCACGCGACTGGCCGCTTGAGGCACTTTGCTTGTATTAGCATGGTTCTTTCACGCTGGGAAAAACACTTTTACACAGCATGTATATTGAGCAACAGAAAGCTGTATCGGGAATTTTTCATGTTGCTCTACAATTTTCTCATTGACACTTTTCATCTAATATAATATTTATAATAATAATATAATTATATATAATATTTGAGAAGTTTATTAATTAATACTAATTATTTAATTAGGCGGAGTGCAAGAAATAATCTGAATATCTCCAAGCGACGGCAAACATTACCTCGGTTCTGTCCAGTTCGTGGCATTTTCATATTTTTAAAGTTTGGTGCAAGTTACGTCGGACACCCTGTATATCACAAAAAAAAAGGGAGGTCAAATCCCAAGAAAGACGTTACACACGCCTCGCCTAACAACTCCACACAACCGTCCAGAGCGTGTGCCTATTTGCGCCTATTTGTGTCTATTTGTGTATTTGTTTGTCTCAGTAGTCGTGTTTAGCGCTGTTCAGCACTGCAGGTAAATTCTTTGATGTATGCATGCTTCGCGGAAGATTCCATGTACCATACCTTCTGCACTCATCCACAGCTGTATGCGCAATAGCTGAAAGTTTAGCATAAGGTTAATGCTTACGGTTACCGTCCCACCAAAACCTGCGAGCTTCGCGTACATGGCAAAACAACACCCCTTTGTTCAGGATGACGAATAACAGTTTTCGCGTCTAATGGCTGGACCACGTGGCTTGTTCGTTCATCTACAAACTCTCACCCCCTCGCGCGCATCCTCCCTCCCTTTATTTTTTTCCATTTCTGTATGCGGGCGTTGGTTAGTTTGATTATTTGCTTCTTTGTTTATTCACTATATACCAGTATATGTGCCCAGTGGGTATAGCATTGCAAATCTGCAATCTGTCGCCACGCCCTGTGAGCCTCGGTCCAAAAAGCAGAATTCGAAGTAGAGCGGTTTAGTTTCGAAATTCGGTGACCGAAAACTGAAGTACAAAACAAACAAACAAACAAACAAACACACGGAGAACGCCGGACCACGCTTCCTTATTTGCATCCAGTGCCGTCGAGGCAAGAAAGACTGATCGCGTGCTCCGTCGGGCGCAGCTGTTTCGAAAAAGCCGCGTTGTTTCCACAAGGGCGCAACACGGAAGGGACGTGGCCCGTTATAAAAGCGGTCATTACGGTCCTAGCTGTTTAGGCACTTCGTTATTAAGCGCGAAAGGGAGAGAGTTTGGTTGTAGTTTCAAAGCGGGAAGCAGTAAAAGGAGTCGGGGCCTGGAGCTGGGAACGCTGCTGCCTTGGACGCCGGGTGCCCGCTTCGCTAGCGCGTGGCGACAGGGGCAATAGAAGACGGCTCTTGTGAGCTGCTACATATACACTGTTGCGACGCCTGCCCCTGGCGTAAACTAATGACATGCCCGAGGCGTCGGTTGCGGGTATGGCGGGGCTTTTCGACGTTCTCTCTTTGGAAGTACGTTCACGCCGTTATGGCTTATTGAGAGCAAGTGTCAAAGGCAGCTCATTTGGTGGCGTCGGGATGAGCGCGCGTGGTTTTACGAAGTTTGTTGGAAAGAACGGAAAGTTCTTTCTTTCGCTGATTCAGTGTGGCGAGTTCTGCTGAGCTGGCTCGACAGTCAGTCGAAGCCGTAAACTTGAATCGTGGATGTTTTCCAACAGTTCTTTTCAGAGAAGTACCGGGTGGACCTCAGCTGGATACACCATCTAAGTTTTCTACGTTAATTTACAGTGAGGGAGAGAGAGAGTTTAATGGGAAACTGAAAGTATCGGCCCTGCTATATGCAGTGCTTGCTACTTCAGATGTGGTCTTTGAGATAACACGAAGAGGAAAAGAATACAAAAGACGGAGAAGGCAAAAAATAAACGATAAAAAAGAGGGAACAGACAAATCAAGCAAAGATGACTAACAAGCGATCAAAGAATGTCTAAGACCGGACTGACGTTAAGTACAACAGCAGCGCCTTCGTGGCTCGGATTCCATCGCCACTTCTGTCCCAGGGCCCTAAAGAATCAGTAGCCTGTATCTAACTGTCCACGTAAGTATATCAAATAAATATTTTGCTGCTAACCATGCGGTGGTGCAGCGGCGATAGTAACAAAGCACGTGGTCAATGCCACCGGGCTGTTTGCACTCATTGCAAAGCGATGAACTGAGTTGCCCGAACACAAACAAACAAACAAACAAACAAACTGGTGGTGTACGACATGAAACCTCAACCGATAAATGACGCAAGTCGGGGCCGCGTATGAACTGCGGCTCTTTCCTCTTATGCCATTTCCTCTTATGAAACGACATTATGTATGTACCATAGTGCAACCGTGGTATATAGTGGGTATATATCATGCGACCGGGGTGTTCATAAAAGAACGGCGTTCGTTGCTGTTTTTCGGCACGAGCAGCGTTTAAACTTTATGGAAATCAATATCGCACCTCTCTTTTCTCTAGCATTGCACAGTTGCATTTTCTAACGAATGCGTGTTATACCATGACTAATTGTACTCGCCGAGAGTGGTAGCCTAAATTGGTCGTTCAATCAGCGATATCATGGAGTTCCGAGTGTTTCTCTGCAGGTACTTTAGGGCGTCAACGGGTTGATGCTTATGCCTCCACGTGTGATCTGAAAGTAAAGAAAAAAAAACGGCCTTGAACAGGAAGTTACATGTAATATGAACAGAGCATATCATAGAATACCAAACATCTATAAATGCTGTGATGCTGTGACTTACACAAAGGCAATAAAACACACACAGAGACGAATGGCACGTGCATTTATCATACGTATCTGTGTCCGTTTTACGTTCTTTGGGTAACCCTTTGGGTGCTACGTGCGACGTCTGCGGCAGCGAAGAGAACAAAGAACATTTATTGTGTCACTGTGATCGATTTCAGTCGGAAAGACAAACATTATCGAACGCATTGCGACGACTTGATTATCGACGGTTGTCAGGGCAGGTGCTCCTTGAAGACCGTCCCCATCGCTCGTCGGCCCACAAAGCTGTGAAGGCACTGTTGTCTTACTTGAGGGCGACTGGCCTATGTGAACACCTTTGAATTGCTCAGGCCCTCCGCGTGCGTGCGCGAGCTCACCATGTCCTTCCTCCCCCTCCTCTCTCTATCTCATCTTTCTATTCCCTTCTTTCCCGTCCCCCAGAGCAGGGTAACCAACCAGACGCATTTCTGGTTAACATCCCTGCCTTCTCTTTCTCTCCTCTTCCTGGGTAACCCTTAGCTGCACAAGAGTTTCCAACTTAACAACACTCCTTGATACCAAACGAGGATGTGAGAATCAATTGAAGAGCAGAGAGTTCTCTGACTAATGATGGTCACAGCGACCCACAACAATGAGCGTGTTGAGGCAACACGACGTTGGTAAAGGCGTTGATACAGGAAGGAAGGTGGAATAGACGGAAAGACAGGGAGGTGTGATGGTATCCGGGCGAAATGCTTGACTTCCTTTCTTGAGGCATCGACTCGAATATATGTTGTCATTGGGTGATCACTCGCGATGACGATAGTCGCTGCTGAAGACGCAGATCTCGGAAGGCAAAGGCATATTCCAAGTGCTTGAGCTTGAATCGACTGGAGGACGCGTACGTTGGTTCTTCGGGTCCTGCCCAGCACAGGTAAGCTGCAGCGCATGAACCCGAGGAAACGTGCAGTATAAAGTTGAAGCATTGCTCGTACAAATACACCCCGCGATTATCCCGCAAGAAATCTTAGCACGTGGGTGACCATGGTCAGTCTCGTTTTCATGTAGGCAATATGAGGGCTGGACAGGTCGCGATCTATTATTACTTCCAGAAAGCGATGGGTCTTCTCATAACTAATAGCCTGTCCATTCATTTTAATGACGTATGGGCCAATTGCCTTGCGCGTGAAGGCAACCAGTGAGCACTTCTCTGATGACAGCTCTAGTCCCCCTCTTTGAATCGCTTCTCGGCCTTTTGGCTAAGATCACTGCTAAGAACAACTTGTTCTTAGCAGTGGCCGGCTGTATGCGCATCATTGACGTTACAACGTGCCCATTCGAATGCGCAGTAAGAAGCAAATGACCAATATCTATAGCAGTAGAAAAATGCTGCATGGTCTCTCGAGCAGTGTTTAGCCTTGATCTCTTGTGCCGGAAGTAAAAGACCCGCCTTAACAACAGCCACATTGGCTGAGTGTCGCGATTTTACTGCCTACCGGCTTTTGAGCTGTTAATTTGTCATGGGACCAATAGTTGTCGAACAAGGGATGTCACTGGAGTAATGTTTAAACAAGGATAGTTGTCACACTCGTGTACTTAGATTTAGATGCACGTTAAAGAACCCCAGGGGGTACAATTATTCCGGAGTCTCCCACTACGGCGGCCCTCATAATCAGATCGTCGTTTTGGCACGTAAAACCACATTTATTTTTAAGGATAGTTGTCTTCGTCACTGAGGTGCCCTGACTACTCCATAGTCGAAACGTTGGCTCTAGTGACATCCCATGTTTAATTATCTTCACCCTTTACCCTCATCTGTGTTCTTCCTATCTGTCCGATTCTCTCATTTTCTCCGTGTGGAGTACATAGCAAGTCAAAAGCACGCACTTCGGGCCAGTTTTAAACTACGGGTAGCACTCCTCGATGACAGAAGAGTATGTGAGAATAAGCCGAAGAGTAGAGAGTTGTCTTTACTCTTCTACTCCCTAATGATGGCAACAACAACGTATAGCAATAACCGTGCTGATGCACCACTGCGTTATTGATTCGCGAACCTCTCCACCTTTCCAACATTAACTCTATCTCTGTCTCTCATCTTCTTGTTCGGTCGCTGTTAATTACTTCAAGCCTCCATCTTGTGGTGATCCTGTAAAATTCGGATGTGACACTTATTAAGCAAAAAAAAAAAAAAAAGCTGAACTCTGACGCCATGTGTCGTACTCCAAGGAAAACGCCACGACGTGCCGCCACCTCTCGCATTGGAAACAACGCTCTGCAATGACAATGGTTTCAGGAAGGCAAAGAAGAAGAAGTAGTTTATTGATCTGAAAATGTAGAGAGGTCGCCCGGAATATGGAGCATCTGGCCTGCTACTCTACGTAAGGAAAGGGGAAGCGGGGAAGAAAGAGGGTCACAATGGGGGATGATAATGGGAGAAACGAGGTGAAAGGACACATTGCATAAATGATTATCACAAGCGTGAGTCCAGGCCCGTGTCGCCTAAGAAACGTGAATAAGCACGCATTGCTTCTGTTGTCTGCCAACTCTGGCCCTGCGCCTAGCAAGAGGTCCTCCGACAGTGGTCTATTATATAAATGCCTCAAGGTGGCTGCCAGTGTGAGTCTTTCGCGCGCATACTCAGGGCACACCACGAGCACATGGAAGGCAAAGGCTTCTTGAAAAGCCGAACGCGCCATTTCCCGCAAGTCATCATCATCATCAGCCTATATTTATGTCCACTGCAGGACGAAGGCCTCTCCCTGCGATCTCCAATTACCCCTGTCTTGCGCTAGCGTATTCCAACTTGCGCCTGCGAATTTCCTAACTTCATCATCCCATCTGGTTTTCTGCCGACCTCGACTGCGCTTCCCTTCTCTTGGTATCCATTCTGTAACCATAATGGTCCACCGGTTATCCATCCTACGCATTACATGGCCTGCCGAGCTCCATTTCTTCCGCTTAATGTCAACTAGAATATCGTCTATCCCCGTTTGTTCTCTGATCCACACCGCTCTCTTCCTGTCTCTCAACGTTACTCCCAAGATTTTTCGTTCCATCGCTCTTTGTGTGGTCCTTAACTTCTTCTAGAGCTTCTTTGTTATCCTCCAAGTTTCTCCCCCATATGTTAGCACCGGTGGAATGCAATGATTGTACACTTTCCTTTTCAACGAAAGTGGTAACGACAGTCCCGCAACGACAGTCCCGCAAGTATACATGACTAATGTCGATTATCTATATATGTTGCAGTCTCAATTTCGCTGCTCTGCGTGAACTCACTGTCTGAGCAGTATCATAAAATAAACCTCAGATTGGCTTTCTTTTTGCCTCATCAACTCGGTTTATTCAGTTAATTATTTGATCCACAGGCCTATCGTGTGAGAAGGCCAACAAATCTTTTAATTTACATTTTCCCTTTTGATGCCAGGTTTCAAGGCAGCTTTTAGCCTACAGTAAAGGCTCATTCACACCGGCGACTTCAGGAGGTCGCGCGACCATTTGCGACTCGCGAACAAAAAGCGACCGAAGGCGACTGATGTTCACACCGGCAAGCCCGGCTGAGCGCGACCTGCAAGTCGCAATCCCGGACATTGTCGTTCTTCAGCGAGAATTCTAGGGATCTACGCAGTTAGCGCGCACTTCGCTGGCACTGTGTAAATTGGTTTCGCGTTCCGGCAACAGCCATGGATTTTGATTCGAGCGATGGCTGGATTTTGATTCGAGCGAACAGGAAGACGTCGTCCCTGTGCTGATGTGCTCCGCCGGCCGGGGTGTCAGCTGTGGCAGCGCGGAAGCCTCCGAAGAAAACGCGACGCTCGTGGGTGCGCCCGTGCCTCCGCTCGCGTGAAGTGACCGGCCACGCAAGCCGCCTACTGCCCGAACTTTGTGCGCATGACAACGAGTATTATCGAGAGCAAGTTGTAATTTGTAGTTCGCATTGCGTGTTACTCGGTGCATAATATTAAAGCGAAGCTGTTCACCCGCTGTTCACCTTTGGGTGGCGTGCTCATCCAACGAACGGCAGCTGGAAAAAGGGTTTGTGTTGTGCTTTCATTTCCTGCTGTTTAGCTTCCAGCGAATGCGACCGCGTACATTCGACACGTTGATGCAACTGCTGCGTACCAGAATCACAAGACAAGACACCATTACCGGCCTGTAGCCTGCATATCGTGACGCGGACATTGCATTTGGCGTGGACGACGACACACATCACTTTCGGCGCGGCGTTGATTGGCTGAGCAGCTTTGCGACCACGGTCGCGCGACTGAAAAATCGCGCAGTGAGCGACTGGCCCAAAATGGTCGCTTTTCGAGAAGCGACCATTTGCGACTGGTCGCTTTGCGACCAACTTGGTCGCGCGACCACTGTCAGTCGCCGGTGTGAATGAGCCTTAATGGAGAACGAGCTTCTATTTTTGAGAGCTTGTTAGTGTTACAGCAGCTAAAAAAGAAAAAAAAAGAAAAAGAAAAGACGGAGCCTGGAATCTGACACTGAGGGGTGCGGTGGAGACCTGACGACTGCTCTGGGGATGCCAGGCTTGCATGAGCCTTGAATTAGTTCTGGTGAAACCAGCTGCATCACAATACTTAACTTTCCTACTTCCGGTAGCCTTTTTCACCGAGTAACGGCATCCTAGACTTCACCCTATTCCGTAGCAACGTGTGGCCTAAAGACAATTATGCGTCATGGTGAATTCTGCGCCTTCGTATACCAGCCTGTTCTATTTCCATTCTACTTGTTTCGAAAGCCTGCGCTTCCACAATACCCGCAATGCCATGAGCTCTCTTGTGCGTTCACCTCTTGTCTTGGACCAATGTTTTCATGGTAGCTCTTCCCAGGCTGTTGTTGCGAACCTGTGAAGGGGGGTTCGCATGACCGCGGAATAGCCTGCGAGAGTATCGGATTTGTTTACTTTACCTGCAGGTAGCAGCAACATTATTTATTTATTTATTTATTTAGTGTGGTTTGTGTGTGTGTGTGT
The DNA here is from genome assembly GCF_013339745.2 of Dermacentor silvarum. Taxonomy (NCBI): domain Eukaryota; kingdom Metazoa; phylum Arthropoda; class Arachnida; order Ixodida; family Ixodidae; genus Dermacentor; species Dermacentor silvarum. Next base: position 19,351,615 of record NC_051161.1, read on the forward strand.
GTGTGTGTGTTTGTGTGTGGTGTGTGTGTGTGTGTGTGTGTGTGTGTGTGTGGTGTGGTGTTGTGTGTGTGTGTGTTGTGTGTGTGTGTGTGTGTGGTGTGTGTGTGTGTGTGTGTGTGTGTGTGTGTGTGTGTGTGTTGTGTGTGTGTGTGTGTGTGTGTGTGTGTGTGTGTGTGTGTGTGTGTGTGTGTGTGTGTGTGTGTGTGTGTGTGTGTGTGTGTGTGTGTGTGTGTGTGTGTGTGTGTGTGTGTGTGTGTGTGTGTGTGTGTGTTGTGTGTGTGTGTGTGTGTGTGTGTGTGTGTGTGTGTGTGTGTGGTGTGTGTGTGTGTGTGTGTGTGGTGTGTGTGTGTGTGTGTGTGTGTGTGTGTGTTCTTCTCAAGGCTTACAAATTACAGAAGGGAGAGGCAACAAGCTAAAACTGGAATTACTCTTGACACAATAATAAGCACGATACAGTCAACACATTCGTGTAAAAATGTAGAGCTCAAGCAATACACTGTACGTAGTACAAATGTAAGACGTAGGAGAACAAACACAAGTGAACCAGAAGAAAATTAGGCGGTAAATAAAGGAACGGAATCAGAGGAAATTATACGTCCTCTGTCATTCAATGCCATTTTTTTATTCATTTATTTACAAACACTGCAGGCCCTATTCGTGCCCAAGGAGGAGTGGCTACATTAGCGGTAATAAAATGGACTAGAAACAGAAGAATAGAGGAACATTACCATTTGCAATGCACAATTACCAACAATAAATATGAAGCAGGAACAATAGTTGCACTTCGCAACTCAATAACAAAGCCGTGATATACCATGCGCACACAACAGTATTCGATATAATGTTCAAAGTAATATGGCAAATCAGTTCTGCGGAAGTCGTAAAGAGAGAGGAAGGTTCACGGAAGGAAAAAACTGTCATCCACCCCACTGTAGCAGGAAAGTACAAAGGAAATCCGTACGGAAGTTCGTATGGGTTTCATTTGTATCTTTGTGCAACAGTGTGGTGGATGGAAGGTAACATGCGTTCCGCCTGCTATATATAGCACGTATATAAATGCAGCGCTCTCCGGGAAATAATACCATCCGTATTTGGTGTCCTGCATATTCAAAACCTGTGGCTGTCCGGCAGCAACGTGTCGGAAGTACCCTTTCTTCTCAGAAAATGCGCCCGAACACTACAGAGAGATGTTTTCGGAAGAGGACGACACAGCTCGGATTGGTTTCTGGACAAGGTACAATGGAAGAGCGTTACGAGATAAGTAAAGCAAAGAAAAAGAAAAAACGTCCGGTGCAAACGGCAACGATGTCTCGCAGGTCCGAGACAAGCGCAGAAAAAAATAATTTTGGCGCACGACTGGTAAAAGGGTAGGCGGGGAAGCAAGCGTCTGCATGCGAAATCGAGAATTCGGGAAGAGTGCAAACACACTGAACCACGGGAAACCGGCTACCGACATTCGTTTTCTTTCTCCTGTCCATAGTAAGAAAGCATCTTGTCCCTTTTCTTTACGTGCACCGTTTCCATATTATTATGTGCAGTTCAGCGTACACTGAGCTAGCCCGTAGGCAACATAGCACACGTGAAGGGGATAACGTTAGCTCCACGTCACGCCGCTTACAGGGAGCGCACGTTATTCACATTTGTTGTCTCATTGGGGAATGAATGCTCACAGGTACGCAAACCGTTGATGCCGTCCTACCTCCTGAGCACGGCCGTGAGCGCGCGATGTGGCACAGAGCTGCTACGCCTCAAAGGTGTACTTTTTGTTATTTCTGAGCTGAGATATCTCGATTGAAGGTGTGCTTTAATAGCTTCTTGGGAATGTCCGAGACTTGTCAACGCGAAGGGTCAATTAGCATCACAACGCCAGAACGCGGTTATGTTATGCAATGTACGGATCGTTTGAACAGGCTAAGAAAGAATCGAAGGCATGATATACCACAACGCCTGAACCCGTTTACGTAATGTCATGCATGAGTCGTTTGAGGAGGATAAGAATGACTCTAAGGGACGATATACCTACGATATACCTGTGTGTGGATCGCTATGCTTTGTGGGTCTAATGTCTCACAGCAGACCTCTACATAGTAATAAAAAATAGACCATCACATGCCCGTACGCATTTCAAGCCTCCCCACGGAGTACAGCAGTAGGACTTTCTTCGCACGGGCGCCCAGTGTCCCTCGGCACACTGCACAGAATTTGCGGGAATGGAATTGTGTGGCGTTTCTCTATTTTTTTTCCTTCTTCCCCTCACTGTAGGAAAGAGCGCAATCATCTTGAGCATGCTGGGTGCGCTGGGGAAGCAGGCGCGTTCCGGGGACGTTGCAGGTGGCGTCTGCCAGAATAAAGCGGGAGGTCGCCCCCAGTCTGTATATTCTGGGGCAAGCGCAACGAGAAGCAGCCTCACCTTTACCGCCCGGTTTCCTTCCCCAACTTCCCTGTTTCTTTTTTTTTTTTTGTATTCTTCTCCTGACGTGCTCTGCATACCCACGCGCATACACGAAGTCTCCCGACGTCGCTACCAACGCATTCTGGACTCGAACGAGATTGCATGCACTGATGACACCGGATGGAACGGTGAATCTGCTTTCTCAAGACTTAGCATTTCATTTCTTTATCCCATAGCGCCGCACCTACAAATTATGCGTTGCTACGCTGCGACCTGGCATTCGTTTGCATGTTTGCGGAGTGAGGAAAGTGTTTAGTTGCTAACGCTGATGCACAGAGACAACAGCTTTTTTCTTTCTTCCTCGCATTAGGGAGCTGCTGATTTTCGAAACGAAGGCAAATAGGTCGTGATTTTAACACTACGTAGCTCGTCTAAAGTTTGCGCCCAATGTTAAGTCGTTGCTGATGGCGTATAAAGATAGCCTCACACCGAATAAGAGAAACACATGGCATCAACATTGAGGAGAAAGGGGGAGGGGGAGAGAATTAGTCGCGAGAAATAATGACTTGCTCAAATAATGGGCTGCGGTTGACGTAAAGTTCAAATCTTCCAGTGCCACGTTCATTTACCTATAACAGTCATCCAGGTTGGCCTTTTGTTTACTCGCCCTTTTTGGCCGCATCATTTATTCCGTGAGAATGCGGTTGCGCGCTGCTTTCCGCCGACGACACGTCAGCGAAGGTAGCCGGCCAGGAAGACACAGTAGGCCACTCGGTTTCAATGTGTAAGAGATTGCAGCAAAGCGTTGACATCCGTCGCACTCCCCTCTTTTATTTAGGTTGCCGGGTTCCCCTTGAGGGCACACTAGTCACTGCCTTCTTTATACCCTAGTTAGAAAGCAAGACGAATTAGAGCAAACAACCAGTTCTTCTGCTAAAGACAGAGTACGGCAACCTCATGGAGTGTCCTGCGTAGGACAAAAAGTCGTTGCAAGAGATATTTTGTGTAAGCAAAAGGGTAATGCTTTAGGTGAGTATTTTCGTAACTACATCGTTTTAATCGCCTCGACTTTTCATCAGACATAGCTGTTTCTTAAATACGTAGAGAGGACGTCGGAAATCAACTGGACGCGGTTTTGTGAAAATGAAAGTAGTATAGTTCCAAGGGACTATTCAAATTGTGTGCGCGGAGAACATCGGCGCTGGCTTTCTTCTAGTCTTTCTCATCATATATATCGAGGAACCGAATTCACAAAGTTTTTCTTTGTTAATGCTGCTTGCGATTAGCCGGTGGTCCTCACTAATAATAAGTCCAGCATAACGAGTAGCTGGTATCTGCTCGTATACTAACAATTCTAGCGTAAGCGCGTTTTCGTGAATACGGGCTGAGATCTTTTAAGCGGTCACCCGGTGCGGTATAGCTTGGTTTTGCTTCAGCCCGCTGGGTGCAATTTACGATGTGGACAGAATGAATAAACGTTTGTGCACTTAAATTTAGGTACACATGAAAAGACCGCTAGGTGGAGAAAACTGATTCGTAGCCCTTCATTGCAGCCGCCTTCATGGTCTATGCACCGGGCAGGGTTGGAACACGAAACGTGTGTAGCGAACTTTTGCTGACCGTTGTTCAGGTGTCAGCAGACTGAGCTAGACAGTTACTGCGGTCAGCAGCACTTTTCTTTCCCCGTCTTTGTTCTTTATTTATTTATCTATTTATTTAAATAAACGACCAATGTTTACTTACTGTTTACTACTTTTGCTGCTGAGAGCACACTTCAATGTAAAACGACCGTTAAAGGCTTAAAAATGCTTTCTAAATATTTGTGACGTGCAATAAATTAAACTACCGATAACTTTTATTCCGCCATTTGCTATCGTTTATTGCCTCAACGAAAGACTAAAGAAATTATTTTTAAGCGAAGCTTTAGAGGCTCACAAGTGTCAGCGGTGGTGAAATAAAGAGAGAAATAGAAAGAAAGAGAAAGGGAGAGAAAGAAATAAAATCACCACAAAGGTACGTCAGATACACACACGACAAGCTCCGCTTACCCCCATTTTCTCGACAGGCGAAGGGCTGGTGATATTTCTTCCTCGTGCTAACAGACTTACAGTGAATATGTCTAAGAACCGGAGTGTTAACAGTTTGAGCGTGGGTTGTCCCTGTTCCATGTGGTATTTCTTTAAAACCTGCGTACCGCTAAATGAACAAACATAACGCATATAAACCCGAAGCACGGCGTCACACGTGGTGTCGTCCGTGTTGGCTTCATGTTTTCTTACACCTCGCGCGTTCGCACCTCCCATGCGGTAAACACACCATCAACGAAAGGTTCTCAGTGCATAAACCCCCTCCACACTCTCCGGCAGCCTCCGTGTCTCCGCGGCGAGAAATCTCAGACGAGGCTTCTGCGACGCTGGCTTCTCTCTCCGCGCCTTTGGCCTGCACGCCATCGACCTTTTTCCCGCTCGTCTTCCTGCCACCATAATGCGCGGGCTCGTTGCCCGACGTCACGCTCTTGCCGTTGTTTTCCCCACGCGGCACGAAAAGCGCACATTTTCCTCGATAAGAGGCATCGCGTTTCTTCTCCTCTTCCCGCCGCTTCGCCTCGCTGCTTCCAGCTCATTTCCGCCCAACATCACTTTCCTTCTTCCACAACTTACCATACTTAACATTTCTCTCTCCCCCACCCCCGTCTTTTCTTTTCTTTTCTTTTTTTTTTTTTGTTCTCTTGGCACCTTGCTTCCCTCAAGTTCCCTACCCGGCATGTCCGCTGTTGGGGCGTGTTTACCCACCTAACCCGCGCGCGGCTCCGTGGGAGCGGCGGCTTAGGCTCGGCTCGGCTTGGCTGCACGCTGCGCCCTTGGAAGTATCGGAAGATCAATGCTGCGGTCTTGAGGCGTCTTGGAGCCCTGGGTTCGGAGGCGGAGCGCACACTTCCTTTGCAACCTAGAGTATTCCACGTGTTGGAGGAACTAGCTAGTTGTGCGCTTGCACGCCACGGTGCGTAGAAACCAGAGGGAAGGCCACTGCTTTTGCACACCGCTTTTGCGACGCTCCCAGCGAAGGCGTTTGACTTCTGTTTAGCGTACTTGTGTGTGTACGCTAAACAGAAGGGTTAAGGGTAACCAACGTCTTTACCTTAAGTAATTGCGATAGTTTCATGGGCTTCGTAGCCTTCATTATTTTTCGCCAGTCTTGTGGGTAGCGTAAATGTTAATAAAACATTCATCGACACACTTAGGTGCAGCGTCAGGAGTCATGTCGTACATGCCTTAACACGAAAACGGGCTTGCAGTTACCTGTGGTTTGCTCAGATGCGAATTTTACTTTATTTAATGTATAGTGCACCAGCTGCCATTAACCTGCAAGTGTACGCTCCTGTATGAAAGTTACCGTGTTTACGGTCAAGGTTTGATGCGAACAATATAAAAGCATTAATATTCACCCGATGTTTTCGATATCATGTTCTGGGCGATTTAAAGTGTTCGTATAATATTTGCCAATCTTACTCACTTCTTACAGCGCAAGTGAGATAACCAGCGTAATGCGCCACAAATAGAATATATTTATTCGTGCCACTTTTGACAAGAAACCGCAGAACATTCGACCAAGCGGTCGATATAGGTCAAATGACTGAATCCACCTTGGTATCGGCTGTAGCTAGCGGTCTGGAAACGCGAAAGCGCGCGAGATTTATTCACCGCTATCGAGAATCGGTGGAAGCACGGAGACTTTCAGCGAGCCAATAGTGACTGAGTATGGCATTGCATCACTGTTCATGGCTTTCTTGTATTCAGTTATAGTAGCCTATGCTGCAATTCTTCCTTTCTTTCTTTCTTTCTTTCTTTCTTTCTTTCTTTCTTTCTTTTTTTTGTATCGGCTGGGAAAGAGAATACGGACAGCTGCTACACATGCATGCATTTATTCTTGACGTGATAGGGGTTCTCCAGCGTTATCGCTATGCATCTGGCTATAGTCAATAAATCAATAAAGAATGATTGCTTTCGTCCACTGCTGCCTATATGTCTGAACTTCTGCAGTATCTATGAACGAATGAAGAGTAAGAGTTCTTGCTAAGTAAATCTGAGTAGAAGTAGTGCGTCTACAGGTACGTCTTTCACACTCCTCGTATATTCATCGGAGGTAGTAACTCTGCTGTGTTAAAGGGCTGTTTTGCTATATTTCTTTGAAGGTCTGGTAGCCTGCTGAAATTCAGTCGTTATAGATGCGACGTAGGCGCCTAGGTAGTCTGTTGGGTACCGTAAGAAAATGATATTTGTTTTTTCGCCGGTTATTATTCAATATATTTCACTCTTTATCTGTGTTTATACATGACGCATACTATACGCATAAGTTCGTTTCCCGTACACATAAATGGCGGTGTTTGATTGCTGGTCAGCGTGTTACATCGAAACAAGCCACTTTATTTCCTAATAGTTCGTGTGATATATATATATATATATATATATATGTTTGGATAATGCTGCATAAATCAAAATGCATTGAGAAAAGTGCTACTGCAAATGTCGAGAAGAGAACACAGCGAATGTCATACCACGCGCCAATTTTTATTGATTTTTTTGTTTTCTGGATGAGTTATGATTGGTGCTGTGGTTGTATTCTCTTGTAGGAGTTGTAAATACGTTGTCATATGAAGCTTCTTTCAATATATATATATATATATATATATATATATATATATATAATTTTTGGGGGAATCAAAGCTTTCACTTCCGTAAATTCGCATTCAACGAGTTTTCAACACCTAATGTGTTGCAACGTGTTAGGTCTTACGCCTCCATAATAAAACCGTTAAATACCCTGCGCTCTTCTATTAGCAGGTCGGTCTGTATTTGAGATAGCCATTCGCCAATTCCGCATATGGAAGTAATTTATTGTTTCTATACAAATAACAGAGATGCTCTCATGGGATTTCGACCCGTAAGGTGACAGTATGCGGTGACAGTTACGACTCTCATTGTGTATTTGTGCTCCCTTTCTTAACCTTTTTCTACTTTCCCATCACGTTACCTCCAACTCCCCTCTCTCCACAGCGTAGGGTAGCAAACCGGATCTTCCCCTCTGGTTAACCTCCCTGCCTTTGCCCTTTCTTCTGGCTCTCTATTGACCCGTAAGGGTCATAATATAGTGTGGTATGTAAGTCTGTTCGAAGGAGCTTGGAGTACGTACATACATAGTGTGAGCAATTCGGTGGAGGTTGCGGGCAATGTTTTCTTTATCTTGTATGGCATGATTGACATTGAGAGCAGGGAGGAGGCCTGACGACGACTTGACAGTGACGAAGACGGTCGTCGCCGTCCGCGCCTGCGTAAAAAACTAGACAGACATAGAAAATCCAGTTTTCTGGCTTCAAACTGCAGTAAACATATACCATGTCCCTTATAGAGAGCACGATGCTAAGACTTCCGGGTTTCGGCCGCTAACTTTTAACTTTGTAATGCGCAAATTCAGTTCCACACGAAGGAAAACTAGAGTAAGTTGTTCACCTTTATTTTTGGACACGGAGAGTACATTTGTACAAAAGAGCAATGAAGTGCTATTTCGGTGAAATTTTACTAATGTAATCTGGGCGTTAGATTTCCTGACTATTAACCCAAATTATTCAGGCGTAAAACTCCGTGCAGCCTTAATGATACGTAGGGAATAATGCAGGGCTAACTTTCGTGGTCAAGCGTATACGTCAACGTATGCTTAACTGCAGCGTTCTGTCGCTCACTGTTTTTGATAATCCTGCTCGATAACATTCGTGGTGCTTTTACCTCCCAGCTTCCGACAAAACAAAGAGCGGGTACGAATGAACGTTCACCGATCATTTCGAATTCGTTCTGCTGTTGCCTCGCTCGCTGAATTCATGCATGAAGCAGACGCGCTGACAAAGTTCCCCCGGGCACAAAACGCATTCCCGTCCCATCCACCCATCAGGCGTCCTTGGACATAACTGTGCTAGCGGTTGCCTCACAAATCCAATTCTTTTTTATTATTTTTTTGTTTGGGGGGGAGGGGGGGGGGCTTCGCAATTCTTGCGAGCTGCGCACCACACGTCCCATCCATATAGCTTAGGGCAGCGGCTGTCGTCGCTGCAAATGGCGTCATCGTGCCGATATTTTTTGTAACTTTGTTTCTTTGCTCTGCCACGTCCCCCAACAAGAAAACAAGCATAATCTTGTAGCTTGCTTCTGCGCAAATATATTGCGTGTATTCGCACTGTGAAAAGAGGGCACGAGAGATTTGTCCGCAGGGCACTTGTTCTGAGTGCGAAAATCACTGGTCGTGTATGCATTACGATGCAGCTTTTCTCTCGTCTACAGTTCGTGCCATTTCTTTTTCTTTGTGTTGCGCTCATCTAGTATATTGCGCAATTTTAGTGACAGGTGCTCTCTTTTTGTTTTGTACTCAACTTTTCTTGTTGCTTGTACTTTCTCTCGCTTTATATCTTCTTCTTTTACTTTTATACCGGTGATAGCTAATCAAACAACTTTACCGCAACTTTTTGTCCCATCATCCTTCGTGCATTCAATGTGAAAATGAAAAAGCTGAAATTCAAGGAGACCACGCTTATTCTACAAAGATATGCTATATAACTGTACTACTGTACGTGCGTGCGTGCATACAACAAAAGTCCATCTGGATCTATATTTCTGTTTTGGTATTTACGGTGTGTCTGGAATCTCTTTTCAGTTTTTGTTTTTATGCGAGTGCAACAATAAAGATTTCCTTTAAAATATCTGCTTCTCAATTACAGCGACACTCCCCTTTCATTAAGGTTGTTCATGCCTGTCTGTTAACATCGTTATGGTTCGCACATGTTTGCGGTAAAAGTCGGTTACACGTTACAAATTGTTAACGGTTTTTATGCCCTGGATGGTTTAAACAACCCGTTACGTCACTTATAAGATCCTTACCAATATACTTAGACGCGTCCGTCATGACCATCGTCTCCACATTAGCAGCACAGGCGGGATCGTCCAGTCCTTCCGCCGCTTAAACCAACGCTGTAACACGATGTTGTCGTGAAGAGAAGGTAAGGAAAACTGACCGCGCTTGCCCCTGCATTCCTACATGCCTACTTACTTACACTTGTTTCATCACTTACACTTATCGCAGGGAAGAACTCTCGCTCTTGCTTGTACCAATATCCCAGGCCTACTTTTTTTTTCTTCTTAAGCACTTCCTTCCTGTCCTTTCCGTGGCACACGTAACCCTTATCATATGCCCCTAACCCCTGTGTTCTCCCTACACCACAGCACAAACGACCCCCACGCAGTCCTTCCCATCCCTATACTTTTGGTTTCACTGTCCCTTTCTTCTCCCTATTTGTACTCAACGGCAGCCATTCGCTCGTCTTTCTTGCTTCATTTCTTCGTCCTCGCCTACCGAGTCCTTTCAACAAACAACTACCCGCACGATTTCCCGATCCCCGATGTCCCTGCGTGCTTTGCCCTATCGCCTCCAACAGCAGCACGAATGTCTCCTGCAGGGAGTGCAGTGGGGGGGTTGAGTTGGGGGCGGATGTGAGGGCTGTTCCAATATCGATGTGGGTGCGCGGGCCGCTGGCATCACTGCTTGGCCGTACCGCTGTAGTACGGGTGCTCTGGCCATTGAAGAAACGTACAAAGGGTAAGTAAAGTTGGCGCAGAATGGCCGTCCGGGTGCGGGAGGCATTGCTCTTTGCTGTAGTGAATATCAATAGTACAAGTGTTCTCTCTGTTTTTTTTTTTTTTTCTTCGCTTCAAACGCCCCTGAGCGACTGCCTCTTTTTGAACGTCGTCTATGTAGTAGTGGCGAGAAATTCTGCGGGCTTTCACTTTTTCTTGTTGCAAAAGTGACCCCTCGTCCTGATTCAACTCGTCCCCAACAATGTGTTCTGTGAATCACCCGTGCGCAGTAGTGTAGCTGGCCACATCGTTTGAAAATAAGAGTTGTTCCGCTCGAACCACGTGGTTCCTTCTGTTACGTTTATTTCTATCACGTTCTCTCGGCATCTTTGTTTCACTTCTCTTACTGCCAAATTCGATATTTTTCCGAATGGTAAAGCAAGGTCCAGTACCCTAATATTCTGTCTTTTCTGCCCCTATCTAGAGTAGCATGGACCTATCATGCATTTTTCGATATGTGGAGAATGAAAATATAAAGTATTCTACCTCGAAGTACTATAGAATGTGCGAACTGATGCGTTCCTTTTTTTTAAATAATTTTTTATCTTTTCTGTCTTCTTATCTTTTCTGCCCTTACCCCATCCCCATGTGCAGAGTAGCCAACCGGACACTTAACCTGGTTAACCTATCAGCCTTTCACCTCTTATTTTTCCTTCCTTCCTATGCTACCCTTTCAGTTGAATTTTGACTTCATAGACTGGAAAGCTATCGTTATAGGCAATAGAAAGCCTCATAATTAATACCAGAAATGTTTGTTTATGCAAAAAAATTATTTTGGTTCTGTGGATAACGGCAATTTGAATTTTTTGTCTGCGTACAATTCCGAGGCAGGAGAGCGAGGATATGCTTTGCTTTTTATTTCTGTTTAGTTGTTGCGGAGCACTAACAAGAACGCATTTTGAAGAAAGCGATATTTTAAAGCATTATTCACAGTTTACATGCACGGTATTCTCTTAAAGATTTAATTGTATAGGCTAATAGTATTTACCTTACATTCCCTCTATTACCTTGCATTCATGCAAGTAGATGCCAGGCACTCACTTATCAGAGAAGCGGTGAGTCACTGGGTGAACATAGGAAATGGTTAGCGTGAAAAAAGCTCACGCGTACGCAATTGCACCGTCACAAGTTTCAGTGCGAATGAGGAGTATTTACTCACTCATATAAATGTACACAGAACACGTAATGGGCGGCAAGATTGTGTTAACGCACAGCTTTTATTTACGTTGAGCGTAAACCTGAAGTTGAAGCTCTAGAACACTCGCCGCAAGCTTGAGCGCTGTCTAAAAATAGGAGCAGCTAATCACCCTAATTAGCGATGGAACGCGTGACGATACATGTCAGGTTCGAAACCGGCGCGATTAATTTGGTAGGTTCTACAAGTGAGTGTTAATCGTACTCGTCGGAGAATCGAAACAGCTACCTTTCTCTTTTTTTTTTCTTTTCTTCCTGTTTCGGGTGCTCCATTTATACGATAAATTATTTGCCCAAAGATACGCCTGAGTTAATAAATCATGGTATTTTGTACAAGTTGAGGCAATTTATTCGGTCATGAATAGAAGTATAGATAACCAGTGCGTTGCGTTACTTTATTTTGATTATAAATTTGAGATTGCACAGGTATAGTTTGTTTTAAAACGACTTTATTCGAATGTCGCATTACGTAAGAAAACCTGTAGACGGCTCTAGATTTGCGAAATATTTGAATATTACACAAATTCAGTAATAAGCATTCCAATAACCGGATTATAGCGCCGTAGTGAGAATGATAGAACACGAAAAGGTAAAATCATTATAGCGTCTTGTGCACACTGCCTTCTAAAATTAACACAGTCGTCCACAAAGCAGTCTCACGCCATCAAATATACTTGAAATCTGAAGAGGTTTCAATAAGTGTTCACGATTAGCCTAAGCAGAATGACTGAACAATAACTCTGGATACATGGCGACGACTTATCTCTTCGGGAAAATGTAATAATTGTGATTTTTGGTGTGAGGAAATGAAAGAAAACACTAGTGTCAATCGAACTTCTTGGCTCTGGAGGGACTTAGCGTTAGCGCTGGACTACAGAGCTGCACCTGGTGTTCCCGCAAACTCCTGACCCGTCTGTGAGCCCAGATCTAAGCGACTTAGGGCCACGTAATTTTTACGCTTTCTGCGCTGGGCTAAATAATCATACTTTTTACGTTTCCTATGTTATGCTAGAGAATGACACTTTTACGTTTTCCATTTAAGGCTTGAGGATCGTACCGGCTGATTCGAAAAACGTTTTGTAATCGAGCAAGGAAGCGAAGGCACGATCTATAGCAAGAAAAAAAAAAAACACGACAATGAGGAGTACATCAACTAAAGTGATTCTCCGGCTTGTCTGATGCTTCTCACGACAGATGTCCCGAAAAGTAATGAAGAGGTGTTTAAGCTTCTATTTCAGAGAAAGTAAATGAAATGTTGCATGTTTTTCTGCCTGGTGAAGCCGTAGTTACTGTTTCAATAAAGCCTCTCTAAAATGTAGCGTCCAGTGTGGTTGTGTTAGTTTTCTCTTCCTTCTTTTCGTTGTTTTGGTGATACATGAGTTTGAGGAAAACCAAAAGGGCCAAAACAAGATTCCGTCGTGACAAAATACGCAGTTTGGGTGGGACACACAGAAGCCTCTCGACTATGTTCCAGCACCATCCGACAACCCTGCTGTCTGTTTTCTTCGTTGTTTTTTTTTAGTTTTTTTTTGCCGGGAAGGTGAACATTGTTAGATATTTCCGTCAACTTTGACTTTGTTTGATCCTTACTGCCACTTCCAGCTTAGAACTCCGATTATTTATGGGCCGTAATTGAAATCCGATGGGAGGCCAATATTTTACGCTGCGACTCGAGCTTTCGCGAATGACCCAATTCGTCTGTTTCTTTCCCCTTCAAGATCTCTCTCTCAAAGTATATTGCCAGACCATCACGTGAAACTCCGATTCGAAATGCCGCCGCTATGGCGGTCGCAGAAATGACGATCCATTCAAGTCTTAAAGCGCTTTATATGTGAACAAGTTCGTTGGTAGTAACATGAAACAAAATCCAATTTTCTCATCTGACCTCTCAAGATGTTCATTGCTTTGAAGTAATCTTGGTCGAGTCTTTCGCACAAAAAGAAGTACGAAAAAAAAAACCCACCATACATTGTGATGTCGGAAATCTATGCTTTTATATGGGCCAATTTGTAACTCCTGTGGCATATTGTTTTCTATCTTTTGTCATGCATAGTATCATTTCTGTGACCTTTAGGGTTCTCTTCGATGTGCCATAAAATGACGCAGTTATCCTATCAAAGAACCATCGCGGTGAAGGCATATGTGTGTTTGCCGCGAGAATTACAGCTGAGTAAGCGTTCGCAGTCATCGGCGAGAAGAGTGAGAAGGCACGCAGGTCAAGAAAATAAGGGTTTGTGCATGGCAGCTAATGGCAATCAAGAATGAACGTGAAGGAATAAGCTCCGGAATGATGGAAGTACTCCGACGTACCTGAATGCGCCTCCGTTTTTCCGCCTTGGAATGTTTGCTTCTTAAAGAATACCATTTTTCTTTCTGAGGTTTCTTGACTCACTAGTTGGACAAGGAACAAGAAAAAAAAAGCGAGCGATAACAGAAGCACATTTTCAGCTTTTAATTTTCAAATAATTGCCTACCTTTGCACGTTTGCACCAGCACTCATTAATATTCATTGCTAATATCAAGCAGTATTTTTACGCGCAAGCATAGATGCCCCATCTGTCAAATCGGCGAGATTATGTTTGTCGCCGCGAGGAAAGCGAGCGCTGGAGGAGGAAGGCGCCTGGAGGTGGAGAAGAGAATCGCCGCGTTCGCGCCCTTTCCGTTTGTGCTTCGACGCCGCGGCGCTCGCTGTGGATGTTCACGGCGTCTCTTATTTCCATGTGTAGCAATATGGTCTTTCCCTATGGCATGCCAGGCGTTGCAGCGTCGAGATCCATGCAGCATCCACGAACGTTTTCGCGCCCTTTCCCCATGGTGGTGCTTCGACGCCGTGGTGCTAGCTGTGCAAGTACGTCACTAACTTTTTGTGCCTTCGTTTCTCCTTTGTCGTCCACGAGCTACCTAGCTGTTGTGCTGCGTAATAAATAATTAGCCTCCTAAGCTACGAGTTTCAGACTACAGTACTTGCGCAAGGCCTCTGGTAGGGCTCTTTCTATCATCATCATCATCGTCGTCGTCGTCGTCGTTGCCGTCGTCATCGTCATCGTCATCAGCAGCAGCAGCCTATTTTTATGTGCACTGCAGGACGAAGGCCTCTCCCTGCGATCTCCAATTACTCCTGCTTTGCGCTAGCTGATTTCAACTTGCGCCTGCAAATTTCCTAATTTTATCACCCCGCCTACTTTTATGCCAGTCGACGACCACGCTTCGCTTCCCTTGGCACCAATTGTATAACTCTGATGGTCCATTGGTTATCTACCCTGTGCATTACATGGCCTGCCCAGCCCCATTTTTTTCTTAATGTCATCTAGTACACAGACTATACCTGTTTGCTTAGTGATCCACACCGCTCTCTTCCTTTCTCTTAACGTTACACCTAACATTTTTTTCTTTCCATTGCTCTTCGCACGGTCCGTAACTTCTTCTCGAGCTTCTTTGGTAAGCTCCAAGTTTCTGCCCTATATATAGCACCAGTAGAATTCAATGATCGTACACTTTTTTTTTTCAACGACAGTGGTAAGCTCCCAGTCAGGATTTGGCAATGTCTGCCGTATGCACTCCAACCCAATTTTATTCTTCTTTAAATTTCCTTCTCATGGTCAGGGTCCCCTGTGAGTAATTGACCTAGATAAACGTACTCGTTACAGACTCTAGAGGCTGATTGGCGATGGACTAATGAAACTATAAATATTCAGTTCTTTAACTTCTTCCTTCTTGTAGATTAGTATAATGCTGGCACTCTTCCAGTTTCCTGGTACAATTGAAGTCATGAGGCATTGCCTATAATGGTTGGTAAGCTTTTCGAGCATGATATCTCTTCCACCTTTGATTAAATCGACTGTTATTCAATCTTCTCCAGCTGCTTTTCCCCGTGTCATGTGTTACAAGACCCTTCTAACTTCATCGCTAGTTATAGAAGGAGCCTCTGTATCCTGTTCATCACTACGACGAATGACGGTAACGTGGGTGCTCGGGGTACTATACCGGTCAGAATTGTTCTGCTGTTTTTACTATATCATCGAAATTGCTGACGACATTACGCTGCTTATCTGTGAGTGCATATATCTTTCCTTCTCCTATGCCAAGTTTTCTTCTCACTGATTTGATGCTGTGGTCATTTTTATTGCGATAGCAATTATATGGACACTCCAAAGCAGATTTCTGCCGTCGGCGTCGCCGTCGTCGTCGCCGTCGCCGTGAGGTTCCGTATGACGTCAATGGAGATGAAATCGTCGCCGCGCGCCGAACGCTGTATGTGCGAGTGAAAGGGCGCGAGGGACGCGCGCTTTCACGGGGAGTGAACGCACGGCGGAGAACAAACGCGCGTTCTGCGCCGTGCTCCCTTAAGGGCTGCAGAAGTAGGCGTCTCTTTCCTCCTTTACAATCACCATATATGTAGAGCAAACGCGCCTTCTTCTGACGCGCGAAAGGCGTTGGGGGGGGGGGGGGGGGGGGAAGGGAGGCGACGTTTAGCTGCGGCACCAAGTGCCTATTTATATCAGAGGCTCTGGCAACAGTCATCAACGCCGCACGCATTTTGTGCGAACGCGGGAAAAACGCCCACGGCGTCGACAACAGTTCTGCGTGTTGCCGGTGCTGCTGCATGTCGAAGTTTATACAGCTGATAAAGCTACTATCATTACTCCGTATAGCTCTCTACAAATTTGCTATCGGAATTGATGCTTCGCCTTTCAGGTGAAACTGCGACAACTTTTTTTACTGTTTGGTCAATTTTTCACCGGTTTTAATTTTGAATATCCCTTACTTTCGTCTTGTTGATCAGTTTTGGGAGTTCAGGGAATTCCATCTGATCTCTAGAGTTGGACCCTTTCTTGCTTTGTAGCTGCTTTATTAAGTCCTTTATTTCTTGGGAAAGCTTAACTACTGGTTGCCTTGGTGCCTTACCTACTCCCACTTCGATTGCTGCTTCCGAAATCAGTCTAGTTATGGTTTCATTAATTTCCTCTATGTTAGCCTCATCTTCCTGTTCTAACGAATACATTGTTTGCTGGCGAGCACCACTTTGTTTGCGAGCACCATGCTGAATTCGTCTGCTTTTACACTTACTGCGTCTAGGTAGGCCTTGTTTCTTCTTGAGTAATATTATTCTTTATCTCCTCAAATTGAGAGAAATCCTAGGCCTCACTAACCAGTGGTCACTGCACTTTACCCTACCCTACACTTCTACATCCTGCACTATGCTGGGATCGGCAGATAGCAAGAAAAATATTTCATTTCTTGTTTCTCCATTAGGGTTTTTCCAGGTCACCTTCCTGTTACTGCGATTTCGGAAGAACTTATTCATTATTGGGAGCGTATTCCTTTCCGTCAATTGTACAAACATATCTCCCCTAGTATTCCTAGAATCGATGCCGTAGTTGCCAATTGCGTGTCCTCCATCCTGCGTTTGCCCCACTTTTGCATTGAAGTCGCCCATGGCTACAGTAAACTGAGTTTTCACCTTTGTAATCGCTAATACACCATCTTCATAAAGCTCTTCGGTTTCATCATCGTGACTGGAGGTTGGGGCGTAGCCTTGTACTACTATAATTCAATACCTCCTATTCAGCTTTATTATGAGGACTGCTACGCTCTCATAAATGCTGTAGAATTCATCAATGTTTCCCACATTGTCCTTACGGATTTGAAGTCCTACTTCGTATTCTTTCTTATCTGGAAGGTCTCTGTAGGTGAGGACGGGCCATAAGTCAGCATTGTATAAGCCTCACCAGTTCGTCTAACCTCACTAAGGCCAATAATATCCCACGGAATGCCTGATAATTCCTCAAAAAGCCCTGCTAAGCTAGCCTCACCCGGGAGGGTTCGCGTGTTAAACGCTGCTAGGTTCAGTGTACAGTGGCGGCCCATCCGGATCCAGAGATTCTTAGCGCCCTCTGACGCATCGCATCTCTGACCGCCACCTTGGTCAGGTGCTCCGCAGCCGCTGAGGACTGAGGACCATGGGCTAGTTGTCGGAGTCATGAGGGAGGTAGTGGCGGAATACTGCACCAGGGAGGCCGATTACCGTTCTGGTGAGGGAGTGTCATTGCAGAAGCTTAGTGGCCTTTCCTAACTTGGTAGCACCTGGACTAGTATAGCCCCACTGGCTCTCTGCATTCTTTTTTTTTTTGCGCTATTGTCAGGTGCCACTCCAAGCCTGAGAATGTAGTGGACTGTAGGAGGATTCGAGCTTACGACCGTCAGATTAAAAGTCTGGTGTTCTACCTATTCTCCACGCCACCACCATTGCTTTTTCCATATCTTAATTTAATTTCTTTTTTTCGTAACAAATTGCACACGCCCCCCGCTCGTTGAAACGCTTCCGAGAGCTGTACTTCGCGTTTCATCTTTCTTGCGCACTTCCTACTTGGTAACATAATGGCTGCCCACCACGAGAGTTACCTTGGTCACGCAACCTTCGTCCCTATGAAGGGCGCCCGTAATCTTCGTGGCCTGCGCACGCGATGCCATATAGAAGGCAGGGGAGAAAGTAATAAAACAATCATCTTTGGAGGTTAATGGACGTGCTGTGGCATTAGGGATGGGCATGAGTCATGAGTCAGAAACGTAATAGCCGTCTTCGTCGAAGCGATCGCTTACATGGCGAGTGCTATTGAAAGCGAAGCAGGCGGGTTCGCCACCATGAGAGCAATGAGATGTGACATGTTTTACTGCTTTAATGAAGAATAGCGAGCCTTGTTCTCGGCTATATTTTACGCATGCTCAGAAATAAGTACGAAATATTATATGATTTGTCTTGCTGTTTTTTGTTTAATTGAAGCAGACCAACGGTAAGACAGACTGGCTGGCTGCGTCAGGACGCAATTAAGAAAATCAACGTTATACTTTCCCCCATGCAACCCGCACACACGCATACCACAGAGACTCAAGCATATCAAGTCAACAAAAGCCGGCAGATCTCACGCCATGTTGGAATCGATGTTATGCGAAGCCGTGTACGGGGGGGAGCCTACCAAGTTAACAAAACGACCAGGGGAGCACCGAGGCGTGGGCGGCTTTTTCATAACGTACATGACATGCATGTCATGACCTATCATTATGTCCGAACCCATTCCAGTAGTTTTTGAGTGTTAATCACTTTTTTTAGCTGAGTCATTATCATTTTTGCATAGTCATGCTCATGACTATGACTTCCACCAACATCCTTTGTATTTCCTGCACATAGCGCCCACGTCCGAATCCATTCCAGTGGTTTCTGAGTGTTAATCTTTTTTCGCTGAGTCATTGTCATTTTGACTGTGATGCTCGTGACTATGACTTCCACTATCATCATTTAGTGTTTCTGTCACTTAGTACCCATGTTCGAACCCATTATAGTTACATTCCAAGTTAACGAAACGACCATGAGAGCACCAAGACGTAGGCAAGCGGGCAGGCGGGCGGGCGGGCGGGCGGGCGGGCGGGCGGATGGATGGACGGACGGACGGACGGACGGACGGACGGACGGACGGACGGAAATAAATAAATAAAAAAATGGGTTGGAGTGCATACGGCAGGCATTGCCAAATCCTGACTGGGAGCTTACCACTGTCGTTGAAAAGAAAAGTGTACAATGATTGCATTCTACCGGTGCTAACATATGGGGCAGAAACTTGGAGGTTAACAAAGAAGCTCGAGAACAAGTTAAGGACCGCTCAAAGAGCAATGGAACGAAAAATCTTAGGACTAACGTTAAGAGACAGGAAGAGAGCGGTGTGGATCAGAGAACAAACGGGGATAGCCGATATTCTAGTTGACATTAAGCGGAAGAAATGGAGCTGGGCAGGCCATGTAATCCGTAGGATGGATAACCGGTGGACCATTAGGGTTGCAGAATGGATACCAAGAGAAGGGAAGCGCAGTCGATGTCGGCAGAAAACCAAATGGGATGATGAAGTTATGAAATTTGCAGGCACAAGTTGGAATACGCTAGCGCAAGACAGGGGTAATTGGAGATCGCAGTGAGAGGCCTTCGTCCTGCAGTGGACATAAAATATAGGCTGATGACGATGACGATATTTGACGGCTCGTTCTGCGTGCGGCCAATGGCACTTGCCGCTATGATTTAATCTCCTCCCAGAATTCTGTCATTAATTGTGCTCTAAGCGCAATATAGCGCTCATTAAAGATCACGCAATATGCGCTGTTTCTTGCTGCCAGTGTCGTCCTGAAAATCCTAAATTATTAGGTTCCTCCTAATTATTGAAGCAACTTGAAATTGCTGCTTCCATCCGCATGTTTTTTTTTTTTTTTTTTAATGCTGCGGAGAATCGTTATCCACTTCAAAATAAAGTCTCGCACGGCCACAGGTTTGTAATAAAGGCAATTCAGGGAGAAGCTGGAAGGCCTCCGTTAACTTGTAAATTGTCACTGCTCTTCTCTCGGTGGATATAGGAAAGCTGTTATGCCGAAAATTGTTTTATCCTTGCACCAACATTTTTTAATATCGATTATTATTTACATCATCTAAAGCATCCTATACCTTTAAAAAAAGTGAAGTTTGCTCTAGGAAATCTAACGAATTCTTCCGACACTCCACGCGCTTAATTTGATTTTGAGCACGAATATCGTATACAGGTCCGCCACTAGAAAGATTGAATCTTTTGACTCTCGTTAGGATGGATAGTTGGGCGTGTTGGTTAAGCATGATCTGAAGTGAAGGCGCGAAAACGACGACGGACGAAGAGAGAGCACACACACACAGGGCGCCTCTCTCTTCGTCCGTCGTCGTTTTCGCGCCTTCACTTCAGATCATGTTTGATTCTCATGTCGCAATAGATCAACATGCTTTAGTTTAGATTTCTAAGCGATGACACAATCATGCCAGATTTTTTTTTTAGGACGCTATTCAGGAATGAGTAGAAATGGCCAATGACGCCGAAGCAATTGGCCCAGGAAGCTTGCACGCCACGGCGTTTTGTATACCGGCGCACCCACCACTTTCATTTGTCTTTTTTAGCGACGCCATTTCGCCGGCTGGCTCCTATGGGCAGCTTCCACTATCGTTCATTCTTGCTCCACCGACGCGCTTGACGCTGCCTACCATCAACCAGGCATGTCACGTACCGAATAAGCAATGATCGGCCAGGACTGACATCCCGGTCCCTGGCCGTCATTAGGGCGTCTCTGCTTTTGCTGTGCAGGCAAACACGTGGTTTGGAACTCGCTGACTTCGCAACCGACCGCCGTGCGCCCGCTTGCGGGAACAAATGCGCAGTAGGGAGCAAAAGAGTCACTCCTTTTTTGCTTATTTTTGTCGAGGCACCAACGCTGCAACTATCGGGGAGCGAGAGAGAGATGAATAGTGGTTTCGCTATACTGCTGAATAAGGACGGTTGTTGCTGTTGTTGTGTCGTGTTGTACTTTATTGTGAGATGAACCAGAAGGCTCTCGCTTTTATCACAGGAGAGGAAAGAGTAGAGGTCGGCGATGAGCTTTAAAGCGAGCTTCCCTTTGTAGAGGAAAGGCAAGGGAAGATGTTGGATTCGGGGACGGTTTTCGGTTTCCTATATATATTCAACGAGAAAGAAACACGATTACGGGAGGCTGAGAACGCGTGAGCAAGAATTGGGAAACATACACATGAAGTCAAACACAAATATTCGAATGATTGGTCGAAATGCTTTCCATGTACAATCGCGAAGGATACTAACTTTATTTCGAGCATTTTGCAATATACAACACTTCAGTAGCCACTTCAGGGAGTCCGTTAACGAACGCTAGAATTTGGAGACATTTTTCACCGAGAATAGTTGTATGGGAACTGGATGCGGTTGGCACCAGGTGAGCGTCAACCATGACCCAGTCGAGCTTGAGCTCGTATGCCGCCATGCCATGGGATGTGAAGGCTGACGCAGTGCACCGAGGCATCGTTGGGATGTGCATTTGTTGACAAGAGCACGATCATTTACCCTTTAAAACACACACACACACACACACACACACACGAAAATAAAATACGCCGGAACGAAATTGCGCGCTACAGAATCGCTGAGGAGTTCAATATATAAGCGTACTTTTTTATTTGTATCATGCCAAAATGACCTTTGGTATGTCGAAGCCACCACTGTGCCACCGTAAGGCGCTTCCCAACCATGCTATTCACGCGGCAAGACTTTGTCACGATCGATCAGCCGCGAAGAGTCAGTGTAAGCAAGGAGAATCTGGAGGCCTTTGTACATCCTGAATAATTCAAAGAGGAAAGACGGGCCGTGTGTCGTTGTTTGCATATTTTTATTCTTCGGCGCTCTGGTCGGATCTCCATCTGAGTAGGAACAAGCAGCCACTCGTTTTCTTTCGGTACCTGTAGAATCTTTGAACGGATGGATAAAAGCTAAGCCAATACAGTGCGCTGAAACAACCTCCATATCGTCCGCTAGTACTAGCAAATCCCGGACTCGTCACTCTCTGGGGATCACGTGCAGAATATTGGGTAGGGGAGAGCCGAACGCAATTGAATTTTCTTGCCCATACATAATATCCCCTAGTCGCCGTATAGAGAGAGAGAAAAAAAGGACACTGATCGTCCAGCCTCTGTCCTCCACGATGCGATACAAGAGGCACCCCACCTCTCTTTCCCAGATTTAGTACAGGTGGAATATGTGCTCTATCCGCCTTGAAAGAGGTGTTTTATAGATGTAGGGATGGTTCTGTTGTGCACCTTTTTTTTTATTTCGGTAAAAACCAAAATTATTTCGAAGCTTCAGTTTCGGTTTATTCGGGTAAATCAGTAGTGTAGATTCATAGCGGAATATGCAGGTCCCAGAGCACAGAGCTTTACGGAGACCTCACGTCCGTGAAAGCGTAGAGTAGGCTACTACATTTAAAAGCAGCAAAATCGAAAATACGAAATTTCTGCAGACAGCATTATTGAAAGTGCATATTGTATAGTAACACATAATCACTAAATGGGGAATGGGAGAACAATTAGGAAACTTATACAATACATCAAATAATTGCAAAACATAAAAGCCTAAATATATCGATAACAAGCGCATATTACAAAATAATAATATCTGCCGTCTTTATAAATATATAAAAGAAAGCTTCACGACGCGTGACCGTGGTCCTGCGTAAGCCTTTTAGTGACTCTCTCACATCGGCATTGTTTAGCTTACGTGTGCTGCCCTTACATCAACTATACCTCAGGGCAGGAGGTGTCAATGAAGTCTCCTTACTCGTTTGACCACTCGGTTTCCCGGAGAGACAACCCAGAGGTAGATAACGCTAAAGTGCCTGATCCTTATTAGTGATATTCTTTTTACATATGCTGCTGTTAGAGATCAACTGATCAAGGAGATCTGTACGATCTATTCACGCATACTGCTACGTATTGAAGTCTATAGCTTATTAAAACTGGGAAGTTGAATAATTGGCGACCTATTCGGGCATGCGTAAACGATTCTCATTTCTATCGCTCACGAACAATGGGCTGCTAGATGTATCAGAAAAGAAGGTTTCAACACGAATCGTGCTTTCCCAATCCGTAATCAAGTCAAAGGCTGAGCTCAATGCAGCAGAACGAGCAAGCTCGGCGCAGTGTACGGTAACCACGGTCTTAATCTTTATTTACACAGGAGACATCATATCACAGCTTCCGGTCACGTAGTAATCGCATAAAGAGCGGAACCGCAAGAAGAAAAGTAGGTTCTGGGAACGTTGCTTAGCAGACGCAGTAGCAGGAAACAGAAAGTAAAGGAAATCAATGAGAAGTGTCCAAGAACATCGCCGATAAGTTTCTATGAAAGCAAAATAAAAATAAAAATACAAGTAGCCATAAAAATCGCGGTACTGGGGACGAAAAAAGGAGAAGCGTACGCTAACATGACTGGTACTATTGTTTTACGTGCTGAACAAGTAATCGGCGTTTTGCTTCTTTCACGATTCATCGCTCTATTTTGTGCATTTCTTTTCGTTACCTCAGTTCCAGTATGTTGTTGTTGTTGTTGTTGTTGTTGTTGTTGTTGTCTGTTGTTGTTGTTGTTGTTGTTGTTGTTGTTGTTGTTGTTGTTGTTGTTGTTGTTGTTGTTGTTGTTGTTGTTGTTGTTGTTGTTGTTGTTGTTGTTGTTGTTGTTGTTGTTGTTGTTGTTGTTGTTGTTGTTGTTGTTGTTGTTGTTGTTGTTGTTGTTGTTGTTGTTGTTGTTGTTGTTGTTGTTGTTGTGTTGTTGTTGTTGTTGTTGTTGTTGTTGTTGTTGTTGTTGTTGTTGTTGTTGTTGTTGTTGTTGTTGTTGTTGTTGTTGTTGTTGTTGTTGTTGTTGTTGTTGTTGTTGTTGTTGTTGTTGTTGTTGTTGTTGTTGTTGTGCCCTTCAGCGGCCTTCGGATGTCCAATCAATCTATCTACCTCTGTCCAGCCGGGGAAAGCGTCTCTTTTTCTTGCGTCTCATGGCGACAGTTGATCTCTCGGCTACACGCGGCCTCCGTTTGGCGATGGAAACCTACGGTACCTTTATTTGTATTGTATATACATAAGGCACAATAGTAGGGATCCTGTTTCAGCAGCCTGAGTCCCGTAAGCGCCTTGCAGTGCGTTCGTCAGGCCTGTTAGTTCTGAATCTTTCGCATTGGCGCATAACTTGCAAATTCTTCGTGATGAAAACCGGCAAACGTTTGTACAGAACACCCTGACCGCATTGTGTGGACCAGCTTATCTTAAAGACTCACAATTTTGCACTCATATCCAGTTCTCAACAGAGAAAGAACTGTAAGTTTGCAGTACCCTTTCTAAACAACAGAGCGCTTTCGCAGTTAACCATCTATAGAATTGGTGACAGTTCCTTCTGACCTTATGTTTTGCGCACTTGTAAGCTACTATGCTGTTTGAAAACCACGAGGGACAAGTATATGCTGCCATCAAGATAATGTTGGTATTTAGCGCTGTGATTCTCCTGCCATACAACTAGTTCTGACAGTATGTAGAGTTTATATTCAACAACGTCTCCGTTATAGTTATCTAGTATATACTACGAGATATACGCATGGGTCTCGTCGAAACAACGTATATTATCCAGCGTGCCTTTTTTAACCAGGCGTGCCGTCTTTTCCGAAGTATTATGCTAACAAATCGGAGATGTCTCATCTTCTCTGATTCCCATATGTGTCTCCCTTTTTTGAACACCGCCACATATTCCCCCTTTCTATTCCCGCAGTTATTTTCCAGCCAGCTCCAACTGCTTCCATCATACCGAAGCCCTTTCCTCAGCAGCCCTGACACAACGTGCCTAATATGTTTCATCCTTGATTCTTTCTCCTATTTCCACCCCTCCATTATCATTTTTTCCCTCGCGCAATCTGATCCACCGGCGTCACGTCACAAACAAGAAGAGTCGGAAGGGAGATGGCAGACACACATTTGTTCCTTATTCGCCGCTCGTCCTCGTGACGTAGCCCCCAAGTCACGTATCTCTCTCTCTTTCTCTCTCTCTCTCTCTCTCTCTCTCTCTATATATATATATATATATATATATATATATATCCCCTTCACCCCTCTCGCATTACGACTGACATCGACCAAAGGCGTCTCCCGGGACATTTCCAATATCCACGCCAGCGCAGGCTGCCCCAAATCCATCCGCCATTGCTGTCACCTCCTGATAGGCCCAGAGCCAAGCATGAAAGAAGGGGGTGGTAGGATAACGGACACTAGACGGGCTGCTATTTCTCCTGTTTTGGGGCGGCAAGGGTGGAAGTCTACGGCTGGCATATGGCTCGCCTCTCTTTCGATTTCCCCGGTCTTTGACGCGTCCTTTACCCCCGGTCAGAGCTCCAACGAGTGAGCCGGCAGGGGCAAACGTCCCGTGTGATCGTCGCTCGCAACGCGGGTGACCCACGTCTTGCGTGAAGAGGTCGAACTCCTTTCATTATATCCACTTGTTTTACTCAACTGCGTCTTCTTGTACTCTCTTTCGTGCCTCTTAGTACTCGTGCGCGGTATTTCGAATGTGTTTCTGCAGTTAGGCTGGTGTACGGTGTTTCTTTCATTGATTTCTGGCGCTATCATTTTTCTTGTCTGCCCTACAACGCGAAGTAGCCGGTTCCCACATAAGGCTGTCAACGTCTGATTTACATTCATAACACAAAAAAATAATAAAAAAGCATAGATTTAGCGCGCTAGATAAATGCTACTTTGAAGTGTCGCTGTGGTTGTGACTAAATCTGGATGGATTGATTTCTTAATTGTATCGTAGATGTTCGCAAGTTTTGACACCAGCTTTTCCACAATATTTGGTTATCATGCGTTCAAATATATACGAAATGGAAAATAATTCATTTCAGCACAGACACGCTCGAAACAATTCCAAACAATTTTCGAATGGGCAAGATAGCGTACACGTGAAAATATTTACTAAAACGTCCAGGGTGCTAAAAACAGAAACAATGTACCAATTAGTTTCATTCATTCCGCTGGTGGAGGCGTGGAATGACTGAAGTGCAAAAATTTTCGAGCTAACCGCCTTTAAACGATTAGAATATCGTGCCTTTCCAAGGGCTCTTGTTATAACTTATACCTCATCACGGTCCCAAGATATACTACTTCCACTGGGACATTGTGACTGGGATTTTGCGGTGTTTAATTTAGTAAGCTCTGACAGATATTTATCAAAGATTATTCTTGTTAATTTATTAATTTTCAAAAACTTCGATGCATCGCTGCGTGATGTCCAAGAAAGATACTAATGAGCTGCGATGACTGATGAGAGAAATAAAAGCTACAGAAACTTGCCTCATACTCACCTTATTTTACCTGCCATATTGGTACGCCAAGGTTACAGTATTCTTTAGTTGGCTTTCTGCCATAAAGGGCTTCAACTTTAAAACCTTTGCAATCGATACGACACTGCTACCGCTCATCGTATAACATGCCGTGAAATGGTATTGAAGGTGAAGAAGCAAACACTGCCAAAAGTGTTAAGAACCTAACAATTTCTTAGGCGATACTTATGTCCAGGAAGAGAAGCAATAGAAAAATAATAATGAAAAATAAGACATCCACCCAATCCTAGCAATTGCTACAAAGGAAACCCATACGGGCTCCTCTAAAGAAGAACAGTCACGCAGTTGAAGAAAAATTCCTCCTGGTCCGGGACTCGAACCCGGGACCACTGCATTACCGGGGCAGCCACTCTGCGATCTGAGCTAACCAGGCGGCTAGCAGAGGATAGCGGCGAGCACGGTGGTTAATCCCACGGCTCGAGTGCCTTCCACTTTGCGTGGCTGGTCGCACTACATTCCAGCGTAATCGCTGCTGCTCGCGTACGTTCGAGAACGTAGAAAGATATTCGCCTCGCTCATGCAATCTGATTAGACAAGACTCGATGCAGGAAATTTCGCATACAGAAGGCGCGTCTTGTGACGAGCGAAAACTTTGTAACAGTGGTAAGCTGTGGAAAAAAAAAACGGTGACCTGCAAAAAGCTAAACAATGGACGCCTGACAATGCTTTAACATGGCCAATGACGGCGGCGTTACTTTCATCGAGTTCCTCTCCCTATCCCTGCATTTTAATTTTAATTCTCTCTCTTCCGCGATGATCAATCACTATGGTGTGAGAATGTGCCCTGCTCAGTCATGCATAGTCAACTCTCCGTTCGACCTGTCTGCAGGTCCTGCGACGCGCCCTTGACGCTTCGCCTGTCGCACATGTCTCATCGACGGCCCGCGGATATGGCTTTTGTCGGAAGCCAAGAAGATTGAACAGCAGCACTCATTGTATGCAACGTAGAACTACAGCGCCGCTTTCTCTTCTGCTTGGATCTCATAGGCGATGAATGAAGAGAGCGTCTGGCAGAGGACAAAAGGCCTCTCCACCCTCGCGAGTTGGTGTTATGTTTATATTTTTACTGCCCCCACTTTTCTACCGGTCACTATGCTTTTAAGGAAGCGAACCGCGATGAATAGTGAATAGCTCTGCGTTGTTTGCGCGTAACTTCTCTCTTCCTGATGCTAGATATTCATTTTTTATTTTGAGCTAAAGTACTCAAATTGTCGTCTATAAGTATGCTTTAACTGAACTAAACGCAGTGAAAATACTTGTGCAAGTGCATAATAGTCCCAGTATCACAACTAAAATTTTCAACCTATCGAACAACAGCGCAGACGAACAGAACAAAAGAAAGACAACATGGGCGATGACTATCAACTATGTCGATAGTCATAGTAAGACTGAGTGCCGATAGTCGTCTTCCCTTAGCCCTGTTTGTCGGCGCTGTTTGTTCGATATGTTCATGGTCAACTTTCTAGCCTAAATAAGCACTCTTGTTAAGATTTCGCTTTACGTCAGATCACTTGCTTTTCGAACAAGCGAAGATGTGTAATATACTTCTAATTGAGTTAACATCTAAATAGCGGGAAAGGCATTTGTAAATATTGAAACGTGGACACATAAAGTTCAGTATACTTTCAGTTCTTCGCCAATCTCAGTATGAGCAACAGCACTTCAGCATTTTTTACACGTCTATGGGTATATACAGGGTGTTTGGTTGTTCTATGGCTAACACCTTCAATTTTAAGAGGTAAGGTCTGAATCAGTGGCGAGGACTAATGAAGTTTTCTTGTTAGCCTACTTTTGTGGCAAGTAAAAGTTATGATAGCTGCGACAGGCGACGCGAAAAGTGCATTAAATAAACTTTCAAAGCTGTCGCTCTCAAATTCTCTTGTCAGGATAGCTAAGGCTGCTGGACTCCTGAACTGAGAAGACCACTCACTGCAGAGCGGAGGAGTTACTTACGCTCGTTTCACTCGCACACTCTTCTCTACAAAGTTTATATTATCTCAGAATTATTACGCAGTTTTCAACTGCGTCTTTTCACATCGCACGTGTAGCTAGAACTCGGTGTTGTGTGCGATGATCTTTTATAGCCCTAAAGCCAGAGTTGTTACCAATGGGACAAGGCAACCCCCTTAAGGAGGTAAAGCATTTTTCAGAATGCGACCACAAGTTAAACACAGTAAGCCATCCTTACTGCTTTCGACATGTTCTCTGCTTTAACATGCAGCACTGATGAAAGTTTGGATCTGATATATATCAGAATCATAGCTCACACTGAATAGCACTGAACGACGCGCGGTGGCGCGGTGGCGCCAACACAGCCGATATTGACATATTACCACAGCTCTGAGCACGCGCTATAATGTTTCATTCTTTGCCGGTCGTGCCTAATGTAGCACCATGCGTCATATTTCATTTGGGGCATGTTTCTTGGTGTTTTCTTTGCGTTCGCTTTCAAAGTATCATTCAGAGATAGCGCTCCCACTCCTTCGAAACCAAAGCACAGCTATCTCCAGTCTCACGAAGAATGAAGGGAAAGATAGAGAGAGAGAGAGAAAGCGTTAACTCAATCTTGCTATAGCTCTTGCCTTCGTTTACTCCACTCACTTCATTACGGCGGACGAGCAAGAGCAACAAAAGGCAAGAAGCGTGAACTAACGCCACCCGACTCAGTGTGAGCCACAGGCAGTACAGTAAGGACATCAGAGGGGAAATTCATGGATTATGCACGCTCGGCTGACGGTTGCTGCCTCGGTTGCTTTTGTCTAGCGTATCCCGGCTTTCACGCGTCTTTTGTTTCCTTGGATAACGCTCAATAATTCAAAACAAGCTCCCGAGGGATTCGGCTGTCTCAGATAACGCCAGCAGACGCGTTCCTCCGAGCACTGAAGCCTCGCTGTAGGAAAGGAGACCGCATGAAAGGAAACTGTCGCGCCACCATGTAGCAGGGACACTGCGCGCAAAGTACGACGTCTAATTAGCCCCCCGCACCCCCAAAAAATTAGGTGCCACGGATACGCACAAGCAAAGTAGCATATTTGTTTCTGATGTTGGAAAAAGATACAGCACCATAGCGAAAACACAAAAGCTGGTGTGAAGCTTCGAATTGAGGCACTTGCCGACTAGTGTGGCTGTATGACTTTCTGTGTATCGCTGACTGCATTATGCTGCGATCGGGGCGGAACTAATCATGGCGGCAGTCAAGCTGCACAATCCTTCCTGGCAATCCCGCTCCCTCCCTTCCCATTTCTTTCCTCTATTCTTTTGGTTCTTTTCAAACATTTTCTTTCCTTTTTAGCACTGGATTTTTTCGACCCTGTAACATTTTATCTGAACGAGAACTCTGTGGTGCAGCTATACTGCAAGTGAAGAATGCAGAATGCATTCTTCAAAGTGATGAGTGAAGAATGCATCAAGACAAAGAGTGCATGTTTTTCCTGTTGTCCTTCGAATTCTTCTTTCTTCGTCCTGTTGTGCTTCATTTTAAAACGCAGCTTTCTTCGCGAGCCCTCCCGGACTTTCCTGACCGTGGCTCCTGGTTGACACACGGGTGCTGCTTCTGTCCTGCCAAATAGCTCATACAAAAATTAAGAAAACTTACGTTACTTGTCCGATGGGGAGATTGAACCTTGGTCCTCCCGCACAGCTGCCCGATGCTCTAACCATTAGGTCACAATCGCTTTTTGACCCCTTATTTTTTTGCGATAGCCATTATATGAACACTCCAGGCGCACTTCCGCCGTCGCCGTCGTCATTGCCGTCACCGTGAGGTTCCGCATAAAGTCCAAAGGCGATAAAATCGTCGCCGCGCGCTGTTTGCTGTATTATGAAAGCCATCTTCGGCGGGGACAGAGTGTGTATCTTCTTGCCCTGCGCTGTGTTTTTGCGGCTTAGTTCGCGTTGATGCGAGCGCCAGCCCGAAGGTCAATTCGCTCGCTGCTGGCGCCGCGCTTACTCACTCCAGCGTTCTGACTACGAGTTTCCGGGGTCATCGAATGATATGCGTTCATGTTTGTTTGTGCGCGCGTAACATCATGCTTGTAATTTAGTTTGTATGCCTATGTTTACAATTTGATACGGCCAATACAACTACTACCCTTATTTCGTATAGCTGTCCACTAATTTCCTATGGTAATCGATGCTTCGCCTTTGGGGCGCAACTGCGACTTGTTGAACTGTAGACAACGAGGACGGTGTCTCCTATGGCATGTTCATGATCCTCGGCCTTCCTGGCTTCTGGAAAACGAGGATACAAGTGCGTCATGTCGAAGTTAATGCGTGTTCTTCCAGAGAAAACTTTATTGGAATCGGTTCATATCTCCGCGAGGCCTACAGACAGGCACCCGAGCCGCCACACTGGCTTGCTGTATTAGATTAACTTGTATGTTTGAGGAAGCGTTAACTTCTGTGCTCTCTTTTAGTTAATCAATTGTGCTTGTGTTTAAAAAAATCTGAATAAATGGAAATATCTGTCATTGGGAATATATGCCACTGACGTCGTACAGGCAATAATAAAAAATAGGCCGCAAGCGCACTTTTTGTGCATACTTTTATCGGGGCAACGCCAACTTGTTCTTTTTGAGTTGATCGCCTAGTATGTCACATTGCGTGGCACGGGTGGGCGAGAGGACATTGGAGCGCACCAGTTTCCTTTACGCTAAAGACGTGCGAATGAAATGAGTAAACTTATAGTATTTAATTGACCGCTTCATGAAAGCGTCGCATCACATAGATTCCAAGATGTACGTTGAATTTACATAATTTCTTTGCTATATTCTTTATATATATAGTCTTCCCCTTCTTCTGCTTGTCCTTTCTTCATCCTGGCCAGCTAGCGGCTTCTCGCTTTTTCACCTTCTTGCTCTTCACGTTATTCTCGGCCGTTCAGTGTTGTCCTTTCTCCTTTATGTTCTTGCTCTTTCTTCGTCGTTGTGTTCTTATTCTTCTGCGGTCTTCTTTTCATCTTCTATCACTGCGCCAAACAACGTTTCCCGGAGGTTGCTACTCGGAGAATGATTGTCTAACCGAATTGCCCTATAGAAAAAGAAAATTCTGTACGGAAAACCTCGGGCCCTCACAGAAGTTTCTGTGCAGGCCTGCACTAACCTGCCTCGTGTTCCTGCATGCGAGCTCCGCCGGCTGCTCCATTGCCCTCAGGGCGAACGTAGCTTTGCACGCATGCAGACGCTGTGCCAGCCTCGTGTTTAGGCGTGAGCAACCTTACTGCTTTGTGCGGGGGTGAAAGCACTAGGGAAATGCAGGCAAAGAAGGTGGTTCGTAAACAAATTATAGTGCACGCTTTGTTCGGGAAGGCATGCATGGCCAACGAAGCAAACAGAGCCGCACTCAGAGGGAGAAAGAGAACACGACGCTGAAAGTTTAGCAATATCTACAAGGGGAATGCACAGAGCGGATAAGGAGTTGTATGCCGCTTAATTTAGTTACCCTTGCGAAGTAATGTTATTGGCAACCAGGTGGCACGGATACTGCGCGTTGGTCTTGCTGTATTCTTGCTTGTAGCTTGCTGTATTCAAAGCTAACGATCATTGCAGCATCCAGTAGTATTTAGTTAGGTTAGTAAGACGCTTATTTAGTTAGTTGGTTAGTTGGTTAGTTAGTTAGTTAGTTTAATGGCTCAGTGGATATTTTAGAGGGAATGAATGCGGGGATTTTTACCATATACAGGATGCTTCCTATTTACGTAGACTGTTTCACAAAGTTAAGACTATTACAGAGAAATACAGTTTGCTCGGGAAAGACAACTGCAATATTTGCCTACAAAGGCAAGAACGGGTTCCTGTCGTTAGCGTAGGGTTGCCAAAGAAACGCTTTCCTGATTGACACCCCTGCCCCTCTCTTTCTTCTCTCTCTCCCTCTCTCTGTTGTAGTTGATAGCAACACCACTTATTTTAAGAAACAGGCCTCCAGTCGCATTTTATTATGCTTTGCCTGTTCGCATGCGACAAATTTGCGCGTGCCGCCAGCGTGCAAGTTCACTTCACAAGCTGTTCAATCGTTGGAGTAGAACATTTCCGAAGAACGTTCAAAAACTGCACTTAGAGCTTGATACCTATCCTTTCCGACCCCTCTAGTTTTAAAAGATCGTAGATCATACTGTCTTTAACGCAAAGATGGATAGACAGACGGCCTCACATGAGACTAGATTGTACACTATTTTCCGAGACGAATATTCTTGTACCATGGCCCCATGCTTCGCAGTCTTGCAAAGCAACGTGGGCGTTATTTCACGTAATGAAATCTACTTGCAGTGAACCATCGTGGGCGTGACCCTCTCCTTCGCCTTTCTTTTTTTTTCATGCATTAAACTTCTTCCCCCTATGGAGGGTAGCAAACCGGACGAGCCTCTAAGGAGACAGAAAGATAAAAAAGAAGAGGTCATAGCTCGAGCGCACAAGCGAACGGACACTAGATCCGTGTACAACTGTGGTTCTGTCAACTTGTTACTCCAGGACTCTAGGTGAACATGAAGCAACACTGTACAGTTGAGCTCCGTTTGCCTGGAACCGTCCTTGCGTTGTAGTTCGCCTGAGCGTTAGCTCTCAGCTACCTTTATTTTCTGTCACAACCCTGCATTGACATGAAATCTAAGACCAAAAATCAGACAAAAAATTCATTGCGCTGTGGCAGTTGTTTGTGTTTTCTGCATTTCAGCGCACTTGGTTTCGAACACGGAACTAAGAATTGTAAACATTCGTGGCACCACGGGTGCGCCAGCCACCGCGCACCACCTGCTATGGACATGTCCTGGCCTATCCTAACTGAAAAGCATCTGCCTTGCTGGGCTACATAGCTCAGTCGTCACACTAAACGACTGGATCCTTCCAAGAGGGATCCCTGAACACCGCAAAGATATATATGACAGCTTGTTGATCTACCTAATAAGGAGCGAAACAATCAACCAAATCTAGGCAACTCCCTGAAAATACCACTGGGGTTGCCTTTGAATATATGTACATTTTTTGTTTAATGAACGTCTTTCTCTCTCTTTCTTGCTGATGGATCCCCAGGGCATTAGCGTTAATAGCTTTTTTTCTTTTTTTTTGCCTCCATAGTTTCTGTCAGAATTAAATTTCCCAGAATGAGACTAGCGAGAAATGTGAAATCCTTACGGCTGCTACCGTTCATTCACATGCCAATAAAAAAAATATCGCAGTTTCGCCCGAAAGGCGAAGCATCAATTGCGATAGCAAATTAGTAGAGACCTATTCGGAGTAGGGATAGTAGTTTTATCGTCCTGCATAAACTTGGACGCATTCACTTACGCAAATTACTCTCGAAGAAGATTTGCTAATTAACAATTCGAAAATTGAACTTGTTAATTCGGTGAAATCTCTAGGTCCATTTTTTGACCATACTATGACCTGGCATAGCCATATAGATTTTCTTGCTAGTAAGCTTTCACAAATCACTGGAATTTTTGTATTCCTTGAACTATCTTCCCTATTCTATTAAATGCTTGATATATAATTCACTTTATCTCAGCCATTTAAATTATTGTTGTCTTGTCTGGGCTACCACTTCGGAAACACATATCAACAGGTTGCACATACTGCAAAATAAGGCTCTTCGCGCTATTTGCAATAAGCCATATGATTTCCCTTCAGCTTATTTATTTCATAAACTTAAGACACCGAAAGTACAGGCCCTTTTAAAGTATCGTCTAGTGCTTGCGTATAAAACTGAACAGAAAAGAAACATAAACCATATTACTTTTATGGCTAACTTGAAGCTACACGAAAGTCCATACAGTACAAGAAAGCCAGAGTACTGGAACGTACCACAATCGTGCACTAAATATGGATCACAAATGCTGCGCTCCAGGCTACCTAGGTTACTAAATGATCTTATTGTTAACAAAATTGATATTGCGTCTTGTTCACTTCCCGATATTCTTGATTTTTTTCTCTCATGTGTGAGTTGTACATTGCCTATATGCTTATCAAGTGCAGTGAGATTTTGTGAGGTTTTGCACAAAATCTCTTACTTATGTTTCCGTTCTCTTTTTGTTCTTTTTTTCCTCACCTGATTTGCGATTCGTATGCATGATATGTTGTAGTGCTTGAATTGTAAGTACTTGAGAAAACTGTATTGCTGCTCTGCTGCTCCTCCTTTTTGTTTTACGGGTTTTTGGGGCTGGTCAAGCTGCTACGAGCAGCTTTTTTCCCCACTTTACCCCCGCAAGGCTGTATTTACTTTTTGTGGAAATAAAACATACTAATTGAATTAACAAGCGTGGTGACAGCGCGCACAAGCAAATATGAATAGATCACACTGAATGACCGCAGACAACAAATGTCAAAACGCTGGCAGCAAGCGCAGCCGCCGCAGCGTGCGAAGGTTCGTGCGGTCTATCGCTTCAGCGGAAACTGAGCGGCGAATGCACAGCGCATACAAAGGTCAGAGCCGTGTGGAGATAAGAGACGGTGCGGGCGACCGCCTCAGTCGGGCAAAGTACGAGCGAAGTTGTTGGCAGAATAGAAGCTGCGCCCCCCCCCCCCTCCCTCCCGCGCTGCCTTCCCGCTTTCTTGCTTTCACGTGGGAGATTGAGTGGCCAGTTTCCCTTGCGCCCGGTTGCAAGATACGACTTTGGTGCCGCAGCAGAGCATCGCCCCGCCTCCCTCCCTCCCATACCCCCACCGCCTTTCACGCGACGGTCGTGTTTGCTTTCCGCCGTGCGTTCGCTCTCCGTGATAGCGTGCGTCCCCCGCGTGCTTTCGCTCGCGCATACGGCGCGCGGCGACGATTTTATCGCCCTTGGACTTTATACGGAACCTCACGGCGACGGCGACGCCGACGGCAGAAATCCGGTTGAAGTGTCCATATAATTGCTATCGCAATAAAAAGCGTCAGCTTCGATCTAAATGATTATAGAATCAATTTTTCCGACTGTGCTCTAGTATTTGGAAGGGGAAACAGCGAGTAAGACGAGGACTAAGAAAGATCGACAGCACCAACTCAAGTGCTCAAGTAACAGCTGCTGGGACGAAACTATCTTCCTTGCATTGAATGAACTTTTCAACTCGGTGACATTCTTACTCGAATGTGAAACCAGTCACGTTGATCATACGCTTCGCATGTAGGAACTCTAATACGCAGTCACACGAGATACTAATTTTTGAAGTCGCGGTGCTAGTGCGGTATTCGGAGCAGCCACTCCAGTCTGCCGTATGCCTCATAAGCTGTTCGCTTCTATTCATCACCTAAAGACCCGCTCGATACGTTGCTTGGTGTCGACGTAATGAGTCGTAAATACTCCTGCCCCTTCTCAGGCTTGAATAATAGCTGGAAGAGAACTCTATCAAACGCAAAACTTCGAGCCCACTTAGCCAGCTCCGTATTACCGCATGTGAGCGGACACATTGTCGTCGCTATTCAGTGGTCGCTAACTGAGAAGCAACATTCTTTCTGCGGCCACGCTGGCAGCCGTTTATTTCTTGAGCATTATTTGCATGGCTGCGCACATTTTTGTTGGTGGCGTAGTGACATTCTTTTTCACTAGAGCTCTTACAAGCAGTGAATAGCGTGAAAGTGCAGCATCTTTTTAGTCGCGTGCTCTAGCAGTATGAAACTGAAAAATCGAAGCGACCCTATGTCGTGGAAGCAGCGAAGTTGCACCTTTACATGGGCCATATAGGCTTGGATTATACAATATTTAACGATTTACTTCTTAGCTGCCGCGAAGCTAGTAGGGGAATATTTTTTTCATTGTTTCGCAACGCCCTTTCTCGGCAGCTTAGGCATATATTTGTGAAATATATTTGAAAAGGAGCCAAAAAAGAAAACCGGAGTATTCTAGGAACCCAATACGTATTTTAAGCGAGGGCTTGGTCGCCCGCTCGCTCACTCGCTCACTCACTCACACACTCACTCGCTCGCTCGCTCACTCACTCACTCACTCACTCACTCACTCACTCACTCACTCACTCACTCACTCACTCACTCACTCACTCACTCACTCACTCACTCACTCACTCACTCACTCACTCACTCACTCACTCACTCACTCACTCACTCACTCACTCACTCACTCACTCACTCACTCACTCACTCACTCACTCACTCACTCACCCGTTGCCCTTTTGAGGTTCGTTCTTATTTCTTTAATTGTTCTACCACTGAGTCCCTCACTTACTCCCTCTTCGCTTGATTCACTCATTTCGTTTGTCATTCGTTCGCGTATAGGGTAGCGAATCACACTAGTTTTCGGGCTAACCACCATGCCATTCTCTTGCTATATTTGTCCTTTGTTTCACCAGTTATGCGTTCGCGCCTGTCAGATAGGCGACTTACCTGTACAGACACGTGTCACTTCTTTCCTTCTTTGCAACCAATTACTCACTCTTCAACATGAGAGTAGCAGCACGTGTAAACATGAGACATTCATTAGGCCATCGCTATCCGAGCTCGGAGACCCTGTTCCTCGGAACAACTCTTTTTGGGGAGCTTTCCTTTCGGAGTTGGGCTCCCCAAAGCGACAGAAAACACCTAGATGCAAGCGCTGTACGGTGTCTAGATTGGACTTACGCTTGGAGAGGACTCTAACAGTGGAAGATACGAGCGTGTTACGAAAGCGGACGATTGAGCACGCATCCGACATGCGCTATACCGTGTCTTGTCTGAGAACCTTAGTGCAGTTTATACCTCTACTGAAACACGTACTTGCGGGCAAAGGAAAATGCTGACTGAGACACGCGCACAAGAGTTGCAGTTATGCCAAGAACACGTCTTTCTTATATCTCAACGTCGGCTCACAGTAGGTGTACGGAATTCCTCGAATAACGTACCTGTGCAAATAATAAGTGTATGTGGGTCGTCGACACGGGGAAAAAGTACCAGCGAGAGTACATCTATCGTAGAGGACTATCGAGTTCCTGAAAGGCGCGGTAAAAGCAGTAATAATGCTGGAAGCACAGTGAGACGAGGTACTCGTAGAATAATGAATGATGGACATTTCGAATGAGTAAACATTTTCTTCAACATTATTGCTGGAAACAGCCGAATCCTGCTTACGTTGATGCATGTTCCACACGACGGTAGGTATGAAAGTCGCGCTTGCTCAAAGTCAAAATTTTTGATGTCCTTGCGAATCATTTCTGCCAAGTAGACAAAAAATAGGCGGCTACAATGCGACAGGAAGCTTGAGAGCTTGGGGATTTTGTTAAGGTTAGTCTTCCTGGTGCTGT
Source organism: Dermacentor silvarum (assembly GCF_013339745.2). Taxonomy (NCBI): domain Eukaryota; kingdom Metazoa; phylum Arthropoda; class Arachnida; order Ixodida; family Ixodidae; genus Dermacentor; species Dermacentor silvarum. The sequence goes on from NC_051161.1 coordinate 19,388,844, forward strand.
AATTAATATGACTCTAAAACAAAAAAAAAAACTGAACAATAAACGTCTCCTTTTTGTAGCACCATTTTCCGCATAAAACAATCTGTGCTTTAAATTTAGCAATCAAATTCCGCTCCAGCTAATTTAGAATCGGAATTAAACTATTTATGAACACTTCGGTTCTGCAAATCTGGACGCAACAGATGAAGTACCTGCTGATGAAGGAAAACAGGAGGACGTTCGTTTCACGCGCCAGATAATCACAAATAGGAAATTGTTAAACGTTTTATCATAGAGGAACTACACATGTATACAGCCTAATCGATGAAACAGTGGAGAATTATGTTGAATGAAGCTTATTAGCGCTGAAAGTTGATCAAGTTGGTAAGGATTCATGCTACTGAAAGGCACGCGAGCAAACACGAACACACGTAGAACGACAGAGAAACTGAAGAAACCGCAAGTAGAACTGCGTTCGTGTTGTCATCTTGGTGTACTTGCGTCCGCATTTGCACGCCTGCGTTTTAGTACATCGAATACGGAATGAAACTGCGGATGATTCACTCAGCAATTTTTCGGAGCTTGCATTATCATTGCTGCAGCGTGCTACATGAAAGCGATATTTAAGTTGCCCCTTAACGGTGCATAGTAAATCACGTCCTTAACGATTCTCGTTAGTCGTTTTTATAGCAATTAATTGCGTATGTGGCAACAAAATTATCGTTACTATATTGCCTTACATAAAGCAGGACAGTTAACGCCACGGGGAACATCAAGCGATAGGCAGAAGCATCAAGCGCAACCCGTGCTATAGCTACAGTAGAGGAAAGTAAAAACTGCAGCAACTCGCCACAGCTCATGCTGCCGCTCTGCACGCAGAAAATAGGGTGAGGGAGAGGGGCTCACCGCGGTGCATAATCCCCGAGGCTGCGTCTCAAAACCATAAAACTCTGCCTGCACCGGGTATAGCATCGCTCGGAGGGGTATACGGCAACCATTTCGTTTTCCGGTTGCCTGACTATGGAGACGACGGGGGAAGTCTGGCTCGTTTGCGTGGAATGCGTGTCGGTAATTACGCACGAATGTCTGGATAGCCTCCGGGTGGTCATAGCCTGGCGATGTAAAGCACGCCGGTAAGGGAAAAGAGGGGGGGGGGGGGAGGGAGAGTAAGGTAGGGGGAAAGCTATAGGCTCAAGGCTGTTGCACCGAGCAGTTGGAAACTCCCACACTCTCTCTCTCGTATACCAACTATGCTTCGAAAGTTGCGATCCTATGCTTCTACCAGGCGTGTCGTTGCGCCTGCCCGGGCTTTGCAGAAAGCGGCGTTCCGCGCTGCCGATCGAGGGTGCTGCTGAGGAACCTGAAGCGGAGCGAGGAGGGAGCTGCTGTCGCCGTCGCCTCAGTGCCACCGGAGCGGCGGGAGCGTTCAACGGTAACTCTCTAGTAATTAGGCAAACCACGTCGATATGAGACGGGCTAGATCGCGGCGTAAACTACGTGATATATTGGCGCCTCGACTTGCCGCACTTTTTCAAGATACCGTTCGCGTAAATTTCATTTGGGTAAGTTCCCCAACTCTCAGATTTGTTAATGCGCTTGATGTCAATGATGTGCTCTATAGGTGAACCATTTCTTGGAGTGAGAGAGCGAACAAGAAATGCAGCCAGGTTTGACAGACGGAAGTCCGGTGAGCTACCGTTCATGACCAATAGTGATTCAGGAATTGAAGGGGAAAGGCAATAAGAGTTCACGCGCACAGTAGCAGGCACAGGCTGTCTATAAGCGTCCTATCAAAACCAAAAATTTTAAGACAGATATCATAGCACACGCAGTTTGCTTGGTTAATGTTTGATCAGGCTATACAACTAGGATTTTTGCGTCTGCAAAGTGTTGATGGTTCGGTCGGCTGAATGGACTCCAAATAGATTGATGTTGGAATCAAGGAAGATGAGAAAAAAGAAATGGAAAGACAATGAGGTTAGACAGTGCCAACACCGACTGGCTGCCCGGGGCTGGAGAAAGCGGTAAAGGGAATAAAAGGTGGTAGAATGAGAGAAGAGACAGAATCGAAACGGGTGCAGTGGAAGAGAATGCGCTCGATAGCCTCTTCGAAGTTGCTCTGGAAGAACATGCGGGGAAGCCATCCGTTCCGCTGAGGATGGAGCACAAAGTTATCAAAGCTACTCCCTGTCGGAAGACATCCGCCATAAAGCAGATGAAGGACAAGATCTTATTAGTTGCCTGCCGTTGGGACTCGGGGTAGCGTTTAGGCCGGTGATATTCCAGCTATCCCCTGATGAGTAGGTCTGGGAGTAAGAGCGAGAAAAAAAAATAGTGTCAGCCCTTCCACTGGGGTGGAGATGGAAAGACCAGCGAAGCTGTACTAAGGTGGGAATTATATATTTCCAATTATGACTGTTAAGATGTGATCGTGGAATTGGTTATTTGAACAATTAAAGAATGAGAAATATATATGATCCGGTGGTTTTTATTTATTTAGTGACCACAGGGACAACGGCCTTTTGGTAGCTACGGTACACCGCCATAGGGTGTACGGCAAGGTTGGCACGTTCTTCATAAACACATCACCAGCGCGTTCGGTGCGAACGCGGGCAAAACGCCGCCGCCGTCAACAACAGTTGCGCGAATTGTTTGTGTGACCGCACACAACCGCTGTCAAAACGCCGGCGTGAGCAAGCGCACAGCAGCAGCGAGCGAAGGATCATGCGGTCTATCGCTTCAACGGAAACTGAGCGGCAAAAGCAGAGCGCGTACAAAGGTAGGAGCCGTGTTGGAGTTCGCTTTCAAGATACGGTGCGTGCGACCGCCCGGCGCCGCGCAAAGTACAAGTTGCTCGCAGAGCAGAAGCCACAACCCCTCCCTCCCGCGCTGCCTTCCCGCTGTCTTCCTTTCGTGTGGGAGATTGAGTCGCCAGTTCCCCTTGCGCCTGGTCGCAAGATACGCATTTGGTGCCGCAGCTACACGTCGCCTCCCCTCCCTCCCTCCCTCCCTCCCATCCCCCAACGGCCTTTCGCGCGACGGAAGTGGAGTTTGCTCTCCGCCGTGCGTTCGCTCCTCGTGAAAGCACGCGTCCTTCGCGCGCTTTCACTCGCGCATACAGCGTACGGCCAATGAGAGTTTTTTTCTACATCCGGACGCGACCATCGAAGACTGAGCTCTTAACAGCTTAGCTGTAAAAAAGGGTTTATTCTACATATTTACAGTGGCTCCAAATGTGGAAGCCCACTCCATGGGGGAGCACTTTTAAAGTCTCAGCTCACTACATGTCTGAGCACATATCAGAACACATCAGGGCACATCACTGCACCCTAGGTGTCTGCTTATAAAGCAGTTGTCTTCCGTAGTTAACCCGACTAGGAAATCTGATGACCTTGGTGCGGCCAATCAGAAGGGTCGTATTGTTCACAGAGCTCCACCTCTAATGTTGCACCCTGGGAAGCAAGGAAGAGGCAATTTGGAAACAGGGGATTCACACTCCTTCCACGAAAGTCGGCGACTTGGTTTCTTGCTCTTCGTGACGGTCATCTTGCCAGGGTCGGGAGAGTGACCTTCGTGCTGGTTCGCGATTCCACGAAGGGTGGCGGTTGTGGTCTCTTTGTGAGCTTCTTTGTCATCGCATCTCAGTCGCTGTCGGGCCGCGTCGCCAGGTAGGCGGCCGCTGATGAAGGGGGTGGCATCAGGTGAAACACCCAAACGATGCACACTCCCGATTTGGGGCGCTTGTTTGCCCGTCACCGTCGGTGTCGAGCATGGTCGCCGTCTGGCCGACGCTGATGAAAGGGCCTGCCTCGATGGAAACAACCAAAACATGCACCCTGCCGATTCGGGACGCAACATTGCGCAATAGGTGCTGTGCTTTCTTTGTTTTCACATAGGGGTGCCGGTTGTTATGGGGGCGTTATGTAGAAGGCAGGAAGAGGAAATCGTACAAATTTGGTGTATGGCTATTAGATTAAACTTCTTTGGTTGCTTTCAACTGTTTAGTATTAAGGTTTCCTAATGCAATGCTCTGCCAAAGGGCTCGTGATATTTCACTGTTCTTGAAAGGACTAAGATTTCTCACTTCTTTTTAGGAACAGGCAGTGTTTTTCAATATACACTAGCGGCTAGTGTAAGATGTCATAGACGGGGCGTTATAGAGCCTTCCTCCAAAGCTGCAGGAGACTGTGGGCTCCCCGCTGCCTACAGAGGAATAATATGTCTCGCATGTTCATGGCGGATTTGTCTACAGGTCGCGAACGTTTTCTTATTGCGCTCAAAAAATGTTGCAGTGCCCAATAAAGGATGCCCTTAAGCATGTTTAGCGTGGCTAGCTTTGGCACGCCAATACAAACGTGAGCATCGTCAATGATTGGTTAGTGTCATTTGTGAGCAAGACTGGCGCCGTGATCGAAGTCGATATATGATTTGGTGCTGGTGGTAGGCATTCAGAGTTCGATGTATCCCCATGTTCAGTTTGTTATATATCTATCATACAATTCCAGTTCTTTAATATAGGTGTTAACTGGCTCTGTACAAGTTTCGTACGGTGGTGTGTCATAGTAATTCCACCGTGTCGTCTGTTGCTTGCAATAAACAGTTTGAAGACTAGTCTCGAACAATGGAAGAGACGAAAACAGCGCTATGTTCGCCTATTTCGTGCTCTTAGTTTGTACTCCATTGTTATACTTGTAGTTGTGCCTCGTTACGTAGCGTCGACTCGTATCATATTTAGTACGCTGCATTCGTCACGTCTTTTTGGTTCTGTTCACGCATGGTTGCGTGCTCTGAGTCTCATTTGTTGCTTAGGCATAGATTCATGAATTGGATGAATGAATTAACCTTATGAGTCAGCCCTATTTCGAATGAAATAGCAGTCATGAGTGACCCCCGCAATATGTGTGCTTATGATTATCATCTCTGCTTTTTAAAGCGAAGCTTTATATGTCTAGGCGAAATCGCCTGTGTACAGAAAATTATCATCATCAGCATTGGCTCGAGCGACACCGTCCTGTTCCGCAGGTGGCTCGTTGGCTCGTGCTCGTACCACTGCTCCCGCGTTCGTCGTCGTCGTCTTCTTCCACAGCTGGCTGCGTTGCCGCTCATCATTCCAGCGTAGAATTTCACTTCTCTTTTGTCGTCGTAATGGGGAGGCCGCGTTTACGGGGGTATGAGCCATTGCTTAAGGGGGTATGAGCCATTCATTGTCTTACGTAATGGACAGATTTAATTTCGACGCAATTTAATTTCGAAGAATCGCAAGCGGCAATGGCGGACGAATGCTGCTAGCCACGCCGCCAAGCAAACTTGAGACATCGAACGCAAGCGACAACGGCAGACTGCGGGCATAGCGTCAGTGACGTCGTTCTCTCCGTCGCAGCCGAACGTGTGTGTAGCCTCATAATTGAGAAATACCTAAGTGAACCTCGGGATTAATCCAGTGATAAACACCCTGGCCACACGTGTCAGCTTCGCTGATTAGCCATCTTCACAGAGTGGAAGGGCCGACGAATTTTTTTATGCATGGTGTCATTTTTGACAGAATTCGTTATCCGGTTGCAATCTCCTTAGAGCCATCGTGGGTCGTCTTTGAAGTTTATGTAAGCTTGTCCTGGTTTTCACGAAGCCTACTGCAAATTCATGTTCACTGATGTACGCATTCAATTGCAAAGCTGGTCATAAACATTTCGTAGCAAAAAGCCGTCTTTGAAGACGTCGTCAATGAGCCATGAAAAAAAGAAAAGGAAAGCAATGCTATGCACCATTTGCCTATCTGAAGTCTGGCTTTGCCAACACGTAGAGAAGAGAAAAAAAATTAATAAAAATAAAATAAGAGCTGCACACTAGATCGAAACTTCATTCCCCTGTCGACGATTTATCAGAGAAAGCCACGCTTACTTAACCCCAAATAAACCGTACGTCAGACCGCCTCCATGCAGAAAAAAAGTACATATGTGAACTCCTGCATGTGAGTTGCGTGCAATCAAAGCGACCCAGAACAACACATTCACCTCTTCGAACCAAGTATTCTGGATATTCTGACAAAAAAAGTTTAAAATGAATCGAAATCGCGAAGAAAGCACTTTTCCCTTTCGTACTCTGCAGTGTCGCGCAAGGCTTAGTGGTTCGGGTGAAACTGGATGAGTGTCGTGCTTTCGAGTCGACAAGGACTGAATTTGAAATCCGCTTTTCTAAAAACATTAGGCTTACGCGCAAAGGAAGAGTGCAGGCGGATTTACGAATGGCGCACATGTATACAACACTCGAGATGGGTGTCGTGGGCGTTCCTTTTACGTTTATTAACGCCACGACAAAGCTGACATCAATAGGGTGAACCGGATTCGAATGTGCGATAAGCAACGACTCCCTAACAGTGCACTCACAAATCGGCTTCTAGGAGCCCGTTCTATGTTTTGTGTGTGTTTTCCCATCTTTTGAAAATAAAATGGCTGATCAGCTTGCGAAGCCAGTTTTGATTTTGTCTTTATATTTCCATTCTCTTCCTCCAAGAAAAGTAGACGAGAAGTCTCGCCACGTTTCGAGAGTGTTCTTTTGGACAGAACAGCGCCATGCGAAGAAGCTGGGAAGTTGAGAGGAATGTTAAGAGGAAAGTGGAGATGTCGAGATGCAATGTGAAGTACGAAGCCGACGTGTACTCGCGATGTCCAGAAATTGTTCTTTCCTACAAAGCAGTGCCGTGTGAGAAAGCTAATAAACTTCAGGGGCACTGGGAAATGCGAAACCGAGATGTTCTCGCCATGTTCCGCAGGTGTGCTTCTTTCCTGCACAGCACTCATGATGGGGAAACGCTAAGGAAATTCAGAGCTCTTTGAAGTACAAAACCGATATGTTCTCCTAAAGAAAGCGATCTTACTTTCGCTGCCCGTCAGTTCTCTTTCTCTTAGATAGGTCAGCTGTGGTTCGTGAAAAACTAGTGAGAACAGTGAAATTTCCCGGCCCTAAAGCAGATTCGATGGGTACTTTGTTGTGTTGTTAATCACTGTATATATGGTCATGTCCACCTCATTTGCTTGGCATGCTAAAAGCGAACACTGACATTTCCTGCTTGATGAACTATTCTACGAACTTTACGTCCGTTCTATAATTGATGATCCAGCAGCGCTTAAATACTTATAAAAATGATTATAACCTTGACAAATCGTGTAGTAAAGGTTCTTTGTGTATGGCAGTTGCATAGCAAAATAGTATTCGAGAGCGGTGCAACAAAATATCTGATTGTGCTTTTCTAGTGTGTTCTGAACACTCAACAACACTCATAAATTACGCCTCTGACTAATTTAATCCAACGTCGCAAAACAGCGCCTGCCATTTATCAATCATGCGACTGTGTGCACGGCGGGAGGGGGGGGGGGGGAGGTGGGTAGTGGTCCTTGGGGTAGTTAGAGACGCAAATATTTTTTGGCATAAATGAACAATGAGACACACAGCTTACATAGCAGTCTCGAATTAATCAATCATGCGGTGTCTTTCGAAAACACTCGCGCACACAGGCATTAATGTCGTATGTGCAATTATGAGTGGAAAAGGTCGGTTGTGTAACGAAGAGAGTCTCTAATGGAAATTGGTGTTATGAAAACCGAGGCAGTGGTATGGCCAAATTGAAACATGCTTAGAAGAAGTTAGTAAACTAAAGGCTTTTTGTTGCCTATCCTTGCTCTTTTGAATGTTGTTCCTATACACCAACTTATTAGCTGTGCAATTGCTTTCTATTTATGCTGTTCTGTTTCTGAGTTGCTTCTTAACAGCTCAGTATGTTCACGATCATTAAAAAAGCAACGCCGCGGACAGGTTGGGCATAGAACTAGAAACTAATTGTAACACACGAAGAAAAAGAATCGGCGATGTATTACTCATGCATTAAGACATCGCTAATGGGAGTGTAACGCTTATGACAAACAAATGATACATACATCCACCAGAGATATGAATGGAGCCCATGAGGCCAGAGCACCAACATGTCTCGTGTTCAATAAAGGTAAAAAAATGTTAAGTGAAGCAGGTTGCAAAACGAATCGAGTGAATCAAGAGTGGTGTTGATCTGCACATATGTGAAGAGGTAAATGGCAGGTAAGGGTAAAACGCATCGCGATAGGACCTGCGGCAGTGCAGTTGAACGAGCGGGCAGTATACCTATAACGGAGAAATAGATCTCACATATTGACGAGCGGGGCGCGTTAATAAATTTGTGAAATCAGCTTCCACGCACCTGGCAACCGTTTCACGCAAAGTTTCTTCGTATGCCCTCCGGTATGAATGCTTGTGATAATGGTATTTCATGCACATACGACTGGTTGGTCTGAACAGCGAACATCGCAACTTATCTTAGAAAATAAAATAAACGGAAAGCGAAGATTACAAGGATGTCATTCCGTAAATTTTGTTTGTGTGCAACTCGTTGTATAGCGCGTCAACTCTCCTTAATAAATATTCGATTGGAGTTCTAACAAAACAGACGGAGAGCAGTATAATTCGCAGTGGCAGCACCCTTTCGGAGTTCTGATGTATACTATACTCACTGATAGTGGTTTACGAGGTTCGGTTGGACTTTTCACTTGCAGACGAATTTGTTACAATTTCCTTGTTCTGTTCTAATCTTGCACTATTCCTCTAATAGTGAACACGTACCAGGTAAAAAGAGAAAGAGCAGGAACAAAGGGAACCTGTGTGGTGGCAAGTAATACTTGAAACTGTGAACGACGGTCATTCTCATATGTGACTGAATCAATTGTTATCATCCTGAAAAAAATAGAGTACTTTATCCCTGTTTATCTAACTTCTATACCGCAGTATCTTATCATTTATCATTGGGCATTCATAGGTTCGACGCAATTCGCTTAGAAAGTGCGTCCTGCCTCACTTTGAGAGTAGTCCTGTGAGGGTGACACTAACAGAAGGTATCTATTGTTGTTGTTGCTATGTGTGGTACAAGGGGGGGGGGGGGGGGGGGGGGCAGCACGAACCTTCTTTTCTCCACCTCTTTCTGTTCCTCTTCGTTTTGCCGAAAAGATCTTTCCCGACATCTCGTTAAAAATACAGTCAGGTTATTGTTTTTCCCATACATATGCTTGGTTGTAACCACTGGTTGTAACAGTCGTTAGGTTCTGCGACGCATTTACGCGGAGGAACGCGTGGCGCCGGGAGACCTGCATTCCCGTGGTAGGGTTTCTGGTTGACTGACGACAGCTGTAGCTTACCTCAGTGCGCCATTTTTGTTACGCGGAGTGTTCAGAACAACTGTACACACACAGCTCACCGCTGCGCCGACGCTATTGCGTGATCGTCGTAAATGCCCGCATCGGAAACAGTTGTTCTCGGTATACCACTTTCTTTTGCAACGAGAAGGACTCTGTTTCTTCCTACGACGTCGTTCCACAATTTGAGGTCATACCACGCAGTTACTGCGTTTCCCTGAGCCTCTTGATTTTCTCTTTTTTTTTTTTTTTTTTGATATGTCGGTCTCTGCGCCCCAGAAGACGACGTCGTTTTGCACACGAATGAGTTCACGCCGTTTCCTTCTTTACAGCCAAATCTCTTCGCGGTACGCAGATAGTTTTCTGCATCGACGTCGTCTCCCAGAGCACAACGTCTTCCAATCCACGGCGCACCAGCTGTGCCGCGTGGCCGTTCGCATTCGAAAACTTTGGCCGACTCAGTTATGAACCGTGGCTGCCAGCGTAGCCGCCAGCTGGACGTTCTGCGCAACGCTGTACACCGCGTAGCCCGCCTGTCCTCTGGTCTCCATAGAGAGCCCGATTTTCACAGGCGATACTGTTTTATTGATGCAGCAGTTGTAGTTTCGTGTTGTATTCTCATCCATGTTGTTTTTGTCGCCGTTGTGTTTGTTGTTAATGCTACTGATATATCTAGCACTGCACCCACACTTGGCCTTCAATGGAGGCTCGAAGTTTTCCTAACGGGCTAAGTTTACTACTTATCGATCGCCCTTCGATGCGGAAACACGTAATTCGGTCAGCTTCATCCACGCGCGCCAGCCGGCTGTTCTGAGTCTTACACGCACTCCCTGTTGTGCGCAAATGTTGCTATGTTGTATATACTGCGGAGGTCTAAAGTGTATCGCTTATTGGCAAACGCTGTGCACTCAGCGATCTTAATTTTCTTTTCCGTGTAGCCCAACATATACACTTGAGAACAAACACAGTGCTAGATTACTTTAAAAAACGAAAATCGGCGTCAATACGTGTGGTGTACCAGTAAATGTAGCTGAAAATTCCAAATATATAACGAAAAAAAAAACTATCGCTAGCGTTCAGAATGTATACCTGGGGGGGGGGGGGGGGGGGGTTATTTTGTAAGAGTTCACCTAGTGGACTCTTACAGAATACCCCCCTGGTGTCCTTACGTGGCAAGTATCCATGTAGGCTCAATGACAAAACTTTCTTTCATAACTCTTAGAAATGAGCCTTATTTTCAGTGAAACAAACTGTTTCAACTTACATGTTTTAAACATTTGCGTTTCGGCAAGGCTAACACCTTATTAATCGTTCGCACTCAATGTCAGAGGGTAAAGATGGTCAGTATGCCATTATTAGAGCAGTTGCTGGTCAGCCGACACTGCCACCTATAGTCTGGTACAAACTTTCTTATCGATAATTGAGCCTGATATATGCGTACTCATTTTGCAGGTATATCCGGTAGCAAGATGATCGCAGGGGCGTAATTAAAGTGCATGAAACTTAAACGTCTATTTTTTATCGCTAACAATGATGGCTATTGAAATCTATTAAAATCTTCTCTATATAAATGAATAAGCCACATATTTGCAAGAAAAAAAAAACGAACGACAATATACAAACGACGTGTGGGAGGTGTTCGTGTTCGCCATTATCTTTAGAATAGATGAGGTGCCGTAGACTACATGCTTTTAGAAACAAAATTTTCAGAAATACGCCTTGCTGTTGTCCAACCGAAACCCGACGCTTTGTGAAGTGTTCGGATAAGTGCATGTATTTCCAGTTGATGGCAAACTATAATTGTTATGTACGAGGCAGCAGTAACACGCAGCGAGCTGGATGCAAGGAAACTAAATGTTTTGATTTCAGGGTCAACTTGCTAACTCTGAAAAAGCAGCGGAACATTCTCATCATCAGACAGATGCTGGCAGAGCCTATAGCGAAGAGCCACTTCTATTCGCTTAACGCCACCAAATCTTGGATGGCTCGATGCGGAGTGGAACACACTGTACGCACGAGTGACCGGAAGATAAGGCAAAGCATTTGCGCTGCTATGTTTGCCTCGAGTTTTGCAGCAAGGCACTCCCTGTGTGTGTTTGCCGGGCTGTCCAATGCTAGTAACGGCTTGGTCCGTTCCGTCTCGGTAATTGGAGGCGACGCTACCTGCCGCGAGAGAGATAAGCGTTTCACAGCTGGCCGGTCTGCTTATCGCGCGGCGCCCAGGGGACTGAGTGGCTGAGTTCGTTCCGGGGCACATTTAGAAATGCATGCACTTCACAGCGTGCTTTGAAAAGCTCAGTCGTCGTACTACAAAGGAATCCTGCGGCCTTGTATGGTGGTGAATTATAGCTATAGGCAGGCCTAGCTTAGCAATTAAGGCCGATAGTTGCATCGCCCGAGCCTTTCTATCAATGTAATGGCGCTTTGTTATCAAATATCCTGCAAACCGCCGTCACTTAGAATTCCAACACGTGCAGCTTCCTTGCGAGCTATAGTTCTGTTTTCAAAAAAAACGCAAGGTATTAGTATGCGGAGAGCTTTTCTTATTACAGCTCCTCAACAAGAGTGCCCCTTGAGGCATGGAGTCTTGGTCACGGCCACAGATATTGTTAGGTGTATATTCCGTCTCGTTACGCCAGGAACCTAGCGGAGAGTAGCATCAGAGGCCTGTGCAGCTAATAAAAGGGACCTTGCGTATGTGATGGGGTTCAGCTCACCAAAGCGTAGATAATTGCAAACTTTAATAACACCTTAACCTCCGGAGTACTTTGTTCGATAATGGTGCGCCTACACGATAATGGTGCGCCTTGCAATGCCGAAGTAAACCCTTTGCAGTTGTCTCGCGGACCGCTTTGGGCGCTCTGCAGGCGCATAACCATTATGCCCGAGAAAAGTGCAATGATCCTCATTGATTTAGGGGAGGCGTTGGATTAAAAGGCTCAACGCAGAAAGATGGAAACTACAAGTAGAAGGCACGAAAGGTGTTATTTCAATATCGCCAATAATTATGAAGAGGTCATAGGCTGTTTGATATGCGTACTTTATCGCTGTCGATCGAGGTTTTGGCGTTGGCAACAAACTTATATTCGTTTAATATAGATACGAGCTCGATACGACATTAAACACAGTGACTTAGAAGGCTTGCCATATAAGTAGTATCAGTCGTTCCTGTGTTAGGTAAACTTGTAATAAATATTGCGAAATGTACGACGTGACTGATGTGTTTTTTTTTTTTGTAAGTGCTAAGTTACTGGAAAGGATAATGAAATATCTGCTGCTTCGAGCACCGAGAATTGAACTGTAATCGGACTTTTTTTTTTCGTTACGTGCAAGAAGCAGCTTTAGACTTACCACGGGGTAGCTGACAAACTCGGTTCTTTCTTCTAAGCTGTGTGTTGCAGGGAGATTGCTCTCAGTCAAGTTTTTGTTTCGCTTTTTATTCACTGTATGGCCATACTCCTTTGTGGGACTTCGCCAATGATTTAAAGAATTGTCATAAACTTTTCAACCTTATACTCGAGTCTGCAGCTCAGGTGCAGCTGGGGCTCTCCATTTAGCTTGTTTGCCACCGCGGAGACCAGTCTTCATTCCATGGTATTCTGACTAGTCACCGCGACTCCAGATCCACCTGCCTTCAAGCCTGCAAAGCGCCGAACATCTGCATTGTGATGTCTCCGAAAACTTCACGTGTGTTTCTCAGTTCCTGGAATCTTAGATATCTGTCACAGCTAACCCTGAAGCAGTTGTCTCTGCTTCTCCTAAATGAGTGATACTTTGACCGCCTACACATTATACCGACGGCTACAGCAATTCCAACAGCCCTATACAAGTGGAGCGGTTGTTCCATCGCACGCCACCTAATTGCAGTCAAAATTTCTCACATTACGACGTCGACAGCAGTAGAACTCGTTGCGTTTCAAAGTGCAATCAATTTGCCAGTTTCAGCAGCCACCTCTGTTGGGTCATTTACTGCGATTGGAAAGCAGTTCATGCAAACTCTGCAGCTGCCATAGTTTACACGACCTGCTAGTGTACAAAATAAGGCACGCTTACCACTAAGCGCCTGAGGAGGGACACGACATTTTATTTCAGTGGTTGCCAAGCCATTGCAAAATTGTCGGCAACGACAACGCAGATGAAGCTGCGCGATCGGTTCATCAGCATCATCTGCTGGTACATATACCACTCTCGAGAACGGATGCAGCGCGGCTACTTCGGTCACTTGCTCATCAGATCACACTTTGACAATGAAATTTGCCGGCTTTCACAAACTCCAGCTTGTATTTTATTCTCTTGAGCCTTACCTGCGATTTCACCTGCCACCCGCACTGTCCCATAACGAACCAACTTTATCGTTAAATTAAAAATATAAATTTCAGGATATGACGCATCAAAACCATGGGCTGATTATTAGGCATGTCATATGGGGAGGCGGGCTGCGTAGTAATTTTGACCACCTGAAATTCTTGAGCGTGCACGCACAGTACATGAGCGTTTTCGCATTCTGCCCCAACCGGAATGCGGCCGCCGCGGCCGGGGTTGAACCCGCGACCTCGAGCACAGCAGCGCAACGCCATGCATATAGCTACGGGGCTGCCCCAGTGGGTTACCTTATTATGTCGCATGTGGTTGGGCGCCGCATTTGCGAATGCAATTCATTCCTAATAGAAATGGCCAACAGTGCGGCGTGCGATTTTTTGTGGGTGTGACGATACAATAAGAGCCCCTTCTGTGCCACTGCCCATCCTTCGACATTCAATGTGCTCTGCTTAGCTAGACTGAATCACTTGGATGAGAAACCACTCTCGGAGGGAAAAACCCTGGGACCTTCGCTTAAGCATTGTTGCATGCGTAAGCCCACAAACGCCCCATTTGTACTTCTTGGAGGCGAGTGGACTGTACGAACGTTGGTGACCGTTAGTGAACATACATCTGCGAGTGTGTTCCCATTTACTGCCTCTTTAATATTAGAGCGCAGCACTAAGGCGCCCGTTCCTTCGTCGAGCGTCGGCGTCCCTCGTAACCGAGCGAACGAGCACAGCGAAGGATGAAAGATTGAATGCGGAGCGCAGTGGGGGTGGAAAGACGGCGAGAGCGAAGAGAGTGCGAGGAGGAAAGAGGAGGAGGAGGGTATGGCGCAAGTGTGACAAAAAAGCGTAGTGCCGTCAAGACGAGTTCTGTGGTGACTATCGCCACGAGATGGCGCCAGAGTGGCGCGCGTCGTTTGTTCACCGATGACGCCATCGATAAGGCATTCGGAGAGCGCGTCCATCGATACCGTATCTGGAAACAAAGCGCTGCATGAGCGGAGGTCTGTCTGCGGCGGCTGCTGTGAATCGTGCCCACGCGTCACCCACGCGCTGCCTTTCGCGATCTCCCGTTAAGCGAGGCCGTCGCACCACAGTTCGCTCCGTTTGCAACGTACCGCACGAGACAGATTGACCACGCCAGGCCATATATGGCGAAATGAAAACACATATATAGCTGCGCGCAAACTTCGCTTTAGGGAGTATCGTAATCGTCGGTGAACTTTTCTTCAACTTACCTTTTTTTTCAATTCTAATCTTACCACTTTCCTTTTCCCCAAGTTTAGGGCAACCAACCAGGCACGTCATTGGTTAACCTCCTTACCTTTCCTTCTTTGTCTCTCTCTACCTCTCTCTCTGACTAGAAACAACGTTGGGAAACTATAGAGTAGCACCATTAAGCTTATCCTGGTGAAAAACTAACTCCCAGTCCAGAAAGAAAAATGTGGACAACGCGCTTCTTAAGGCCCAGCCGTACTCGAAACAGCCGTGTTGTTCGTTGAACGGCACGACGTGGAGATATAACCCCTTTCAAAAGCCGTGATTAGAGCTCTCTGAGTTAGGACCCTAAGATGTTATGCACGAAACTATTAAAGTTGGGCGGCCGAAAACTATGAGACAATGCGAGGGTGGGTTGCGACGGGGAGCGGCTGGTCATAATGGTCGCGCTTTACTGCCTTTGTCTCCGCGGCTCAGTAGCGCACGGGGCCACAGTTTTGCATTGTACGGATTTGGCGTAAACTAATGATGCCACCAAAGCTATGATGCACCCACTGGGAATTTTGCTCATTGTCTCTTGGGGCGGCCATTGAAGTATTGCTGGTTACATGCTCGTAATATGAAATAGGTTCAATGGCACCCTAGTGATCTACTGGCTGGCTGATATAGGATCCGGCGTAAAAGGAGCCTGATGTTTGAGTAGTGAGGGTTGTCAGTTTCAGGTATTCATGTGGAGCGGGTGCTTGCTTTCACGCATATGTGAGCAATTTCGCTGAATTAGTCAAAATTCGGAGATTACTCCTGAATTTTTAGTCAGAATCTTGAAAAACATGACAGGTGTGTCTCGGTTCCCGCTCACATCTTGCCATGTACTCGTATTTCGTGACTATAGTCAGCGATGGCATCACGTGTACTTTGCTTTGTTTC
Organism: Dermacentor silvarum; assembly: GCF_013339745.2. NCBI lineage: Eukaryota > Metazoa > Arthropoda > Arachnida > Ixodida > Ixodidae > Dermacentor > Dermacentor silvarum. The sequence goes on from NC_051161.1 coordinate 19,404,487, forward strand.
ATCTCACAAAATTTATTAGCTCACAGGAACGTCGTTGCCAGTTACAAGCCGGGTATTGTTATGAGGCTGCATGGACGTTGCACTCGCGCTAGTTTTCAAGCCGCCGAGTTGTAATGGTACACAGACATTGCCATTTCTATAGAAAACGGTTTATATTTTCTTCTAATGAAAAGCGGTGACTGCCACACTGCAAAATGACATAAGGGTAAAAAACGGGATCCCGAGTAAACGGGATACCTGGCGGCATATACGAAAAGTGCGTTTCAACGTACATTACAGGACAAACAAATGCTTCTTCAATCATAAGCACACTATAAGCACACCGTATAAGCACACTGTAAAAGCACACTGTAAAAGCACACTGTAAAAGCACACTGTAAAAGCACAAAGTAAAAGCACAATGTAAAAGCACAAAGTAAAAGCACACAAGTATAAGCACACTGAGCTTGTAGAAGTTATACTCGACCACAATCTGAATACCACCGGACTTTACTTGCAAGTCAAGACGATATGTTGCTTTATGTCACCCTGCTGCCTGTTTGCTCGAAGCCTCATCCACTGTAAAATAAAAAATAAAATAAGAAATTCCGATTGGCATTCTATTCAATTTTAGGCTTCAATGGGTCCGGCAAACCAATTCGGTATTGAAAGCCAACCTTGTTGCCTTGTGCAACGAACTTCTATACTTTTACAGAGCAGAAACAGTATCGACTTCTAATAGAATATTCAAAGGCTGTCCGCGTACGGCATGTCAACGAACGCTTCGCCGCGCACCATCTGACCTCCCTCTTCTTTCCATCTCTCTATGTCGTATGTACACAGTATACGAAAGATGCAGTGGTGCCGAAACTGTTCTCTGATTCCTTGCACATCCAGGCTTATGTAGTGAGCGCGGTAAAAATAAATATTAAAAATGTCTTCTACTCTCGGTGAAAGCGCGGAAACACGGAGGAGCGTTGTTCGGGTAACACGACGACAAGGCTGCAGGATTGGCTTCCGGACAACGTACAATAGAAGGGACACTATATATAGAAGAGCGATGCAAAGCTTCCCGTCCACGCTCTAACAACAATGCTGCTGCGACGGTCTGCCACTAAGCGCCCGCATAAAACGCGGTAGCGAATTGCACGATCGGTAAAAAAAAAAAAAAAAAAAAAAAAACGAAGCGGGAACCAGGTGCTGGCATGCGAAATTGGGAACTCGGAACAGGGCACATGGAAGAGGGTCAACAGACGCAGCACAGAAACTCGCTGCTGCCCCACTTTACCTGTGCTTCAACCGTCCATTGCTTCGCTTTGTTGCCTAAATATAATGCGACCAGCAGTAACAACCACTCGCAGTTCCACGAACGCTGTCAGTGCTTTCTGTGTAGCGGAGCTGTTGTGCTGTTGACGCAGTTATTGTTCTTTCGTGACAACGTTCAAGAGCAACGTGCAAGCGTTTCCCAACATCAACAAAGGACGTAAAGGGTTCGTTAAAGTTCCATCGAGCTGCACGCCTTGAACTGTACTGTGTTCTCGGGTACTAAGGGAATGCTGCTTTATCCTTGCGCTCGACTACAAACAATTTCGCTCATTAATGCGATTCGCATTTTATTGCGATAGCAATTATATGGACACTCAAAAGCAGATTTCTGCCGTCGGCGTCGCCGTCGCCGTGAGGTTCCGTATGACGTCAATGGAGATGAAATCGTCGCCGCGCGCCGAATGCTGTATGTGCGAGTGAAAGGGCGCGAGGGGCGCGCGCTTTCACGGGGAGTGAACGCACGGCGGAGAACAAACGCGCGTTCTGCGCCGTGCTCCCATTAAGGGCTGCAGAAGTAGGCGTCTCTTTCCTCCTTTACAATCACCATATATGTAGAGCAAACGCGCCTTCTTCCGACGCGCGAGAGGCCGTGGGGGGGGGGGGGGGGAAGCGAAGCGAGGCGACGTTTATCTGCGGCACCAAGTGCCTATTTATATCAGAGGCTCCGGCAACAATCTCCAACGCCGCACGCATTTTGAGCGAACGCGGGCAAAACGCCGACGGCGTCGACAACAGTTCTGCGTGTTGCCGGTGCTGCTGCATGTCCAAGTTTATACAGCTGATAAAGCTAATATCATTACTCCGTATAGTTCTCTATAAATTTGCTATCGCAATTGATGCTTCGCCTTTCAGGTGAAACTGCGACAACTTTTTTGGGCAACTGCACATACTTTGCAGTATGTATAGTGCAGTCCGTATTTAAATGTTTGCCTTCCAACTTGGGCTAGTGGTTATGTGCAAGTGGGCAGTACACTATGGGTATGTGAACATCCTTGGCGAATCCTCTAGAAGGCGTACGTGACCCTATAGATATGAATGCGGCCTAAGTATATTAAGGCGATCAGCATATTTTCGGAACTTCTGGCTTATCTATTCCGCCAGCTATCAGTGGAACATACCGATTGGGAAGGATCAGCCAATAAATTTTGCATACCTAGTGTCCCATGGCCAGTTGCGCGTACCCAATCCCTCAAGTCGCACATATCCAGTGGCCCAAGTGACGCAAAAGAGGTTAAGTGCGGATATACGTAAAACACAACGCAAAGTGGATGAAGAATATTTTTCGCATTAAAAATTGAGATTCGAGATAGAAGCCTGTTATTAGCGGTATACCGATAGATAATGTTCAAGTTTATTGGAACGCGTAGCTTTGCGTGTTTAGAAAAAGTTTATTTCAACAAAAGACGATACGAACACTGAGCCACTATGACGGCACAATTCCACTAGGACGATAATATATACAAAGTACGGAGCACTGTACACGCGACACGTTTTCGTAGAAATGTCCGAGTCCACACTCACTAACATATAAAACCACATCGCAAGGATGTCCCATGGTTCTATCAATGGAGCCAAATTCCGAAGTATTGCTCCCCGCAAGTGTCTGTACGGAACCACCAATGCTCCTCCGGGAACTGCGCTTCACGTCACTCAATTAAATCACGAAGATTTGCTTGCGCATCAGTCATAAACAGCAATGATGGAGCAATCTGCTTCAGGCTCATAATTTTTATTCAAGAGAAAAACAAATGCTACAGAAATTCTAAGAGTTGTCTACTAACGCGTAAGCATTCTTTGGCTCGGCTGCTACTTCGCGTTTGCTTAGTTATTTAGCATGTATGCATATCCACCCATTGCTATCAATAATCTACTATTACACTATTATAGCGATTACATGTGCTATAACTTGACCAATTGTGCATTTATCATTATCAACTGTGCCGAAGCGCCATCACAACATTTTTTTTCCCCACACTCCAGCTTTTAGGTGCGAAGCACTTTATGCGCTCGGGCTGTTTGCGTCTCCTGTCGTCGTTGTCACGGTAAGCCAATGCCACGCGCTCGGCACGAGCGCGTGCCGAGCGTTCCGCGTTCGTTGTTCTCGTCATTGCCGCTCATCATTCCAGCGTAGAATTTCACTTCTCTTCTGTCGTCGTAATGGGGAGGCCGCGTTTACGGGGTCATGAGCCATTGCTTAAGGCAGTATGAGCCCATTAGTGGTGCAACACAGCATGCTTCGCACCTCCCCAGGTTTCACGTTAGTGGAGCTGCATTTCGTTCACTGGGTCATTTGACACTTACGCATAAAATGTAATTCACCGCTCAAGCCAAGCCTACGACTCAATTCGTGCTAACTGTAATAAGTAATAAATGCGAAAACACCCATGTACGTAGATTTAGGCGCACGTTAAAAATCCCCAGGTGGTTCAAATTATTCCGGAGTCCCCCACTTCGGCGTGCCTCATAATCAGATCGTGGTTTTGGCACGTAAAACCTCATAATTTAATCGTATCTCAGCGCTTGAATTTGCGAGGAAACAATCACATGCTTTTTCTAGACATACGGCAAGCTTTCGACTCGGCTCCACATAAGGCGATTATTTTCGCTCTTGCAAGCGCGGGAATTTCGGGTCGTCTGCTGCGCTGTGTGTGCAATTTCCTGTCGGAGCGCCGGATGAAACTGCATGTCGGAGGGATAACAAGTGAATCCCGCACTGTCAAGTGCGGTGTCCCACAGAGCAATGTTTTATCGCCGCTTCTGTTTAACACCGTACTCACCGCTCTTCCGAGTCGCTTGTTTCCAGACAGTGACTTCCCTGTGGGCATACCTATATATCTATGTAGATGACATTGCTCTGTCGATAAACGGCCATTCGCGCCTTGGTCCATAGCTACGTGTAAGCTTGTAAAGAGCTCTAAACATGACTTCGGAGTACTTGGCTGGAATTGGCCTGCAAATATCCCCTGCCAAGTAGGCTGCAATAAGACATCATCCTAAACAATGCGGTGGTCGAACAATCAGCCGACTGTACCTCGACGAGACACCGATAAGCTGGCTGCGACCAAGCAACGGCTCTGCAGGTGTACCAGTTATCTGTACTCTCAGGCATGATGTATGCGTTACTAGTCCTGAATGTACCACCCAATTTGATGGCCCAACTGGAACTAGATCGTCGCGTTGCCGTTCGAATAATATTTGGATACCTCTTGAGGCGCTGTCTGTTGCATTACTCACTGAGGCGCATCACTCACCCCTGAGACTACAGGCAGGGGGGGGGGGGGGGGGGGGGCATTATTTGAAAACATTGCTGGTATTTCTGAACATACTGCTTCAGTTACGCCTCCGCCTCGAAAGACATCCCCAAACACGTATTCCCCATTTATCTCACAATCCCTGACGTACACAAAAAGTCTGATATGCCTGTTTCGGCAATATTCCAACCGGCTCGGTCGCACATCTTCGAAAGATTTCGACATTATCTCCAAGTATTCAAAGATGCATCTGTACACAGCAACGGTCAAGGCGCTTCTGAAGCTTTTTTCTGGCCTTCGACACAAGTACGACGCATATTTAATATACCCCACCCAGCCTCGTCAACTATTGAGGAACTATAGCGGCGATTACGGACTCTCGTGCTGCCCTTAGCAGATTACAACGCAGTCAGATTGAGGTTCCAGTTGTGCGTAGTATTGCTGAATCTGCCTACAAAATTGCATCACATGGCGTATCTCTCGTTGCCCAATGGATACTTTCACAGGTAGCGTTTGCCGGAAAAAAAGAGGCTGATCGGCTGGCTTCAACTTGCGCTCATAGCGACTGTGCCCTAAAATTTTGTGCAAGCTTGGTGACCCTCGTCTGCTGATTCGTCGCCACCTACTCAAGCATCATCCTGACTAGCGCATCGCAAATGGAACGTTCCCGCCCCGTGTTCGCGGTCGAGGCTTGCCTCGTCGCGCTAGAGCGCAACTCCTGAAGCTAAGGGTTGCCTATGTGAACGTTTATACCGACAAGGACGTGTGGCCAGTTCATGGTGTGCATCTTGCGGTTGCTGCGAGATACTTCCCCATCTGATATTGGAGTGTCCCGCTTTCATTGCGCAGCGCACGTCGCTAGTGAGCGACTATCACCTCCTTGGCCTGCGGTGTACGACACTCGACGAATCTTCGTACCCCAGTGGTTGTGCGTCTCGACGCGATCAGGCGCATCGCACTCTACTTACTCTTCTAAAAGCAACTAACTTAGGTTCACCTTTGTAGCCTTTTCCTGTTTTCGGGTGACGGGACCACAGACACTATTCCTTCTATTTCGACATTCTTTAGTGGCGTGACCTGAACCAGGTCACACACCGGCTGTGTGTGACCTGTACCGTGTGTGTTCTTCTTAATTCTTTAAGATTTGTCATTTTGCTTTTCCTTTCCTCTTCCCTCCCCGTCTTTCTATCTTCCATTTCTATGTTTCTATGTCCTCCTTTCTGAAGAGAAGGCAGGGGTTGTGCCCCTTCTGGTGGCAGTTGCCAGCCTGCTCCTCGCTTTCCCTTTCCTGTCTAGTGTGTATATGTTTGCAAAAAGTTTTCATTTTGGCACCCGTTTTGTTATGCTACGACCACTAGAAGGCCTCAAGTTGCCTGATTTTGACGAAAGTGATCAGTAAGTTGCAGCCAGATATCCAGATCCCACGAACCCGAAATCAAAGTGAAGTCTCCAAAGATGACCTTGTCTTCAATAAACAACAAATGCTACAAAGTATATTCACTGCAACGAATGTACACCTTCACGCGCATCTTCGGTATAATAAAGCAAATAGCTTGCTTGAAGAATTGACTATTCGTTTACATTGCCAATCATCAGCGATGGTTCCTTCACAATTTTTCTCCTCCTTTGTCTGCCTTTCCTGTTTCACAAATAACTGTTGTTGTGCTTATTTTTACTAATTAATACTGCGTGTCCCTTCAAAACCTAAAATTTCATTGCCCACCGTAATCATCTGAAGTAACCCCAAGCTAACATCTCCAGCTCACATTCAGGTCATTCTCTCCCTCACTCTCTAATACCAACGAACTAAAGTGGCATTACTTATCCCCCATCTTTGTGTTCTAGACATCCTCGTCTATGCAGCATGCACGTTTCCTGCCTTGTAGGACGAAGTGAGGCCGTGGTTAACTTGTAACGAAACAGAGCCCATTCTGAACTTGTGCGAGTACCCAACCGTTCCGCTGCACAGCTTACCTCCGCGGCACTCATGGCCTCAACCGTGCTAGGCGCGCAGCTTGGTGCGCTGTGCATGTGCAACGTGCCTCCAACGCTTAACTCAGTTTCCCTCGAAGGGAAGCAGTGCAGTCATCTCGGGAGGGGAGGGCGTATGGAGCTCGCATTTTGGGAGCACTGCAAGTTGTGTCCGCGGTAAAATGGAAGCGTGTTTCTCGAGTCCGTGCTCAGGGCCGAGTACAACACGCTCGTGCATGCGTGCAGTTGCGCAGCCGCGCACTCTGCGGACGAGATTGCATGCAATCAGCACGCGAGATGTTGCGACGAATGTAATTGGCGACAAGGGTGCGAACTAGGGTGTCTTCATTAGCTTTTTTTTTTTTTTTTCACTTATAGTTTTAACTGAACTTCCCGGCTATATTGCCTCGAGTAGCGTAATTTATTGGTTTGCTTGAGGAGGAAAACAATGTAACTATAGTCGTTAGCGCCACAACGAAAGTGCAATGGTCATAGCGGAAATAGCGCCAACTTTCGAGCCCCTCTTTGCGTTGCATCGATTAAAAATTGCGTGGAATTTTAATGATGATTATGCAATGAGAAGCAAAAAAGAGAAGAGGAAAAAATATATTTATATAAGAGCAGTTTACGACGGTCACTTCATGGGAGGCATGGAAGTTGCGAGGTAACTCGAAGATAAGGCTGCGCTTGCAAGTCTGGTGCGCTGAAGAGCTAGTTTGTGCATAAGTGCACAACAAAGTTCATTTGCCGAAAATGTTGTTTGTTCTTGTTTGGTTGTTTGTTTGTTTGTTTGTTGTTTGTTCTTGTTTGATTGTTTGTTTGTTTGTTTGTTTGATCTTAGCCTTGAACTAATCATTTTCAGTAACAACGACATCGCAACGAGTTTCTGACACTAGTGTAGGCAAGAACAGGCGTACGTGTGCGAAATAATTTTGAATAGAATAAATAAGTTCTTGGACGCGCATGCAAGTTTTTGAAGTATTATTAGCAAAGTCAACAGAAAGAAAAACCAGTCTTCAACTATTCATCAACGAAAGGAAGGAGCCGTGTGTAGGTATTTCATGGTAAATATGAGATAGACAGCCAAAATTCACCTTGAGGAGCTTCTGTGCTGTTATCGGTAACACTGCATGGTGCCAAGTTTCTAATACTACCGAGCTGCAGAAATATTTATTGGCAAAATGACTTCCTAGTAATGTAAAATGCGCCTACTATAAGCCAGCAATTCATTCTAGCAAGAACTTCTGAAAGGCTATGGTATTATGATGCACAAAATTAAATTTCAAGTGTTAGAGTTTGTAAAACGGCTGCTACCTTGGCCTCCGTGCACTTTGGTGGACTTCATGGTGTGATAAAAGCGGCCCGTTCTCATCCCAGGATTTCAGACAGTTAGGTTATAAGTTAGGTGCATAGACAAGTAATTTGTGTGTAGATAGTGTGTGTCTTCTTGTGCGGTTTGTCAGGAACACTGATCAAATTGAACCGATCTGTCAGCGATTGCTTATCTCATTGTATTATTTTGTCATTACTCTTTCCCCTTTACCCCAGCGTGGAGAAGCGGGCCAGTGGCACGCTGATCAGACCAACCTTTACGCTTTTCCTCTCGTTAAACCTTCTTTTCTCTCTAGACGGTTAGATAGTTTTGTAGCGCTTTAACTCACAGATCTTACTTACTTTTGCAACACTCTCTACTCGTTTTCACATAAACTAACAATGTACATGCCGTGAAACTATCTGGCTTTCTCGCGGGTGCCTTCTTCGGTTATTGTTATGTTCTTGCAGTTCAGCGGAATCTTCTCTTCTCAAATTCAGGTTTTAGTTATTTACGCAGTACACCGACAGAACAACAGCCGCTACCCATCCTTGTGATACAGAAGAAGAGGAAAAAGAAAATGATAAAGACGTACGAATGCTGCGCGAGAACGCACATCTCGCACTCCAACCAAAGCGCTTCTCCGAGATAAAACAGAACCGAAGCAGAAAGAGCGTGACACTCAGCGGAATCGAAACGCACCAACGATTGTTCGGTTTTATTCGCTACACGGAACAGAAAGCTCAAGCACCCCGAAAAAAAAAGAAAAAAAAAGAAAAAAGAACGAAGGCCGCGAATAGCGAAGTGCGAGATATGAGCCTCGAGGGTGCTGGCAAGTTTCGCATTCCCCGCGACCGCGCCATTTTATTCCTACCCAATCCACTTGATGGCGGACAGCGTTCAACGAACGCCCTCTTCAGGATTGTGCTGTGTGGCGAGGAGGCGAAACCGTACTTCCCGGCCCATAGTTCGCGGATTGGTACGTTTGGAAATGTTTGAAAAGGGTGTTCTGTGAACTGCGTATTATATCTAGTGCATCAACGTTGTTTCTTACAGCTGAGAAAGCTCAGTGACATTACTTTACCATAGAAAACCTCGAGAAAAAAGGCCCGAACTAGTCTGTTACGAAAAGAACAGACTGAGCGGCTAGTTGTTACTAGATTATGACACGTGTAATGCAAACGAGGTATGCAAGAGTACACAGAAGACGAAGACACGCGTTAACTTGGAAGGCAGGCCCGCAGCTGTCAGAGGAACTGTGTCAGAGGAACTGTGTCAGCTGGCAGAGGAACTTGTTGCCAGAGGAACTGTGTCATCTTGTCCGGGATTCGCGCGCGCGTCCAAGATTCCTATGAGTATATTTAGACAAAGCGATGGGCTAGAAACGAACCCATATGCAAAAGCTGGAATGGCCGCGAATCCTCGCCACCATGACTGTGTTCGTATGGCAGCTGCACGCCTTTTGAAGAAAATTCCAGTCGCAAGGTGCCTTCATTTACCCCGTCGTTCTGTGTGCCCCGTCTGTGCTACACATCACATATAGAATATTTTAAAGCGATTCATGCCGTCGGAAGTGGCACGGCAAAATTAGGTCCACAATATTCTTTTTCCGCCCGCTCTTTTCAGCCTGAAATTGTCCTTGCGAAGTATATGTGGCTGCTCACTGTCGAAAGAAAAGCTTCTTATTTGAAATTAAAATTAGTCCAGGCACAGATGTGGTCTATGTAACAGAGCATACGGTACATGTCCTGGTCTCAGCAGAATACGAGCATCCTCTTTTCACTTGCGCTGAAAAGAAATGACTGCATTCCCTCTTTGTTCTGCAAAACTTTTGGCTGGTTTCCATTTTCTTGGCATCTGACTTGGGCTTTGTGCCAGTGGTCATTCTTTGGAAGCACTGTATTTAGTCGGGGCATTTAGTAATGTCGCAGTCAGCGAGGAAGATTGCGCGAAGAAAAATAACGAGTGATGAGAGAAACTTCTCTTACCCTCAGTAAAACCCTGGCCTTGTAATACCATTGCAAGCATCTTTTTGTTTGCGCAAAATACGGCTTCTATGCTTGATTTTCAATCAATACTTCACGATGAAGCCTCGCCCTGTGCTGATAGAGATAATACACAGCGAAATTTTTCAGTCTGTTACACGGCAATAAATCTTGCCTTCTAGTTCAGGCATTCATTTGCTAGAGGGTTTAAAAATTTGTCGATTTGCTGGCGCACGTATTCTCGATATTCAAATATTTTTATGTCTCTACGTTCTGCACCATGAGATCCCGCTTCTGCTTTAAGTCACGACATATCACGCTTCTTGTAGTAACAGTCATCCACACACCGGCTTGAAAAGTTTTCCGATAGTACCGTTACTTTTGTGGTGCCTCCGAAGTCCTGCTCTCTCTGACAATTGCGACACAATAAGGAGACGTTTTCATGGTATGCGGCTGGTCTTTGACAGCGCAGATATTGCAGATATTGTCTTTAACAATGGAATTAGAATCCGCCTGCCCTGGCCACGAGATTCCTTACTATGACGTTTGCAGAGACCTAGCATGGCTAGGCTTGAGTGGTAGCTTGAGCCAGTGTCTCGTCTTACCGGACGTCCATTTGCAACGCTGTCACAGCTGTCACCTGTCACCAACACGGGCTTCTCAAATCTCTAGACCAGCCGTGTTACTTCTCTCACTGCCTAGAAGGGAAATGTCGGAAACACCCTTGCCTGCCTTCGGTGCTAGATTTCGTATCCCATTGCACTAAGAGAACAAGCACAGCGAAATGTCATTTCATTCTGCTTTGCTTAAAGTGTACTGATATTGAAGCGATTCATTTGTTGTTGGTGTTGGCACTTCTTCTTTCTCTCTGTCTCTTTTTACTGCCGTTGCTTTACAGAAACTTGCAGGCCATAGCGAAGCCAGGTGGGTGGACGGGTGGGCGTAGTTTTGTAATAACTTCTATTGCTACTAGTGATGTAAGTTTTACTAGCGGACAACTTTTTGTGGCAATGAAGGGAGAGATACGGAGGCAGAGTGTGCACATGAAGAGAGTGCTCCTGAAAAACAAAGGTCCCACAGTTTCATCCGTGTTAGCTTAAGCGAGGGAAGAGGAAACATAAACGTCTTAATACAAAAACAAAATAAGACAAAAAGGCACCGAGTTTTAAAGTTGTCTTATTTTTGTCCTTTTCTCTTCCACGTCTGGTCAAATACGAAACCTTCGTACATGGAAGCAAAGATGATTCAATATCTGTTCTGAGAAACCCAAATCGCTGTCTAATGCTGTCGCACTACTTGGCGTGGTAACACATCTGCAGAAACTGCCCCCCCCCCTCCCCTTTCCTACTAGCTTGGAATGTTGTCAACGAGTATATAAGTATTACTAAAACATAAACGCTTGATCACTCTTTTATTTCAGCGGCAGAAATCGCATGAGCCATTCCAGCTTGCAATAAATGGCTTTCTTTGGTATAAAAGAAATATATTTCATAGCATGCTTAGTTTTTATTCTTGAGAATACAATCAGTTTGTTCCATTTTCTTTAATGAGAGTCGGAAATTGCCGCGTCTTTATCAGATTTGCCGCTTGCCGGCTGCTGTGACGATTTCCTGTAATGAAAGTTACATTTCTTCGCGCGTTCTCATGTTTATTGTTCCGTAACTTTTCATGGATCCATATTCAACTTGGACACTTCGTGATGATAGTCGCTTCCGTTATAGCTGCTGGTTGCGACAAATCACTGAAACGCTCTGTGGTGCAAGCGGTGCCAATCTGCCGCAATCTCTTTCGAAAAACTAAGTCTGCGCTTGTGATCTTAATGATACGACCCTATACTAACATTTTTTTTTCTTCCTCTCTGGCTTTTATCAATGTCATCAATCTCCCTTACCGCTTTGAATAAAATACCGTGCTCACTACCTTCTTTCCTTGTGTTTTAGCTTCACTTTCTCATCCTTCGAGACTTCTGCTACACCCAGCTGTCCCTATCCTGTCAGCTCCTATAACGGTTCTCTTCCTGCCTCAGAATGTCCCTAACTCTTTACTACCCCTCGATCCCTAAGCCAACTATCACGTCCTGCTTCTGTGTCTCTGTTATATTTTCCCCATGTTAGTGCTCACTCACATCCGTAAAGTTGTCATCACGTTTCTGTCTTCGTATTCGCCGGTATTTTTCAACCAGTGGGGTTCAATGTTCTGCCGATTCTCAATGTTCAAGCCCTGCCATATCACCTTTCACGTGACAGTAGTTGTCGCCTCGGGAGTGTTATGTGCAGGGTGGACATTTTTCATATAAACGCCACGTTGGGACAATGCTACTGCGCTCTCGGGTGTTATTTATAGTTGTCATACCAAACGATTAACGCGCGAGCGATGAAAGACATTGAAGCCACCGTCCGCTTTTTTTCTCTCATTTTTCTCGCAGAGGGCCTGTGACTCAGCTTATCCTTAAGCTATCGGTATACACAGTCAACCAGTAATTTCGCCATCGTTTGTGTATAGCCTGACTTTCTGAAGTCCCCATTTTGCTCTCTCTGGAAGAGTCAACAACCCTGCTTTGCTCGTGGTTGGCGCTTCGTCATCTTTCTTCCAGATTCAAAGCGTGTGAATTCGGTGCTACTAGCGATGCTACGAATAGCAGTCAAACAAAAAAATTTCTCCTCGAGTAACCATGTTTGTTTCGCTACAACGTGACTACTTTTTCACACAGAATACGAGGACTGAGACTTTCACTCTATGCTGAAATTTATTGAGGAATGGACGGGTGTGCATTTTCATGTTGGTATAAAATCTTAGAGCATAGTATTTGATTTGTGGTTCATGAGGTATAGAACTACATTAACTATCTGAATTGTTTCTTTGACATACAGATTTAGTTAAGGACGATACAACAAAAACAAAGGAGGTGAAAGTATCCCTAAATTTAAAATTATAATTTTTCAGAACGAATGGTTGATTACATCTTTGGGACATGAGTTTTCCGGTCGTATGTGGCATGTCGAGAGAAGATTGCCGAGTGAATCCTTCCATAGTTCTGTTTCCTCTAAACGTGACTAAGATTAGCCTCCCCAAATACACAATGCTCAAAACGAAATGTCGCAAGTAGAGAGGATTATTACATTGGGTGAGGGGAACATGGTATGCTGCATTTTATTGCGATAGCAGTTATATGGACACTTCAAGCGGATTTCTGCCGTCGGCGTCGTCGTCGTCGTCGCCGTCAGCTTCCGTGTAAAGTCCAAGGGCGATAAAATTGCCGCCGCGTGCCGTATGTGCGAGTGAAAGCGCGCGAGGGACACGCGCTTTCACGGAGAGCGAACGCACAGTGGAGAGCAAACGCGACTCCTTCCGTCGCGCAACAGCCGTGGGGGTATGGGAGGAAGGGAGGGAGGGGGCGACGCTATGCTGCGGCACGAAATGCGTATCTTGCAACCGGGTGCAAGGGGAACTGGCGACTCAATATCCCACGCGAAAGGAGGAAAGCGGGAAGGCAGTGCGGGAGGGAGGGGGGTGGCTTCTACTCTGCCAGCAGCTGGGCACTTTGCGCCGGTGTGAGCTGTCGCGCGTACCGTATCTTGAAAGCGATCTCCACACGGCTCTGACCTTTGTATTCGCTGTGCTTCCGCCGCTCAGTTTTCGTTGAAGCGATAGACCTCATGAACCTTCGCTCGCTTCGGCGGCGGCGCTTGCTCACGCCAGCATTTTGAAAGTGGTTGTCTGCGGTCATCGAGTGTGATCTATTTATGTTTTCTTGTGCGCGCTGACACCGCGCTTATTAATTCAGTTAGTAAGCGAATGTATCCAAGTTTATGCAGCCGATAAAACTACTATCCCTACTCCGTATGGCTCACTACTAATTTGCAATCGCAATTGATGCTTCGCCTTTCCGGCGAAACTGCGAAAGATTTTTTTACTCTGCTGTTAAAACCTTTATGTCATTGAGGATATCGTCTGCTCAACCCTTTCACTACTAATGTGCATATGAAGAGCCAATATCTCCTAGTCACTCAGCGCAACACTCACGTTACAGAGCAATGTTCTCCTCGCCCGAATACATCAGATGGCTAGCCTGCACAAATTTTTCTTGCCTGCATTCAACACGTTTCAAGGTTAAGCACCCCTCAAGATAAATTTTTTTCTGGCACAAAAAAGCAAATACATGCAGATATCAGCGCAAAAAATGACACAAGAACCAAAGCAAAATGAAGCTATCCAGGCATACATGATGCCAGAGTCGCGCTCTCCAGAAACGGCAGTTTACAAAGGCTGCAAGTTAACTATCGGAAAAGGCCCGATGCTTATCCAAGCTAAGGATGCCACACTTTAACTTGCACATCGGAGACTGGAGTGTTGTGTAAATGAAGTAACACATACTGAACTGGCAATCTGCACCGCAGGAATATAGACATTTACGAGATTCTCAAGAGCTTCCAAGCACAGGCCACTGTAGAAGCCTGTCTGAATTATTTTGAGGTGACCCGCGCAATCACCTTCCCTAGTCACCGTCGCTGCGTAATAAGGACTCAGATTTTGTTGGCTAGTCCAGCTTCGCCTTGTGGCTTCTCCATAATACAAGCCGCAAGAGGTGTATCTTGAACCATGACAGCTGACACTTTAAAAGGTAAAAAGCACTGGTGTATTTCATAATCAGCATTACACTGTATCCGTAAGAGATTCAATGCACTGGGCTTCCCTACCTCGCCGCGCAAATTTTAATTTGGCCGGCATCACTGTTCCGTGGACCCGCAGTCATAAGGTGAATAGCCACAATAAAGGTAATGCTAATGGTGGCAAAGCATTTGACTGGGTATCGGCTAAACTAACAGACCTGGACAACAGTAAGGACGAGCCACACGTAGCGCATTATCAAAAGTTTGGACATTTTGAACGAGACGGAGCATAACAAGGCATGTTCATTTTTTTAATACGAACAGTAATGCGTGCGTTTCTGTTGCCTTTTAGTGTTTACCTGTATATCTTTATTGCCAAGAATAAGTCTGACTAAATTTAAATATATATAGATCATGATGATGATGATTACCTGAAGCCACGCGTTCTCAGGTAAGCTATGACAAATAGCTGCGCTTACAAGTTTGCCTTTCATTGCGGCGTAACGTAAGTGAATTCCAAAGTGGAATACGGGCTGACAGTCATAGTGAAATGCGTAATAGACTTCACCAGTATCCCACTTTATAAATTTTAGTATCGGCTGTTCCCTCATGAGCAAGAAAATTTCACATTTCAGCTGTTTATTCCATTTGGGTCTTATTCTTGAAGAATTTGAAGTTAATATCAAGTATGCAAATTGCAGGTTGAAGTTCATTATTCCTCTTCGGTTTTTTTTTTTTTCGAGACTGCAACGGCGACAAATAACAAAACGAAAGCTCATTTATTCGGATCAATGACGTGGTCTCTTTGTTCACGCACACATGCAGTATTTCACATGTGAGATTTGAAATCTCCAATTCAGAGCCCCCCTCCCACCCACCGGGGCCCCCCCTCCCTCCCAGAAAAAAAGAGATTACTTGGGCCCAGTAATTTATCCACCCAAGGCGAAGGTCAAATGTTTATTCAGTGCCATGTTGTTGCATAGCATTGTCTCTCCGTGAACTGGGATGGAAGCCGCACACAATGCGTTGGCTCGAATTTGACTCACGAGCACTCGTTCATTGCACTGTTTTCTTTTTTTTTACAGACTGAAATAAGGGTTGATACAAATGTGTTGCTCTGTTTCAGTCTATAAGGTATGCCAGTGCAAACGTGCAATGTCTCTCAAGGCGTACTTATTGTCCAAGAAAATTAGGGCAGATCCCGTATTTTTTGGAATCATTGTGAACGAATCTTTCTTGAATCGTTTCAGTTAAATTCTAAGCAAAGAAAATAAGATTGGCAAAAATAACATCCACCACACGACTCACGCGTGGTACTTCTGACCGCTGGGCCCTTCCTCTGAGTCTGCCCGGCGAGATGTCCATTATCGTTTTTAAATATCCTTTGTCCAGTGAATGTTCTTCTTTTCCTCTCCGCATCAAAGCTATGCGGGAGACCCCTCCGGTGCTTCTATTACGCAGGACACCAACGCCAAACCCGGAAGACGCAATGAAGCTAGGTCCACATATACCTGAGCCATTGCAATGAGATATTACTATCAGAATTATCAAATCTGCACTGCCTGAAGGATCGGCTCGCGTTAGAATCCACCTTGAAACGCTTTGAAGGGCACACAATGTGCACCGGTGTAGGGATGAGGAGCAAATAACTTTATTCAATACAAAGATAAGAAACGCGAGCCCGAGGGTTCGCTTACGCGAGCCTGCTTGCGCCTGGGATTGGTCCTCACTCCCGGGTCCGCCACACCAGCTGCTGCTGGTCGATTGGCCCACTAATGTCCCTGCCTTCGATTAAGCATCCTGTGTGATTGGTCCAGCGTTAAATACATCGTCTCCGGGAGCGGTGCAGTTTACGATTACACTCTTCCCGCGATCCGCCCGCTTTACTCGGCAAGAAACAGGAAACCTGTACAGGTGGAGAGAAGGTCGACAATGGAAGATTCATTTTAATTGCAAGCTGTTGCCTTCTTAAAGTGTAGCTTTCGATACGTCAGAATGAGCGAAACGTTTGCCTTTAGTATATGATCACAGGTGTTGTAGTTTTCCATGTGCAACGCCCCTTTCGACGAGCTTGAGCCTTGACCCCCCGCCCCTTCGCCCCAAATGTTCCTTATAATTTACGGGCGAAAGACAGAAATGCTTTATTTGGAAAGCGGGGGGCATATCGTCGTCGTCATTTGTACATACGACTCATCATCATCTTTTGTCTCGTGCGGTGCTTCGTCTCTGCCTCGGGCGGCTGCTCGGAAATAAAGGCATCGCATCGGTCGACGTCTCAAAATATATTTGATCTAAGATGTCGAATAGGTGTTAAGCATGGGTTAATTTTTTTATCTGCACTCATGCTTGCTCAGAAACAAAAACATAAACCCAATGAGACCTTTCGCTGATGCCAAGAGGAAGCTTTATATTTGTGGACAATTTACGCGCATTTCGTGTAGTTGGCTGTCCTAAATATTTTCAAAGCGTATGGCCACTCGGTGGTAGATGGTGCAGCAAAATGATACATGAATTATAAGTTTTGTAACGCACGAAAAACAAAACACAAAGAAGAACAGAAGAAAAGCAATATGGCAGGCTTCTTTCATGGCAGCCGCCGACGTTGTTGGTGCACTGTGCCCTAATTAAACTTTCATGGAACAAAGCCGGCTCGTCGGTGTCGTGAACCGAGTAAGTTCTTTATGGCGACTAATCTGCTGTAGACAGCTACAGTAAGCCTGCCGTACCCATAAAGCCGGCGCCATTCCGGTCACGCGAAGCTGAATTACGGCAGAAGTCAGGCGAGTGAGTTCGCTATGAGAGAACTCTATGGGAACTGTATTGGTCAAGTCCTCAAAAAAAGTTCGTTTGCAGTGTCTGGGCTTGCAGCCGTCGCTTCCATCTTCCTCGCAAGAGCGTGTGGTAGTTTCAATAAACTGGTAGCCCATTAGTCCTGAATCCCGGGCTTTTTTAGAGGGAGGAATCTGCAGGTAATGCGGTCAAGTTCTTGACAGGTGATTGCACCGCCAACAGTCTTTAATTACGCAAGAGAACACAGTTAACATAGTTATTAAAATAGGGGCAGGAATTAACACATAGACATGCGCCAGCTGTCAGAAATGAAGAAAGTGCGCACTGGTGCGCGCATTGTGATTCCTGCAGATGTGAGCCGCGCTCCTCAGACACAAAGATTGTTGAGAAAAGCAAGCAAATGTTAGAAGACTCAATCGATTAAAACAAAACAAAACAAACGTCCTCGAGTTATCTTGTGCTTTATAAACGCGATCTTGAAGGCCTAATAAAGCAACTGGAAGTGGCGTTCCTCCGGTCTACTTTTTTTTGTGTATGTGCTCATTCGTTCCCCTGGTTTATTAGCTGTTTCACCTACTAGATCCACAAGAAATACTCTCACGCAAGAAAAATCTTCAGTAAAAAAATGATTAGTGTGAAGTATCCCGAAGATTGTCACCGCTGCAGACTGAGTGTATATATATATATATATATATATATATATATATATATATATATATATACTTTTATTCCATTTTCTTTTTTTCAGAACACCGTCTACTCGGAACCTCTGATTTGGAAGTGCACTGCCTCAAAACACGTCTGAACAATGCACCTTTCTCAACGGCTTATACAGCTACTGGACCAGGTGAGCTCCGATCGTGGGTTCGAAATCCGTGGCACCCCACTGACGTGCCGGTTTTGGGGCTTAGGTATTGCCGCGAAATTCGAGAAGCGAAAGTTTGGCGTACATGTTTATCATCCTAGTAATCAATGTTTTATCGCGTAATTAGCAAGAGTTTTAAATACATACTTTATCAGTCCAGAACGTGATTGCGATGTGATTTATTATGAAGAAATTGGAAGTGTTGGCAAGTTTTGTGTCACCGACTTCTCAACAAATAGATTGTCAATGAGCAAAGGATGGCAACATGAAGAAACAGACAGACAGACGCACAGACGGGTGGACGGACGGATGGACGGACAGGCGTTCCGGCAATAAAGCACATTTCGTAAACATGCATAAACAGTCAAACTATAAAAAAGAGCACGTTCTTCACTTTTTCCAATTAAACACAAATATATCTTTAAATTAAACACAAACCCACACCGAACACACAATGACATACAAAGTGTTGACACAGAGATAGAATGTCACTTTCAGTAAAGATTGTTATTACGGAGTTCAAAATACAAGGAAGAGAAACACTGGTCCAAAATGGTTTAGTGTTTCACTCAGTGTCCCTCCAACGAGGTTTCATACTCAGTTCTGCCCCTGTATCTCTTTCTTCTCCTAAGTATTACACTTACGGCAACAAAGCCAGAACTTGCAGTGCAATAGGCATAGTTGAAGAATGAGGTCTCGAAGCAATGAGATCATATGTACTTTCGAGAAATCACATCATTAATCAGAAAACAAAATACAGAAAGACCTTCATTACAATTTTAAGTGAACTTTCGAATAACGAGAACAGAAAGTGATTGGTAAATAGAGATCTATCTGGTCATCAACCATGCAGAGGCGCTAATTTGCTTTGACAGACGCTTTAACGCAAATTTGACGTAACATGTCCGTAAAATCAATACATTTTAGGTATTTTTGCTATCGTTGTTTATTCTTTCTGTGGCGTATCAGAGAATGCCATATTTACAATTGCCAAATAACATGGCAGGGAACCATCTTGAAAGAAAACTAGAAGTTTGCTCTCCTGTGTTATTTCACCTTGATTGTCTTTAGAAAGAGTATACGCGAAACCATGCAGCAAATTTGGCAGACAAGGTGGAAACCAGGTTCCGGACCCATCCACCTTCCTACCCTCCTCTCTCCATCTTTGCCCCTGTCCACCGCAGTGCACGGACTTGAACGCCTCCGCAACTGTCGGTTTCTTTTTATTAACAGCGGATCTGTTCTAAGCTCTTGGTTAGGCCGTGTAGTGCGAACAAAAAAGCCGGCAGATTCTACGCCCTGTGGGAATCGATGTTATGCGAAGCAGTGTGCGGGGAGCCTACCAGTTAACTACACGACCATGAGAGCACCAAGACGTAGGCGGCTGTTTGAAGCACAGGTCATGACAATCATGTCACGAGTCCTCAGGAGTCCTTTAGTTACGCCTAAGAGAACTTAAGGCAAAAGTATTTGTCATGCTCATGGGACTATCACTTTAACCATCAACCTTTAGCCTTTTCCTTCTCTTAGTACCACATCCAAACCCAATCGATTGGTTTTTGAGTGTGAATCTTTTTTCGCTGAGTCATGATCATGACTATGACGTCTATGATCATTCTTTAGTGTTTCCTTCACTTAATAGCCATGTCAGAACCCATTTCAGTAGTTTTTGAGTGTTAATCTTTTTTCGCTGAGTCATTGTCATTTTCGCTGAGTCACGCTCACGAATATGACTTCTACCAACATCCTTTAGTGTTTCCCTCACCCAGTGCCCACGTCCGAACCCATTCCAGTGGTTAAGTGCTAATATTTTTTCGCTGGGTCATTGTCATGACCTACATAACACGCATGTCGTGACATTTATGTCATGACCTATCACTTACGACCGTCATACACTCCTGCCATACTATGCCAATTTTGGTACCTACCAAGTCAAAGAAACGACCATGAGAGCTCCAAGACGTAGGCGGCTGTTTCATGACCTACAGGACACGCATGTCATATCATTTATGTTCGTCATATGCTCTTCTCATGGTATGTCCATTTTGGTAATACCAAGTTAACGAAACGACCATGAGAGCACGAAAACGTAGGCGGCTAGATAGGTACTATCAAAGTAGCAAATAAATGTTCACAAAGAAATGCTTCGCATTTAAAACTGCGCCTGGTGATGACGTCACCACGCGTTGCCTAGCAACCGCCTCGCGGAGCAGCGTGTGCTTCGCCTTTTCTCCGAGCCGTGCACATGTTGCCTTGACATGGGACGTTTAGAGGGAAGGAGAGCTTGTGTGCAGCACGCGCTGGGGTCGGGAGAGAGAAAGAGAAAATGAGAGCGAGCGAGAAAGAAAGGAATTGTAGCAGCAACAACGGGCAACGTGCAGAGCTGCTACCGACGCCGTCCGCGTTGCCCCGCGTTGGCGCCGACCGCGCGCGGTGTCGATGATGATGATGATGATGATTTGATAGCCTCCCCTTTGAAACGGGGCGGTGACAAATTGTCACCTAGCGTGCGTGATGATCACTTAGACCAGGCAGATATGATGAATCAGAGACCATATCAGGACAGTTCTTAGGTAACATTAGTATTGTCACAGAGTTAAGGTTGTTGGAAACCTGAAAGAAAGAAAGGCGTTCCCAAGTAAAATCACGAGGTTTTGAAATCAGCAGTCCATCGAGGGTGACTACACGCGGATAATTACCCCAAGTGCGCATAAATGTCATTTGGTATCATTCAGACCCAACAAATTACAGTTGCAGAATTAAGTATCTGGAGGTAGGCTCGATCGTCGGTTCACTTTAGCTTACGCATTCGCATAATTACCAGCTCTTTCTGAGTGCTTGGTCAAAGTGGATTTCATTCGTCTCTATCAATATAAAAAGAGAAATGGAAACAGAAGAGTGTAATTGAAGGATTCAGCGGAAGCAGGGCGTCTCAGTAAACTGAATATCAAGACTTTTCAAGTCGTCCCCCCCCCCCCCCTCCCAACCCCCCATTCTAAAAAAAAGTGCATTTCAGCATTGCTGGATCGATGCACTTGCGAGTGCAAAAAAAAAAAAAAGAACGGTAATGGAAGCAGCATCTTGGGATTCGCGACACGCATCGTGGGGGTACATTCGCGGCGCTAATATGCCGATTAAGTGGGACCGCTGCCACTCCTCCTCCTACGCCCTTAATTATTTGGGCGCAAATGGACGTAATCACCTGCTGCATTGCCGCTGGTCGAGCGATGAATTTACTCCAGTTTTCTGAGGTACGTTTCTCCCGGTAGCACCACGACACGTGCAGGAAGCACCTTGCGGCAGCTCAGGGGCGCTGACGAGCGGCGCACTTAGCGCTCACGCTTATAAACTCAATACTTTCGTTCGTTCGTCCGTCCGTCCGTCCGCACACACTGCAGCAAAAATCAACTTTTGATGGACGTCGCAGCAGACGACGTGAACTTCGGTTTATTTACAAAAAGAAAACAAGTAATACTTTCAAACCAAGCAAGAAACTTCTCCCACTGTAAAATGCTACCGATTTACACAATCTGATCGAAAATCAGCCGTTGGCTAACCGGAAGCTTTAGGTAGGGCCCAACTTCGATGTCGTCTATCTAAAACGCAGAAATTCTTTTCTTTGACTGAAATTAGTTTCAATTTGGAGAGAAAATGAAATCCTAGTGACTTTCGAGCGCAATTTCGATTTGGGCCTGGTTGTTCTTCGAAAAATTGACAAAAATCAGTAAGGTTGAAGAAGATAGAAGCACGAATCTAGCACCACGGAGCACGATAACTAAGGAGAGACAGTATCCCACCCACGGCAGCGGAGGCGAGAGACGATTTAGCGTAACTCATACGGCGAGAAGGAAACCAGTTTCGAGCACGTTGCGGTAATGTCGGTCCTAGGGTGCCTCAATGTCCTCTTCAGCCGCCACTTTCTAAGAAATAAAGGATGAGATTACGGCCCCCAAAGGGCCTCTGGCTCTACCAATCAAAAATAAACTTTGGCGACTAAATAATGCAGGCTAAAAGAAAAAGAAGAATAGCGGGTGATTAGATTATCGTTTAACTCGGATGTGGCAGCTTACTTACTGCACAGACGCGAATTCTTCTCGCGTTTTACGGAGGGACATAATTTAGTTGCAAGTGTAACTAAAACAGACAATCCCTTCCAGGCAGTAAGATTCAGCTCTAACTATAATGGCCCGTTAGGATGGCACGTTTTTTTAAAATTTATTTATTACGTACTGCAAGCCCTGGACAGGCCCAAGGAGATAAACAAAAAAAAAATGTCGCAGTTTCACCCGGAAGGCGAAGCATCAATTGCGATAGCAAATTAGTAGAGAGATATACGGAGTAAGGATAGTAGTTTTATCAGCTGTATAAACTTGGACATGCATAAGCACCAACAACGCGCAGAACTGTTGTCGACGCCGTCGGCGTTTTGCCCGCGTTCGCACCGAACGCGCGTGGCGCTGGTGACTATTGCCGGTGCCTCTGGGGGCGGCTCGGAGGTTTTCGACGAGATCAGAACGGGACACTCGTCGAGCAGCGTCGGAAATCTTACCTACCTTCTCGCCTCGCAACGTTTTTATATAAATACGCATTTGGTGCCGCAGCTAGACGTCGCCTCACCACCGGGTGCACGCATTAATTGCCTGCTCTGTTGCTGTTCAAAGGCTGCTAACAAGAAAATTATGCAATTACCAGCTGTGTTGCTTAGCCAGCATTTCTCATGAGCTATAGACATTTGTAACAATTTTAGCCAAAAGAAAATCTCTTTGCCGTTTTCCTTAAGGTGGAGATACCGCCATTTCAAAGAATAAAGAGAAGCTTCGAATCCTTTTATTGTGCCTCATTAAAACGCGTGTCAGTAGCTCGCACATCAAAATACGCTTCGCTACAGCTTGTGTCCAACGCGTTCACGTTGCATCCGAAAGTTTTGATGAAATCAGCACTGCGAGAGAGAAATCCGAGCAGCTGCCCGCGCGTGAGGGCTGCGTCATTGGGATTTTCGGCGCAGTAGAAGGTTACCGCCACTAGATGGTAGAACACCTGGCTGAGGGAAGTGCGCCAAATACCCCAGTAAAGGGTGTTTTCGTACCAGCCATAGGTTCGAAGAGCGCGTATTGAAGAAGCGAACGCTCGCCGTGGCCACCTCATTACAACCCTACTGTAGTTATCCGTAGTTATATCCCGCTGATCGTTACAACGATTGTACTCCGTTGAATTTTCAGTCAGGTGCACCGCATTTGCCCTAAACACCACCGACCAGATGGCGTCAGCTATCGTCACACCAAAAATTGCCACGGCTTGAACACTTGATTTCGAACGCAAGGCTAACGACATGTACATTGCCATTGGAACGGTGATGAAATTTTTGAAGTGCCCAGGGTAAAAGTCCTCCACATGCTCCACCAAGTCAGGCGGGATCTCTGCGGGAGCTTCGTAACGGTCGTAAGTAAGACCGTTCTGGCGAGCGTAGAGAACGTTGCTAAAGAAGTTAGTGTGGAATACCGGTATCGGCATGTCTATCGGATAGACGTGATACGGAAGGACCAGTTTGAGTTCGCGCAGGAGTTGTCGCGCCACAGTAGCGTTTTGGATATCCGGAATGGTGCTGGCTTCGGCTTCGATAGTGTCCACGAGAGCATCGAACAGAGACATGATGACGTCATTGTGTACTCTTGTAGCGGAGAAAGTCAGCATGTGGTTGAGCATCCAGAGGGGAGTCAGTTGCCCTGTCAAGTATGCGCAGAAGTCGTAGTGTCGATTTTCCCACTCCCAGAAGGCCGTGTTTTCGCGCACTAAGCTCACTGCCGCTTTGGTCAGAAGCAGAACGACAGGAACGGGGTGCAAGATTCGGTTCGTCAGGGCTTTGAATCGATGCTCCAGAGCACCGTGAGAAGTATGTATAAAAAATTTGATCACCTTCGCCTCGGTCATATCGTGCACAACACTCTGCCACAGCCGTGCTGGTACTTCTGGAATAAAACTTCCCAAAACATCTGTTACTTCTGTTACTGTGTATGTGCCGTCGTCAGAGATGCTGCAGAGGTACCTCGAAAACTCTAGCAGCTGGAGCAATGTGACGTTGACCTTCATTCCGGCCGCTGTTTCCCTCAGTGCGGTATCATACAGAACTGTTGAAGTTGGAGAGGAAAGCTGCAGGCCGCACAAGTTGCCAGGTAGGGTGATCACATAAAGTCTTCGTCCTCGCGGTCTAGGTAAAAGCTCTCGATCAATGTCTCTTGGAAAGGCTCCGTTCGAATTGAGATACACGATTGGGTCGGTGTGAAGGCTGTACATTAAATTAAGCTTCATGATCAAAATAAACATTCTTAGCGACGTAGCACCTCCATCGACGTTGAGTATTTCCAGCAGAGCTTCAACTGCGTTTCGTATCTTGTTTTCTGGGCGCCACTGCGTCGAAATGCAGCTAGCGAAGTAGGTGAATATGGCTCGTCCTGCTTGATTCTGCGACAGGCCTTGAATGATGAATGCTGGAGCGTACATATAGTTAATAAAACTTCTCGATGTCCGAAGCTTGAAGTTGTAACAGGCGTACCAGTAGAAATCATCGCAGGGATCGAGGCTGGTGTTACTGGATGCCCACAGCATCTGGAGCAAGTCATCCATGCTCCTGTCCCTTGCATTGTCTTTGACGTTCGTGCGTGATCTGAACCAGTATAGTTGAAGGCAAACAGCTATAGCACCAGCCGCAGCGATGAGGAGTGAAGAAGAGATGATAATGGTGACTGTCTTGCACTCGCCAGCTTCTATAGTGTCGTTGGGCAGTAATGGAGACCGTTCATGGGTGGGCCGCCTGCTGGTCGACTCACGGGCTGATGACGGTGCTGCTGGCCTCTCGAATTTGGAGCTACGGCTCAGCTGTAAAGGTGGTCGTTGAGGGGTGCGGTGTCTTCTGGTCCACATGCCGAGTGACGGTGCTGCCAGAGCCCCGATTTTGAAGCTAGGAGTTCACATAGATTCCTAAACAAAGTTCGTAGCAGCAGCGTTCTTTTGCTTGCTTGCGTGTTGCTTATCTCGTGGTGCCAGAGCGTCAACGCAGCGGAACAGTTCTTCTTCTTCTTCTTCGTTTAGTGTGTTGCGCTCATATAGGAGAATGCAAAAAAATGTAATAGTTTTCTTACATCTGACACAGTGCAGAAAACATTTTAAGCAGAAAAGATAGCAATAACTGGAAGGTAGAGGCGGGGTTTTGTCGAGATAATGAACACTGGAAAGCCTCGCACAATGTTCGCGTCCACTGCGAAGCGTTATTCTAAGCATTGGATGCAGACTCTATGATTCTCTGCAAAGAAAAACTCAGCTGAGTTAAGCGATTTTTCCGTCACAGAACTAATATACTGAGAGAGCATCAGTATCTCACAGCCGGACACTGTTTTAAAGAATAAACTTCTTTGCGATGCACACAACGTCATTCTCGTCGGGTATGGTACTACTTCTCATGGCTTCCGAAACACATACACAGGCGCCACCCCTCTCGGAGTCTGTGGGGCGCCCAAAACATTTTTTTTTATTCCGGGAGGATTAGCAGCAAGTCACGTGGGGTATAATATAAAAGACTACACAAATTAACAGGCGGGAATATTTCATGATAGCATAGTGGTTAGCGCGTCCGGTTACTATATCCGCAGAAACGTGAGCTTGATTTTCGGTGGCGGTATTGTGTAATTTTTCCGCGCTTTTTGGTTACCCTCCACGTGTTCTGCCGACGTTTGTACGTAACACCTTATGTGTTTTAAGAACTTAGGTGTTAAACGGCCGTAATTAAAGCGCTTAATATGGTGCCATTCTATTAGCACGTCTGTGTTTCAAAGAAATGCCCATGAGCCGACTATGTATTTACAGGTATTATGCCATGAATAAATCTTTGATCACGAACAAAAAGATGCGCTCACTCCAATTACATTTCGCTTTTCTACACTGTATGGTGAAAGAGAAGCTGTTTATGACGAAGCAACTTGACGGTGACGCGATAAATGACGACAACCTGATGGTGACGACTACGGCCGTCGTCATTCTCGTCAGCGTAATGGAAAGCACGCACGGTGGAGACGGGATGACCGCAGCAAACCGAGTAGCGATCTCAAGCAGTTCTCGCAGATAAAGAAGCCTGCAGTTCACGTTAAGAGAGAGAAAGCGAAGAGAGGAAAGGCAGGGAGGTCAACCAGACGAACGTCCGGTTTGCTACATTACACAAGGGAAAGGGGGAATAAAAAGAGGAAAAGAGGAAGAGTGTGAGCATTGTGTGTGCAGCGAAGCACCGTGACACCAAACTCAAGTCCGATAGCTGGTGATGTGCGTTGTATACATCTGACATGAACCAAGGGCCAGTGGTCGTTGCGTGAATAGAAGGCTGCGGGTGAGCCATGGGGCTTACTCCAGACTTGCAAGCACTGGATTAAGAGCATCCAGTACTTGCACTGCACTTCGCGCTGACGGAGTATGCAGCTTGCTTAAGAGTATACGAAGGGTATTTACAAGGAACCGAAGCATCACAACCACTTGCCGGTCTTCTTCGGGCAATTTATCGGGAGTCGGCATTGTGGACTCGACCGCGGTGCACTGTATTTTTTGATGTGACATTGGTGCCGACTGTGGCATCGGTTGTGACTCCGGCTGTGTCCTCGGCTGCGGCTTCATCTGTGGCGTCGGCTGTGGCTTCAACTGTGGCGTCGGCTGTGGCGTTGGTTGTGGCCATGGCTGTAGCTTCGGCTGTGGCTTCTGTTGTGTCGGCGGCTGTAGTGTTGGTAGCGCGGGCCAGGCTTCAGTATTGGTGTTTTCCGGCACGACCTTGTCAGAGTTAGACTCGACTCCACTAGGCCAAGGGGTAGAGGAGGAGGAGTTGTCGGATGTGCCGCACTCTTCATAGAGGAATCTTCGTTCTTTGAAGTCCGACGGCGTCAGTAGCGTCGCTTTCTAATGGCCGCAACATCTTCCCGGCGAGACGAACGGTCTCTTGCCATCTGCTTCAAGACCGCCCTTTCTCTCTTCATTTTAGGGCAGTCCTTTGAGGTAGCATCATGGGACCCAATGCAATTGGGGCATTTGAGCACCGTGGCTACACAGGAGTCTGCAGCGTGGGGCTGTGCGCAGCGCGAGCAAACTCTCGTGTTCTCGCACACAGCGCTCACGTGTCCCAGCCTTAGGCAGTTGCGGCATTGGAGTGGTCTTTGGATAAATGGACGCACGGGGTGTCTAAAGTGGCCCACCTTGACGTGTGAAGGAAGAGATCCGCCCTTGAAAACCACCTTCACACAGCGGGATGTGCCGAGTCGAGACACATGAGTGATTGCACAGCCATCAACGGCTGGCTTAATTAAAATCGGCATGTCGGCGCTGGAGATCTAGACGTCCACGTCACTGATGACACCAGTCGTGGTATCACTGTGCAGAGGAATGCACGAGCGGACCTTCATGCCGCCAAGTTCCGTAAGTTTGCTTAAAGTGATCCGTGCCGTCTCATGTACGACGTCAATAGCCAAGACATTTTTCCGTTTGTTGACTCTGACATCCGTGACTTGATTTGGCGCCAACGATTCGAGAAACACCGAGACAGACTGTCTGTTCAGTCCCCTCAGGTTGTCGGTAGCGAGTTCTGGTATAAATAGAATTGTAGTGACTGCGCTATTCCGAGTTGGTCCTGCAGTCGACGTGCTTGAAGACAGGTAAGCCCTGGTGTTTCTTCGTTTCGCCTTGCGGCTCCTCACAAGCTGAAAGTCGTCATCAGAGAAGTCCTCACTGCTGAGCGAGTAGACACTGGTATCTTCGCTGTCGGTGTCGCTCTGGAGGCCGGTCCGCTTCCTAGACGCAGCCGTCGCTGAAGTCGCCATCCCCAGCAGAGGCGCGAGGACGTCAAGTTGTATCCGTGCAACACTCCATGACAGCTACCCGGAGATTTACAGAGAAATCAGGGGAAAACAGCAGATCTAGATTTGGTTTGGTTTGCTTTGGTGCCTATAGAAATAGCACAACCCACTACGGGGGATTGGCCATGAATCGGACGGCAGTGGGAAGAAAAATGAAGGATACTTAAATGGGATTTTCTTACTTAAGAATGAGATAATAAATGAATTCTAATCGTTAATTTTAATTTTCATGCTATAGCATCTTAAAATTTGAAGAAAATATTTTTGTTGTCTTGTGAAAAAAAAATAGCATGGCAGTCTCCTTGTTTCCATTACAAAATTAAATATGGCATCACATACATTCCTATCACAGTGTCCTAGTGCCGACGCCCCCAGAGATAGAATGATAGGTAGCGTAATGGTCAATCCAAGTTGGCGGAGGGGGTCTTCTAGAAGTCGTTTTCTATGCATGGTGAACCTACGACACTCTATAAAGAAATGATCCACAGTTTCGGGTTCATTGCAATAAAAGCATTGAGTGGAAGGCGCCAAACCAGACCTATGGGAATAGAAATTAAGCCTTCGTATTCGGCAACGCTTTCTAGTAAACGACACTTCAAATTTTCTTTTTGAACACCATCTGCTATGCCAAGGAAACCTAAGGTGCTGAAAATTGGTGTTATTGAGTACACGTGATTTGGCATGTTCTTCTCGGACAAAAAAATTTTTTAAATCTCGCATAAGTGACGCATGCCGAAGGTCTTAGGATCCTCAGTACCGGGCCGTTAAGAGATGCCTCTGCTAGTGCGTCTGCAGATTCGTTTAAAGTGAGCCCCACGTGCCCTGGCACCCATACCAGATGGATAAGGCGTAAATGTTGGGGGATGGATGAACGAAATTCTCGGAGAATGATAGATGAATTGGGCACTGATAAAGCGGAGCAAACAGACAAGGAGTCGGTTAAGATTACGGCTGAAGCAATAGATGTGGGAAGTTTTCGTAGAGCTAGGATGATCGCTAATAACTCCGCCTGAAATATTGGCGTAAAGTCGGGTAGTCGGAGAGAGAAAGACCAATTTAATGATGCCGAAAAATTACCCACTCCTGCCTTCTCTTCACTGACAGAAGCATCTGTGGCTATTACTGCATTTATTTGGAGGTTCTCGAGGTGGCCACCTAACAAACGGTTTAGCGAAGTAGCATTCTGGCTCGCAGAAACTTCGTCTTCGTTTGACCCATCTCTGACTATCGGCTCCTTGGCCAATATATCGCAGTCAGTAAATATTTCGGGCAAATATTGGTGCACTTCGGCATTTTTCCAAACTCTGAGATCTCCCACTGTTTGTGTTATTTGATTCTAATTTGCGCAATCAAGTAAACACTTTCACATTTTAAATAGTTTTCGTACTTAATAACTCTACGCAGACTGCATGTCATATGCTGTATACCTACGAAGTTTCAGTATGGCAAATGCCGGTTGGCTTATCTATCACCCGCATCACTACTTTCCTAAGACGCCTGACAACTGACTGATTCGATATAAAGAGAAAACCAAGATACTCCAGGCAGGTGGTCACTGTTTATTGTGCAAGCACCCAGATACCACTGACGTTTGTTGTTCACTGATGCGCATCTCGATGGACACTGCGTTCTGCTGACAAGCGTGAGGTCGTGGGTTCGATTACAGGCGGCTGGGGTCTCATTCTGGTGGGGACCGAATTCAAAAGCACTCCTGCACCTTACTTTGTGTTCATGTTAATGATTCGCAGGCGGTCAAAATTCTTGCAGAGCCACCGCTAACGGAACCTATACAATTCCATGAGTTTCTTTGGGACGGTAATCACTACAGACTATAATAAATTTATTTGAGTTCATGCATGAATATTTGGGTGCATAGAACGTTGAAAGGGAAGTCTCACTCAACAATTAGCGGTATCTTAGCGCGCTAAATATTGTTAATAGGGAGTTATACCTGGTCCGTAAACTGCTTGTTCTACCGATTAACTAGTTACCGGAGCCGTGGCTGGCAGATGATGATGATGATTATTATTATTATTATTATTATTATTATTATTATTATTATTATTATTATTATTATTATTAATTGGCATCCCCTTTGAAACGGGCCGGTGACAAATATTCACCTAGCCTGTTTGAGTCACTCAGGTATGCTATACATGCTTTTCATTCTGGAATTTTTGTATTGACCCTTTTCGCGGAGCAGTTTGTTTTAGAGAAACGAGATGGCGCTCACGGCGGCGCGCCATATCTCTCCTCAGCGACAGCGCACGAATACGAAACCATTACCGCTTCTATCTTGCTTCTGTGCGATCAGCTGTCGGAAAGGCAACTGAGTTTTCGCTAACACACTGTGCTCCAATCATACTAGATTGAATCATGTGGATTGAAGACGTGTGTAGTAGTTGGCTGCAAAAATAGTGGCTGGCATGTTAAGGAATAGAATGAATCAGTGTGGCCAAGTTCGCGGACCGCTGCTGCAACTGTCCGAACGTGTTACCGGCACTTCGTGATGTACGGCTTTCCTCGAGGATACAGAAATTTGCTCATCCGCCAGCCTTTTATCGCTAACCTTCAAAGAAATGGCTTCATCCCCAGAACGTCGGCAAGAGTGAGTACCACTAGTTAAACAATGACAAAGGGAGTAGCGCCGCTTCCTGTCATAGTAAGTTTCCCGCACGTTATCTATACACATCTGTCCCAAATGGCAGGAAAACTTACGCCCACTCTATCGCCGACGTATCAAGAATAACTGAATGGGCACATTCTTGAATATATGCGCACTGTATATGCACAATAAATGACGGACTACACCTATGGCGCACGAATGGTCGAAACTGAATGTTTCGTGACGGTCCACAAGAGTAAGCGAGTTACTAGCTGTAATATATATTTGCTACAAAGTATTAGAATGTACAAAACAGCTACGTTTCAAGCATTGTGCGCAGCAAGAACAAATCTATCGAAACTGAACCCACCCACGAGCGATTAGGCAGAAAATAATCAGATAGTGGCCGCACCGATCGAGGAACTTCGCTGAGTCAGAAACTGACAAGCCACTGCTTCAAAATATTTGCTGAATAAAGAACAAAGAGCAAAACACACTAATCCTGACTGAATGCATAATCGGAAAGCTTGGATAGCTTGGAATACATATTTAGCCCCGCTTTTAGAACAAGCACCATATACGCTGCTTGCGCCGTTTGGACCTACAGCTTAATCAGCTCCGAAGGCGCTTTTGCATGTTCTCTGAAGCTGTGATCAAAGCTTCGTGTCGTCCACCTAGTCACCGTCTACGATATCTCCGAAAACAGAGGTTTTCCAAGCCGCGCCGGCGTCGTACACTTCCATTGTAAACAAGGAGGCAACGGAGGCAGTCGAGGCAAGCAATGGAAGCGTCACCACGTGATCAAACATGGCAGCGCCCACGGGATCGCCGCGAAAAGGGTCAATACATTTCTTTGATCTTGTTTCTCTTTCTCAAAAAATTATCCATCAACCTTGTACCGCTACCTATGCCTGTAACGGATCCGGTCGTATCAATCTCTTCTCTGCTTATTTTTCAAAGGCAAGTGTTTGACATAATAGCTCAGCGGAAACCCGCTAGGTGGAGAGAAGTATTTAAATGGATGTCAAACACTTGCCTTTGATTCGAGTTGTTGACAAATTCGACATCGCCCTGCCATCGGCTAGCCACATGGTTAGCTCAGATGGTAGAGCGGCTGCCCCGGAAAGGCGGTGGTCCCGGGTTCGAGTCCCGGACCAGGACGAATTTTTCTTCAAGTGCGAGGCTTTTCTTTCCAGGAACCCGTATGGGTGTCCTTTGTAGCAAGTGCTACATTTGGGTGGTTGTCTGGTTTTCTATTTAATCACTGTTTCTTGTCTACATTTGCTCATTACTTCCCCTCTTCATTTTGCCATCTATAGACTCACACTGTTATCATAAAAACTGAACTTCGTTCACACGTTGCAGGTAGTAATTCATGGTATGAACACTACACCCAGTTTATGACTTCCTTTAGCAAACATTCACTCAAGCTTGCTCGGTTATTTTCTTGTTACGGTCCATATTCCCGAACATTAACCGCGATATGCGCCTGAATGAGCTCAGTGCTCTCCTCCAACCAGGCTGGCTTTTGTCAAGAACAAGCGGCCTGACCGCATAATTCGTTTCCCCAATTGAATTCTATGCGGTTTTGCATTTCTGCTGGCTGCGCCTTATTGCGTTATTGATGCGTCGCTGTCGTATTTATTTGGTTCAGTTCGCCTCCTTATCCTCCACATATTCCCGCATCAACCGTGTGAAGTGCGAAATATAGTCAAGGAGTTTCCTCTTGAAACAGAACTTGCAGCCCTTTATCTATAGGCGAGAGAAAAACATGAAAAAAAAAATATAAAAAAACTTTTATTGTATGTTTTTCACTTTTCATGAACTTAACATCGCCTCTCTTAGCTGCTAGCGGTTCACTGGTGTGTTAATTTGTTCATATCTCCTTGTTTAGCACTTTCATCGCCACAACATTCAAGTTTAATTAGTGTTTTTGTGCTTTGTAATACACAGCCGGGGGCTTCTTCTGGTTGAAGTTCTCGTAAAAGGCGTTAAAGACGCGTCTATGTGTGCTTGAAGGGCAATATCCAGGCGGGAACATCAAGCTTAGTTACAGTGCATGTAACTTACGTTACAGCTTTAACATGTGAAACAACTTATTTTCTTTACTCCATGCATAAAAGGGTGCAGCGGTTTTGCGACGTATGGAAGGATGCAGCTCATTTTGACATGTAGAACTTTTCTCGGATCAAGGGCGCTATAACGTAAAATGATTCCAAACTGCTTTGATTCTAATTTCTGCAATCAGCCTCCACGATTGGTCAAAACATTTTTGGGCCACTCCCAACTTCGCCTGTCTGTCACGCGACGTCACGAAAACCACGAGAGCTCCCCATCTGATACAACGTGTACACACTGATTATGCATGATTAAACCGCACAAAAGAAAAATAATGATTCCTGGTTCGATGCCTTTGCACCATTAGCCCTCTGCTATTGGTCCAATGTTTTCTGGCTACGCCCACTTCGCCTGTCTGTCACGCGACCTCACAAAACTGCAAAAACTCACCACGTCAAAGTAACGTGTACGCGAAAAAAATCACAGCATATCCACGGGGTGAATGATGATGAGTGGGGCGAAGCTCCGGGGGATCATTCGGGTAAACCACAGCTACGGACGAAAGATAAAGAGAGCGCGCGTCGGGAACGAGAGAGAAAGAGAGCGCGCGTCGGGAACGAACGCCCTTGTGCAATGCAGCGCCCCTAGCTACGGACGAGAAAGAAAGTGCGCGTCGGGAACGAACGCCCTTGTGCACCGCAGCGCACCTAGCTACGGACGAGAGAGAAATACGTTTAGTTTATACCGACATCTGGTACTAGCGTTAAGACTGGTTACACACTACGACGGGGACGAACGGGTGCCGCTATAAGGAGCTTCGCCCCTAAAACGCCGGAAGCGTTCTCCGGAAGCCGGAAGCTGGCTTCCGGAACCGGAAGCGGAACCGGAAGTGGAAACGGAAGCGGAACCGGAACTGGAACCGGAAGCGGAAGTCGGCTTCCGGTTATACTATACATATACATATATATGTATATATGGGTATACATACATATAGGGACACACAACGCCATCTATTGAGCAATTCATAAAACCAGACGTGGCTACCTACTACGACGGGGACGAACGGGTGCCGCTATAAGGAGCTTCGCCCCTTAAAAAATGCATTAATATGCCGAACTAGAGCACTGCACGGGCCGATTTTTCTCAGCCCGGGCCCGGCCCGGGCCAGTTTTTACGTTGGGCTGCCCGCCCGAGCCCGACCAAATGTTTTGGGGGGAGACCCGGGCACAGCCCGGGCCTGGAAATAATCTACATTACCCGCCCGGCCCGGCCCGAACCAGGCCCGATACCGAAAAAGACATGTTTTTCAGAGTCGAGACGTGCGTGGATAACTCGCTGCACGTTACATGCACACCACCAGAAAGTCCGAGCCCGGCCCGGGCCCGGGCCAAAAAGCACATGCCGCGCCCGAGCCCGTGAAAAAACTGCCCTACCCGGCCGGGCGGGCCCGAGCCCGTGCAGTGCTCTAATCTGAACTTACATCAGTATAACAAAACTACTGAAGAAAATCTTGCTAATGAGGTAGATTAGCGAAAAGGACATTGGACTTGCCGACCTGCGATTGGCAATGGGTACCCTGGCGACATAAATACTCTCTCTGTCACACGAAATGATAATTGTTCATGCTTTTAATTGTTTTGTTAGTAGACATGTAAAGCTGTCTTTTGGCATTTCGGAACTATATGAAAAAAAGGAGAAAAAAGAACAACATAAGTGAGTGGACAATTTTTGGGGCAGAATCGTGCAGTATTCGTTGAAATTGTGATGGCTATTAATGTTTTGTTGATTAGACACGCAGCTACTTCCTTACCTGCATGCTTACTATCGGGCGTATAGTTTTGAAACTAAAATGAAAGGCTGTTTTACCAGCCTTTCACCAGCCGGCCGGCCAACGCCGGCTGGTAGCCGGCGGCTACCAGCCGGCCAACGAAGGCAGCCGCCTTCGTTGGCCGTAGGCATCTAACCGACGACATTGTGTTGAGCACGAGAACGCCATAGCTCAATGAGGCCACTGCCGAGAGGTCGCCGCGCAAAGCAAGAACGAAATAATATTTAAATCAACCAACGAAAAAATTCAGAAGAAAACAAAATTAAGCCCACCATCAGCCAGACCAACGCAAACGAAGCAGGCGGTGGCATCAGATGCATTAATCTTTGGTAAAGAAAGTTTTGAACGAGGAATTGAAGTCTACTTAAAAGCGTTAATTATGATTAAGTGCGTTATTGAATAATTCGTCATGGTAATTATTGTGGTTATTAAATCTTCGTGCGTGAGAACCGAAATGTCTTGCGATGTCTTTTCGCCGAGTCATCCAGTCTATAGGAAGGAGAGCTTTCTATTAACTATCTTCCTTTTTCGCCTTTCTATTGTGTTGCTATAGCAAATGCAGGATGCTAGCTTTTAAGACACCCACATCCAAAAAAAAAGCTCGATTTTCACAAGTCATACAGATATCGAAACGATCGGAATGCGGATGTCTTTAATGGACGGCAAAGCCCGTGTCACTATGGCAGTTCTAAGCAATCCGCCGCCGTAGCCGAGTGACTGTGGGCTTCGGCTGCTGAGCGCCAGGTCGACGCTTCGATCACGACCGTGGCATGCAGCCGCTTTTCTAATGGCCGAAATGCAAAAAAAAATCTCGTGTACTTAGATGTAGATGCGCGTTGAAGAAACCCTAGGTGGTCAAAATTAAACCGGAGTCCCTTCCTACGGCGTGTCTCTTAATCATATCGTGGTTCCAGCATGCAAACGCCTAGAAATTTATTATTATTATTATTTTTTTGAAAAGAAACGGTGCGGCAAGAAGCAGGCGACGACGTGTACACAGCGAACTCGAGACATGTTGCCATGCGCGCTCGTAAGTTGCAAGTCATGCTCGCAGCCGGAGCCCAACAACGCAGATACCAAGGCGGCCACGGAAGCGCGAAGATTCCGTCAGCGAGATTCATATCGATAAAACGACGGAGACAGCGCTAACGCCATTGCTGTCCACGAACACAGTGGATGCATGTGGAAGCTTCTAGAACATTCCGAGTTCGGCAACTGTATGCCAGCTACGGTTTCGTTTTTTTTTTTTTTTTTCATTTGTTCGTTTGACGTCACCATCACCAGTTACGCCGAGCGCGGTGATAACGGTGGCGCGGCCGCTAGCGAGCCAGTCATTCAGCCAGTGACGTAGTTCGAGAAGAGGCCAATGAGAGAAGAAAAGAAACGGCCGGGCGTATCAACGCATGCGCCAAAGTGCTTAGCATCGTGGCTGTCGTGGTCATGTAACGAACATCCGGAAGCTTGGGCCGCCATTTTGCATTTTTCTGTCCACTTCGATGGGCCTCGTGTCGGCTGCCCTCTGCGTCGTACCGTACCCCGCGGTCCTGCTGCTCCAAATTTCACGCTAACAGTGGCAGCGTTTGACAAACTCGGGCCAGACTTTGGAAGAACTATGGCTTAATCCCCCGGCCAGGAGTGCAAAATGTGAGGCACGCTTCGAGAGACTTTGTTGCCTCCTTCTCGGCAATTCGTCACGCTCCTTTCCGAACTCCCGGAATGTATGCGACGGCCAGCTGGCATTTCAGCCCTTGGGGCATCCCGGTTAAGCCGGCGCAGCGTATAAGTCGCAAGTCGTGCCTGCCGAGTACTCGTTCTTTTGTTTGTGCGCGTTCCCATTCGTCGGCGACGCCTGGACCATGAACTGTGGTGGAGCAGCTCTGACCGTGGCTGTTAACGGAGGACTAGCGCGGCAACCCTTCACGGCGAGCGTCGTCACGGCGAGCTTCCAGTCGTCGAGCGTCGTCAGCGCTCACGAGCTAAGTCCTATAGATGGTCCCCAAGCTGGCGAGGGTGGCGCACGCCTTAGCTAAGTTAACTGGTTGTTGAGTTCCACTAGTTAGCGCTCGCTAGGATTGTATAGCTACATTTGAAAATTACGTAAAGTTGTGTTTCTTAACTGTAAGCCCGAGGAGTTTCGTGGGCATGGCTGCGACCACAGGGGTCTCCTCCGTGCCGGAATCGAAGAGGACGGGCCACCGTGTTCGGGGTGGCGGCGTGTGTAGCTTCAGGCTTAGCTGACACAAGGCTTAGCTCACACTAGGCAGGCTAGCTGATAGCCGTCCTCTTTTCGACTGCGGCAGGGACATGGACCCGTTCCGAATTGCACTGCGACCCGACCACTATTTCGTGACAAGGTAGCCCGGGCGCGTCAGTGCTATCGAGCGAAATGTGGAATCAGGGGAGCACTCGGAATTACCTCGCCAGCTTTTAGCTACTAATTCTGCTTAATGCAGCCCTCGACGCCGGACGTCGCCTTCGGTCCTCGTCGGAGCTCGGCCGGGCAGCAGCGACAGTAAGCGGGCCGTTTCGTTGCCGTTGTTGCTGTTCGGTTTTTTTTTTTTTTTCAGTGTGTTGAGTACTTACTGTCCACGCTGTCTTGCAGGGCATCACTCGTATCGTGGCCTACCGTGTTCCCTCGTCGGTGTGGTCTTGCTGGCAGGCGAGACCACGGTCATCGCCCTGCACTACTACAGGTAAGTACCACGTACTGACGACTCGTACTACACGGCTACATCCTGGAGTGGTTAAATAAGCCTCGTTGTCGTTTCAGGATCCCAACGTTTGCTTTTGCTTGCGGCCCACGAGTAGGAGAATATCCAGTGAGCTGCTAGACGTTTGCCATCCTCCCAACGTCCTCACACGGGAGATGGCCTTGAGCACCACTCGTACCGTGGCTGGCCGCGTTGGCTCCATTGCATTGTACCACCCATGGCATCCTGCTGGCAGACGGGGCTTCGTTTGGAGTCCTGCTACTACTGGTAAATCACTTACACACGATTCGTGCTACCGCTATGTCCTCTTATTATTATAATTATTTAAAATAATGCCGCTGGTCGACTGGGTGGATAGCAGGCGTGCATACTGCAGGCACTTTCGCGCTCAGTAGGACCTACAACGCTCGGCTGCTTTGTCACGCGCTTTCATTTTGTAGCTCCTACTTAGCGCGGTAGTACATAAAAAAAGGAAAATTATGCGGATCCCACGCACTATGGGTATCGGTGTAAGCGAATCATTCTGTCCCGTTTGCGGTGACTGACGATGATTTTGCGGTGATGTTTACGTCGAATGTTTACTTTCTTGAGCGTTCAGTGCGATACTAGAGTGGCGAGTTTCATATTAAACGTCACCTTGCGTATGTCTGTCTCCTTTGGGCACAGGACACAGCAAGACGTGTCCTATTAACAATGTCGCTTGTGCGACATCATTAGCCGGCGAGAAGGTTAATCGTTAATAGCCGGCGAGAAGGTTAGCTTAGTCATCGATTGCTAAGGCGACTTTGACGGCGAAAGCTTCAATGCGTTCACGTCGCTTTATTTACGATTGTTTGAGTATGTTAAATAACTAGTTGGTCTTAATTCGGTTTTTCTTACTTGCTGTTACGGAGTTTTTAATTGATTCT
The DNA here is from genome assembly GCF_013339745.2 of Dermacentor silvarum. Lineage (NCBI taxonomy): Eukaryota > Metazoa > Arthropoda > Arachnida > Ixodida > Ixodidae > Dermacentor > Dermacentor silvarum. The sequence goes on from NC_051161.1 coordinate 19,442,564, forward strand.
TATTAGTATGTACTGCTCTTTGGGACTCTTAGTCTCAATTTGACGTGACCACTTTTATCACGGAGTCTCGAATTGATGTTGAGTAGTCTCTATTACTGTTCGCAACCCTTTTAATTAATCGTAATTCTTAGTTGCTTAGTAATTCACTTTAGCACGCTTTAATAAAGGCGTGTGATGTCTGCGTATTGGTGTTGTTAATTACCCTAATTTTACTCACTTGGTGCTTAATTCACTTTTACATGCTTTATTGAACGGTAGAGGTGTAGTATGCCGCTGTCCGATTTTTGCTACCACAAGCATTGTCGACGATGGTCACCATCTGCTAGTTAAGCTTTTCGCTTTAAAAGGCGCTGATGTCCATTAACGCGCACGCACGAGCGCTTATGCTCCATCGCGTGCAACGCGCGCACAGCGTTTTAACCGCATTCGCACAGCCCCGCTCCGCCCCTCTCCTATGACTTGCCTGTCATAGGCAAGTCATAGAAGGGGGGGGGGGGGGGGGCTGTGCGAATGAAAGGCAACACCTATTTAGATGCACTGGGGAGCGCGGTGAGCTTTCTAGGGCGACCGCGCATGCGCACACCCTGGCGCTATTTCACCGGCGCGCTCCGCCGGCGAAAGGCCACCGGTCCGGCGTTCCGAGTTATTTTGTGGGCACCTGTACAGTGTTGCACACGTGTAGCTGTTCAGTTTCGCCAGGTAATCCAACGAAATAGTGTGGCAGGAAGCAGCTTGAAGTGTTGTGCTTTTGCGCAGCCCAAGTCGCATCGAACCGCTCCGCCTATCCCACGCGCGCAGGCAGAACCGACGCGAACAGTAGCTGCAAAATGTAGTTGAACGGGTTAATTGCGACCTGAGTGCTGGTAGCGCTGCTAATGCCCATGCCTTATTACCGCGATAGCGTTAAGGGCCCCGTGTTGCCGAAAATGCGGCGTCAGCGCCGGCGTTCGCGGCCGAGAAAATAATCCCCAATCACGCAGGCCCTCCGAATGTATTTAGGTAGTACATGTGTATGCCACGCCTTATATGACATGCGGTATATGTGGGTCATATTGCCACACCATTCTATCACTAATGTTGCTCATGCCTTGTCTTGCATTCTTGACAAAGCTGTTCCTCAGAATTTTGAGCATTACAATCCACAAACAAATGTCATGAAACCAAACACCCACAGCGCATGCCTTTTATGTTAAATCTTCTCAGGATGAAATATTATTGAACAAGGAATTAAACCAGCGAATACGCATACAGAGCAAGGAAGCGTGCAGGAGGATCCTAGCTGAGTCAGTTGATAGTATAACCCGCATCGTCCTGTGCTATTTGTTCTGAGTATGCGTCTAGTTAACGAGTTTAATTCCGTGTTCAATATCTAACAACTCGTCCGGTACTTGACGTTACTGCGTCCATGCCTTATTGTTTCAGAATCTTGACCTCTGCTTTCGGTTGCGGCCCACGAGTAGGATGCCCATTGTGCTGCTCCACGTCTGCCATCCTCCCAACGTCCCCATACAGGAGATGGCCCTGAGCACCACTTGTACCGTGGCCGACCGCGCTCCATCGCCGGTGTGCGGTCTTGCTGGCTGACGAGACTGCTCATCGCCCTGCACTACTACGTGTAAGTACTCCGTACCCATGACGTGCTACGGCTGTCCTCGAGTGGTTAAAAATACGCCTCGTGGTTTCATTTGCAGTTTTTCAGTATACTCTTAGCTTCTAGTTACAAATATTCGCTTTACTCATTTGGAAAGCAGATATACGGCAAAGGGGAAAAGCAACCGAGGAAAATCGGGGACTAAACATGCTTGTCTGCACGTGACTGGGCCCCTGACCTTGATATTTTTGTACACTTGAGCGACAAAGGTAACACACCATTGTCACTAAAATAAAAGTAAATGGAATAGGAAATTTGATGCACTCTAGCAATATCAAAAAATACATACAGAAAATGCATTTATCATGAGGTAAACAGTCTATAATTCGTCGAATACCTAAATAACTTAACATTCTATAAACAATTAGGCAAAGAAAGCAGAATAAACGATTCTAGCGTAAGTTTAAATACACGGGAAAAATACCCTGGCATAAAAAAAGAAAATTGCTCAGCTTTGTAATACCTTAACCGCGGGACAAGAATTATCAGGATTGGTCCTCCTCCTGATCGTTCGGAGGTAGCTTTCTGAAATGTCTCGAAGGGGAAGGGGGGGGGGGGGGGGGAGGGGGCTGTGCTTGCTGAATGAGTTTCAGGATAGCTATAATTAAACAAAGCAGAGATTTAAAAGCTAAGGTTCTATCTGCCATAATTTGTCCTTCGTTAACCGATAACAAATTTGAGTTGGAAATTTTTTATCAAGCTGTTCGTAAATTTTTTTGATCTCTTCACCTCAGTATAAGTATGTCGCGAGTCCGCACGCGTAGCTTGATTACGAATAGCAACTTGTAACGATCATGAAAGTCTCTTGTAGAGCCCGTGTTTCCCGAACTTTGAAGCGTACGGCTTGACTTTTTGCAACTTCACTAGTCTGATGTTTAAACAATATGGGGTTTCACGTGCCAAAACCACGATCTGATTGAGGCACGCCGTAGTGGGGGACTCATGAATAATTTGGACCATCTTGGTTTCTTCAATGTGCACCTGAATCTAAGTACACGCGTGTTTTCGCATTTCGCCACCATCGAAATGCGGCCGCCGTGGCCGGGATTCTATGCCGCGACCTCGTACTTAGCAGCCCAACACCACAGCCACTAATCAACCATGGCGGGTAGCCTTTTGATACTATTTGCACCCCATATGAGAATACAATACAACATCTGCGATTATATCAAAGAAATATAGGTTTGGCCTTAACTAAGTGGTATTTGGTGCCTCACCAAAAAAAAAAAGCCTATTATGCGTGATAGCTTCAAGTTTAAATTGTTAACATGCTCATTCTAAGAAACACATGAAGAAACTCATGAAAAATGAAATACAAAAATATGCTATTTGCGCGCTCTATTATCCGTACAGATATAAAGACTAAACGGATATTTACTCCAGTGCTACGAGACCTAAATTCGTACTCAGTTTAAGTGACATTCAGTAGAAGTTCGTTTACATCTAGCAACTTCGCCAACTCTCTTAACCACCTATTTGCTTTTATCTCAATTAATCCATCACAAGAAAAACGTTCATGTCATCCGAGTACAAAAGCAGTTATTCGGTGAGTGGAATAAAAGTCATATCAGGTATAAATAAAGCAAAAGCTGCCTTAATGAGCCTTGTGGTGCGCCTGTAGTCAGATTAGCCAGGACGATGAACGCAGTGTAAAATATTGCTTACCATTTTGCAGATGGCTTCTTAGAGGCTGCGGGCTTCTAATTCCATAAGACGGTTTACTGAACAGTACTCGGACTGAATCGATGGCTTTCTTCGGTCCAGAAATATTGCCACTGTACACAACCTTTGTTCGATATTTATAAGCTCCTTTGTTTGCAGTAGGACTAGCTCAGTTGACTTATTCTGTAGACAACCAAGCTGCGGTGGCGAAATTCATGCTTTTTTAAAATGTCGAGTAATCTTCCGTGCACTGAGCGTTATATCTTAGTGGAAATGCTGAGTATGAATGTTGTTACAGGATCCCAACGTCTGCTTTCGATTGCGGCCTACGAGTAGGAAGGACATCAGTGTGCCGCTCTTTGCCATTCTCCCAACGTACTCCCCCAGGAGATGGCCTTGAGCACCACTCGCACCGTGGCAGACCGTGTTTGTTACATTGCATTCCCACACCGATGGCGTCCTGCAGGCAGGCTAGACTTGCTCCTACTTCTGGTGAGTATCGCGTGCAGACAACTCGTGATTAGGCTCTGTCCTCGAGTGGTTATTAATACGCGTTCTGTCGTTTCGTGTTTCCAGATGTTCGTTTTCGATGGCGGTGCACGAGGACAATTTAGGCAGTGTTTCCAAAAGGTGGGAAATTGTTTGTTGACGTCAGAAATGTTTGTCCATTTATTTGTGGTGCAGGGTACCAACAGTGGCAATAGTAATTGCTTTTGTCAGCAGCCAATCGAATTCTAGTCAATGCGGCATGCCCTAACCATTACAGACGCTGTTCTGCATAGTTTCTAAATGTGAACATCGTACGTGTGGGCAGCTTTGGTTAAGCTTTCTACAGCTCACAGAAGTTCCAAAGACAGACATTGCATAAGGCTCACGTAAGCGACTTAAGTGAGCTTTGTTTGGGTTGCAGTGCAGGTAAGACCGAATGTTGGAAGACGTGTTAGCGACGCTGTTTGGAGGGTCCTTTATTAAGGGTGGAGTTGGCTTCTGTTAAGGGTGATACCTATAGCTTCATGCCTTTTGTGCCATCATTGCGTGTTCAGCAGAAACATACCCATGTATCAAACTGAATACTGAGGGATTTCATTTTCTCGGGCAAGTATGATGTTTGAAACGTACTTCCCGCTTCTGTGAATTTACGGATTGCTTGATTAAGATAATAAAATGTTTGAAAGCGTGAACGTCTGGCAATGAGGCTTGATTTCTGATGCTTGAAATATTTTTATCAAGGCAATGCACATGGTTTCGCAACTCGTTTTAAACCGCCGGACACACAGGAGCATTTGTGTGCGACTTAATCAAGCTTGTTTGAAGTTTGCTTGTTGAATAACTGTTAATTTATTTCACGTCAGCGTGGAAGGAATTGATTATAACTGCACATGCTCCGAACGTGACCTCGCTCTGCTCAATTTTTTTTTTTGTGAACAAGTGCGTTTGTGGTAAAGCAATAAGAAATTTTGGCCACAAATCTGGCAGAAATACACGTGACAATTTGGCTGCACAGGTTCCAGCACTAACCTAGAGAAGTATTTTCTTGCCTACGTTCCAGATGAGATCACATTGAGCAGCAATCGTCCCATGGCTGTCCACCTGAGCATATTGGCCGACAACTGTGGACATCGAAGTTTGAGCGTGGCCACAAACCGAGAACCTGCAAAGCAACCCCTTGTCACAGCGAGCTTCTTTCTGCGCGACGAGCTTAAATGCTCAAGTAAGATGGATGCCAGATGTTCTCCAAGCTGGCGAGGATGGCGCATGCTTTTGAGAAGTCAGTTGAGTGTAGCTGTATTCAAAAATTACGCAAGTTTAGGTGTTTAATTGTAAGCCCGAAGTTTGTGGGCACTGCTGCGGCCACATCGGGTCTTCTCCGTGACGGAATCGAAGAGGATGGACCACACCCGTGGTGGCGGCGGTTGTAGCTTCAGGCTTAGCGAATTGCGGGTAGGCTTAGCTGACGCCCGGCAGGCTATAGCTGACAGCCGTCCTCTTTCGATTGCGCCAGGGACATTAACCCGTTCTGCATGTCCTTGCGACCCGACCACTATTTCGTGACAGGGTAGCCCGGGCGCGACAGTGCTATCGAGCGAAATGTGGATTCGTGGAAGCAAACGACATCCGGAATCGCCTCGCCAGCTTTAGCTACCGCGGCATCGCACGTCGCCTTGGGTCTCCAGCGGAGCTCGGCCCTGCAGTAGCTAATGTAAGTGGTCCATTTCGTTGCAATTGCAGCCGTTCGTTTTGGCGTTTATGCTCCTCCCTTCGTTGCAGAGGATGACCTTGAGTACCACTCGTGGATGACATTGAGACCATGCTGGCTTCTTCGCATTCCCTCACCGGTGGTTTTTCTGGTGGACGATGCTTTGTTCCTCGCCCGGCACTACTCCTGGCAAGTACCTTGAACACTCGAATCGTACCATATGGCTGCGTTCTGAAGTCTTTAATAAGCCCCACGTGATTTCAGGTTCCGACCGTCTGCTTTCGACTGCGGCTATTCACAAGGATATCCGGCGCACTTCTGCACAGCCTAGTGTCCGGCCTACGCTATAGATTCTCGCCTGTGGCTTCCTGCTGGGAGACCGAGTGTCGTTCGGCTCCCTGCGGTAGTTCTGGCTAGAACCATGTACACTTCAATTCTACTACGGATGTTTTCTCGCGTGGTTTATCAGCCCTGCGGCATTTAACATTCAGAACGTCTGCTTTTGAATTAAGCGTCGTCTGTAGTTGTTCCAATGACGGCTCTTGTTCGTGTTCTCTCACTGTTTTCCTTCACTCTGTTACATCTTCCCGGGGCCGCAAAGAAACTTGCTGTTGGCTGCCTTTAATATGCAGGCCCTCGAGGTTTGGTTTATGCTTCGGAAAGCTTTCTTCTCCACGCATATTTTCCAAAACGCTCTTAAATGTCACTCTCCACGTAGGACGATGTCACCTTTCTTCAGTTCCTGGTGACATTTCAGAGCTGCTTTCATTTTCGCACCTCAATTCTTTCGTGTACTCGGAGGTCCATATTTTTCAGGCTTCACGTGGTTTCCACTTTTATTGAAGGCTGCCGTCCCATTCATCAGTCTCCTCCCAGTTTTGTTTCCACCAGTTGGTTCCAAAGGATTTGGAATATAGGCTATCCAGGTTAATCGTAAACGTATGTTAGTGACTGGTTGTTCATGATATCATCTTCGTATGTTAAGGTATATAGTTCTCCAATATGCGGTACACATCGGCCAATCGTTTTTCGCAGTTCACTTGGAACTATGCATTAGCCTTTCATAGAAACCACCCCACCACGGAGCGTTTTCCAGAATACATATCACTTGGTGATTGGTGATGAAATCTCAAGCTGTTTCGCGATGTAATCTAGAGACCGCATTCAATTGTCTGTTTCCTGGAAGTCTTTCGTTGTCGATGAGCACGTTTCTTCTCGAACCAAGAAGCGCCGTAAAGCTTGTATAAAACTGAGGTGAAGCGTGTTTCCAAATGTGCAGCTCTTGTCACGGCACATTTAAAAATTAGTACGTAAAGTTTGACAGTGTCACTTTTTGTTGTAGTGGCTCCGAGAGCGCCGGTGAAATGTAGGCTAGCGATTTCAAACGATGCGGCCTTCGTCACTCTAACGGCAGAAAGAGGTACTTCCTGTTACAACGGTCTGTAATGTACCGTCGCCACACAATGCACTGTCGTGTGAAATCTTTCACTTATTTTCGTCTTCTGATTACCCAAAATCTGGTTCTTGTTGGAGTCGGTGTGTCACGCACTCCACTGTGACAAGTTTGTCCATATGCGTGTCGAAATAATGGTGTCAAGAGATTGCTCCCATGTAATTGATCGGGTGCTCCTCGTCTTGTCATATGGGCCCTACCGAAGGCGCCCTTCAAGTCTGAACAGGTCTTCTTTGTCTTCAATCATTTCACATTCGCGTATTGTCTTGCTTGCTTGCTGAACTCCTTCAATTCTTTTGTAATTTTGGTCTAGCGAAATGAGACGAGTTTTGGCGGTATTTCGTCTGCGTTTAGTGTACCGTTGACCTTGTCTTCTAATATTGTTTACGCAACGAAACATCCACGCAGTTACTCTCGAAATAAACTGCCGAATCTGTCAACTTCATCCTCGTCTTACCATCACTTCCGACGTAGATCTAACACGTGATTCATCGTCTGTCCTTTCATTGTTATCCGGCTTTTTGTAACACGGCTATTTTTTGGTTTGTAGCAACTCGGATTCCTTCCACAATTTTTGACGACGAAATCTGTTCTACGGTGACACTTGTCAGATCTGCTGTTTTTTTCATTACTGCTGATGTGGCCTTGTTTTTCAATTGAGTAATCCCTTATTTCTAGCAGTATGTTCAATGGACGCTTCATGCATAATCTTTCTTTATCCGATGCAGCACAATTGTAGCAGTGGTCCAAAACTTTAGTTTGTCAATTTCTCGTTTCGGATTGTTCTTGATGCAGCTCCACATAACATTGTTGCTCTCAAGTTCTATATTTGCGAGACTGACAACGGCCTTCATTAGAGCTACTCTGTTCTTTGCCAGAATCAGTGCTGTCTGTCTCCGTACTACGTATTCTGCACTTGCATACACCACCGGCTTGCATCCCAGAAAATGTTAGTGCTTATGTTGTTTCTTGTTGTCGATATGCTCTGTAGGCATTTAGTCTGATTTATTTTTAACTTCCTCGATTAATTCCTACATAGATTATCTATAAACGGCTGGAAAAGGGTTGTCCCAAGATCTTCCGGTTTTTCCCAGTCATTGAATACCGCTATTAGCTGTTACAGTGTAGGACGTTAGGAATTCCAGCGGACCAAATATTTTTGCCCTGACTTGAAGTCCTATACGCTTCGTGAGCATTTCACTCAAGCCATTCATCCATATTTTGATGGTATAGCAGAATATATTCGGTCTTGTCCCCGTTCATTCCTTAAATACTGGTCTCGCTACGTTAGAACAGCATCTTCATAGGCATAAAAAAATTAATTTCTTCAGTGTTTAATGTCCATTTCCTACGGTTCATTGCTGCTCGGCGAAAATGATTTTTGCTTCTATGTACACACATTTTGTCTGCTTTTCTGCTCGTCCAAGCATAAAGTCAAGGTAAATCGAATTACTTCTGCTGTCATTAAAAAGGAATTGTGTCGAAAAATCATTAGTGTTAATCTACCTGGATTAATATTTACTATTGCTTGAAAGTTTCCTTTCCACGTCTCCTGTCGTTGCAACTGAGATGCTTCCAAAATTCATTACTGCTAGTACATCTGTATTCAAATTTCCTCCTGTCTGAAGGTTTAGAATGCCTTTTCCACGTCTGCTATCATTGCAACCATTGCAACTCAGTAGTTTCAAATTTTCATTCAGCGTTTGTATATCTGGATTCGAATTTTCTCTTGCTTGATGTTTTGCGTTCAGGATATTCCTGGTCTTGACCACGAGGCGTCAAATAGTATTGTCACGTAGTAGTGACGGTAGAGAAAACAGTCGCAAAACTGTGTATGACGAAACTGGTTGTTTATTGGGCGAACCTGTGCCCACAAAAGCAAGGTACACTCAAAGCACAACGATAGCGGCGAACAGTCGGCGATCGTCGAAAATCTGATCAGCGGCGAAACACGTCGGCTTTTATACCTGAGTCATCGAAGGTTCCAGATTAATTCCTGATGCCCGCGTGTCTTCCAGAAAGTTCTAGACAATTCACGTCGCTCATAAAATCAGATTACATGAGCGTCGGTGACCACAGACGAATGATAGAAGCATCGATAACGTTCGAGAAGCTTCCGATGCAGGCGCGTCCTGCGCCAAGCGATAACGTTTAACACTTGTTAGTCGGTGGAAAGCGGCCACCGGTGAAAGATAAACATGTATACGTGTCAATACCCTCCCCTTAAAAAGCATCGTCCCGATGCTACAAACACGAAAGCGAAAACAAAAGCACGCGTAATAAAGAAAAAGAAAACAATAACAAAGTAACAAAGTACCTAACGTCGTCAGCGGGCGTAGAAAGGCTTAAGACGCACCACATGGATGACTTCGGGTCGTGCCCGGCGCCGCTGTGATTTCGAAATGCCATCTGGCACGACCTCATAGTCCAGTGCGCCAATACGTCGGATTATCTTATATGGTCCGAAATAGCGACGCAACAGTTTCTCGCTAAGTCCTCGTCGGCGTATCGGAGTCCAGACCCAAACACGGTCGCCGGGCTGGTACTCGACGTAGCGTCGTCGAAGATTGTAGTGTCAGCTGTCGGTCCTCTGCTGGTTCTTGATGCGCAGGCGGGCGAGCTGTCGACTTTCTTCGGCACGCTGCAAATAGGTGGCAACGTCGACATTTTCTTCGTCGGACACATCCGGTAGCATGGCGTCTAGCGTCGTTGCCGCTTTCCTTCCGTAGACCAGGTTGAACGGCGCCATGTGCGTCGTTTCTTGCATGGCCGTGTTGTATACGAAGGTCACGTACGGAAGGATGGCATCCCACGTCTGTGTTCGACGTCGACGTACATTACCAGCATGTCGGCGATGGTCTTATTTAGGCGCTCGGTGAGGCCATTCGTCTGCGGGTGGTAGGCGGTGGTCCGGCGATGGCTTGTCTGGCTGTAGGGCAGGATGGCTTGAGTTAGTTCAGCCGTGAAGGCCGTACCTCTGTCGGTGATGAGGACTTCTGGGGCACCGTGACGCAGGAGGATGTTCTCAACGAAGAATCGGGCTACCTCGGCAGCACTGCCTTTGGGCAAGGCTTTTGTTTCGGCGTAGCGGGTGAGGTAGTCCATAGCTACGACGATCCATTTATTCCCGGACGTCGACGTCGGAAAAGGCCCCAGTAAGTCCATCCTGATCTACTGGAACGGTCGGCGAGGTGGCTCGATTGGCTGTAGAAGTCCGGCTGGCCTTGTCGGCGGTGTTTTGCGTCGCTGACAGTCTCGGCATGTCCTTACGTAATGGGCGACGTCGGCAGAGAGGCGAGGCCAGTAGTATTTTTCTTGTATCCTCGTGAGAGTGCGGTAAAAACCGAGATGTCCAGCCGTTGGGTCGTCATGGAGAGCTTACAGAACCTCTGGCAATGCTGAGGGTACCACGAGGAGGTAGTTCGCTCGGAGAGGCGAGAAGGTCTTCTTTAGGAGAATGTCGTTTTGCAAGAAAAACGACGCCAATCCTCGCCTGAACACCTTCGGCACAATGACGGCCTTGCCTTTCAGGTAGTCTACAAGGCTCCTTAGTTCCGGGTCGGCTCGCTGTTGTTCGGCGAATTCGTCGGCACTGATGGGTCCCAAGAAAGTGTCGTCATCCTGGTCGTCTTGTGGCGGAGGTTCGACGGGGGCGCGAGACAAACAATCGGCGTCAGAGTGCTTTCGCCCGGACTTGTAAATGACGGTGATGTCAAATGCCTGAAGTCTCAGGCTCCATCGTGCGAGGCGACCTGAAGGATCCTTCATGTTAGCTAGCCAATACAAGGCGTGTTGGTCGCTCACAACTTTGATGGGCCTGCCCATAGAGGTAGGGGCGAAACTTTGATGTAGCCCAGATGATGGCGAGGCACTCCTTTTCTGTTGTGGAATAATTTGCTTCCGTCTTCGATAGCGACCGGCTAGCGTAACTTGCAACCCTTTCTAGTCCGTCAGTTCTCTGCACAAGCACGGCGCCGAGTCCTACGCTGCTTGCGTCTGTGTGGACTTCGGTATCGGTGTTTTCGTCGAAATGCGCAAGTATTGGCGGCGATTGCAGGCGTCGCTTCAGTTCTTCAAATGCTTCGACTTGCGGCGTCTCCCACTTGAACTCCACGTCGGCCTTCATGAGATACGTCAGTGGCTCAGCGATTCGTGAAAAATTCTTGACGAAGCGCCTGTAATAGGCGCACAGTCCAAGAAATCTACGCACTGCCTTCTTGTCAGCGGGCGGAGGAAAGTTGTAGATGGCCGCAGTTTTCGGAGGGTCGGGGCGCACTCCAGACTTGATGACGTGGCCCAAAAACAAGAGCTCCTCATATGCGAAGCGGCACTTTTCTGGCTTCAACGTGAGTCCGGAGGTCTTGATTGCTTGAAGAACTGTTTCAAGGCGCCGGAGGTGTTCCTCGAAGCATGAGGCAAACACAACGACGTCGTCCAAATAGACGAGGCAAGTCTGCCACTTCAAGCCTGCCAGTACTGTATCTATGACACGTTGGAAAGTGGCAGGCGCCGAGCAAAGACCAAACGGCATGACCTTGAACTCGAACAGTCCGTCTGGTGTTATAAGGGCAGTCTTCTCTCGGTCCCTCTCGTCGACTTCGATTTGCCAGTAGCCGGTTTTGAGGTCCATCGACGAAAAATACTTTGCGTTGTAGAGTCGATCCAAGGCGTCCTCAATCCGTGGGAGGGAGTATACGTCCTTCTTCGTGATTTTGTTGCGGCGACGATAATCGACGCAGAAACGTAGGGTTCCATCCTTCTTCACTAAAACCACGGGGGACGCCCACGGACTCTTGGACGGCTGGATGATGTCGTCGCGTAGCATTTCGTCGACTTGTTGCCTTATGGCCTCGCGTTCGCGCGCCGAAACTCGGTACGGGCTCTGACGGAGTGGCCGGACATTTTCATCGGTTACGATGCGGTGCTTGGCGACAGGGGTTTGTCGAACTTTTGACGACGACGAGAAGCAGTCCTCGTATTGCAGGAGCACAACCTTTAGTTGTTCTTTCTTACGCCTGGGAAGGTTGATTGACGTCGAAAGTTGGTTCAGGTACTATAGTCGTCGTTGCAGGTGCACTGTAATCTGTGAAGGCGAAAGCACTGCTGGCTTGTACTATTTCGTCGGTGTAGGCGACCGTGGTGCCTTTGTTAATGTGCTTGTATTCGGGGCTGAAGTTCGTGAGCATCACCCTTGCTTTCCCTGCACGTAGCTCAGCTATGCCTCTAGCGACGCAAATTTCACGGTCGAGCTACTAGTAAGTGATGATCGCCCTCGATGACGCCCTCTATGTCTGCAGGCACTTCGGTACCGACGGAAATCATTACGCTGGAGCGAGGCGGAACGGTGACTTGTTCTTCAAGCACATTCAAGGCATGGTAACTTATGCTTGTATCCGGTGGCATCGCGTTGTGCGTTGAAAGCGTTATCGACTTGGACCTTAAGTCGATGAATGCACCGTGTTGATTTAGAAAGTACATGCCTAGGATGACATCCCTGGAGCAGTGCTGCAGGATTACGAAGCTCGCCGGGTAAGTGCGGTTGTTTACCATGACTCGCGCTGTGCAGATTCCAGTCGGCGTTATTAGGTGACCTCCCGCTGTCCGGATATCGGGTCCTTGCCAGGCTGTTTTCACCTTCAACTTGGCGGCGAACGGGCCACTGAAGACGGAATATTCGGCTCCAGTGTCGACGAGAGCGGTGACGTTTTGGGCATCGATGAGCACGTCTAGATCGGTAGACCGGCGTCTGGCGTTGCGGTTAATTCGTGGCGTCGGATCACGGCTGCGGCTGCTGGTACGTCGCGTCGGAAGGTCTTCTTTCGGCGGCGAAGTGCTGTCAAGGCTGTTGCTAGGCGGCGTGCTGATATCTCGTCGTGATGAATCGCGAATCGTCGTCGTCGGCGGCGTCGGAGGATCTTCGGCATTGCGTCGTACAGCAACCGCACCTCCATCGGTTGCTGCCTTTAGTTTCTCGGGAAAGGGCTGGGAGATCGGCCCCGGGTGGGACCGTTGTACTGACGGCGATGCGGCGAGATGTAGCGGCCTGGTGACGGCGAGCGTGAGGATCGTCGTGGTTGCCACTGGGCTCCGGCAAGGTAGTCGGTGATGTCGCGCGGTCGTTCACCTCGCACGGGACGCGGCGCATTGACGGGGAACCCTCGTAGGCCCATCTCGCGGTATGGGCATCGGCGGTAGACATGGCCGGCTTCTCCGCAGTGATAGCAGAGCGGGCGGTGGTCGGGGGCGCGCCAAATGTCCGTCTTCCTCTGGTAGCTGCGCTGGGCGACGGGCGGGCGGGCGTGCTGGCGGCGGCGGCGGTGGACGACGGAACTGCGGCGTTACGGGGCCCAGGCGCGAGCGCGGAGGGGGGCCTTGACGACGGGCGACGGCGGCGTAGGTCAGCGCTTCCGGCTGGGGTTGCGGCGATTGTGGCTGCACATCGGGAACTCCAAGTGAGCGCTGAACTTTGTCTTTGACGACGTCGGCGATAGATGCCACGTGAGACTGCGACCTGGGAAAGAGCTTATGCAGCTCCTCGCGAACGACCGCTCTGATGGTCTCGCGCAGGTCGTCGGCGCCTAGCGCTAGAGCGTCGGCGTAGTTGGTCAGGGCACGGAGGTTGTATTGCCTGACGCGCATTTCAAGCGTCTTCTCGATCATTGTAGCCTCGGAAAGAAATTCGGCGACAGTCTTGGGCGGGTTGCGCATCAATCCGGCGAATAGTTGCTCTTTGACACCCCGCGTCAAGAACCGAATTTTCTTTTCTTTAGACATGTCGGGATCGGCGTGGCGGAAGAGGCGAGTCATCTCCTCCGTAAAGATCGCGATGTTCTCGTTCGGCAATTGCACTCTGGTTTCTAAGAGAACCTCTGCCCTCTCCTTTCGTACGACACTCGTGAAGGTCCTCACGAAGCTCTCACGAAAAAGGTCCCACGTAACCAGGGTGGTCTCTCTGTTCTCAAACCAGGTCCGAGCAGCGTCATCCAACGAAAAATAGACATGGTGCAGCTTGTCGTCGTCGCTCCATTTGTTGAACGTCGCGGTCCGCTCGTATGTCTCCAGCCAGGTTTCAGGGTCTTCAGCCGATGATCCACGGAAGGTCGGTGGCTCCCGAGGTTGTTGCAGCAGGATGGGGGACGCTGGGGCTGCCATTGGGGTCATTGACTTGGCCTTGATTGCTGTGGTCTTCTCGGGAAAAAGTCCGTACTCCGGCAGAAGTCCTTGCTGCTTACGGCTAGCTCGCTGGTCCTTGGCGACGTTGGCGTTGTCCTCCGATTTCGGGCTTGGATCGCGGCTTTGCGGGGGCGTTCACTGCATGAACGCACTAGCATCTCCACCAGATGTCACGTAGTAGTGACGCTGAAGAAAAGTCGTAAAACTGTATGACGAAACTGGTTGTTTATTGGGCGAACCTCTGCCTACAAAAGCAAGGTACTCTCAAAGCACAACGATAGCGGCGAACACAGTCGCCGATCGTCGAAAATCTGATCAGCGGCGAAACGCGTCGGCTTTTATACCTGAGTCATCGAAGGTTCCAGATTAATTCCTGATGCCCGCGTGTCTTCCAGAAAGTTCTAGACAATTCGCGTCGCTCATACAACCAGATTACATGACCGTCGGTGACCACAGACGGATAGAAGCATCGATAACGTTCGAGAAGCTTCCGATGCAGGCGCGTCCTGCGCCGAGCGATAACGTTTAACACTTGTTAGCCGGTGGAAAGCGGCCACCGGTGAAAGATAAACATGTATACGTGTCAATATGCTTTCTTCGTTGATAGTAGGTCTTCTCGAATTGCTTGATGCAGCATATAGTATTTAACGCGTTCAGATTCTTCCGACAGCGCTTGTTCTGCCATTCCAGGCGTGCAATATCTTGCACTGCAGTTGTACATTCCCCTCAATACCGAATGTGTTGTTCATTGCATGGGAGTCTTATCTCTCTCTCTCTCCATCCTTCTGAACAGTCGATGATGATGTAGTAGGAGGACGTGAGTGGCTAAGGAGCCGTGCCGTCGTCCCTACCTTTACTTTGACAGAAGGGCGAAGGCGGCGGCGAGCCGAGCGGCGGCTGCGACGACCAGCGTTCAGGCTAGCTTCTAGAACGACACGGCGAGTGCCGAGCTTGCGCCTCGAGCACGTGCTGCGCCTCTATTTTTGTCTTCCTTGAGAGACTGATAGTCTGATACTGCCGACCAAAGCGCTCCCCATTGCGGCGTCGGTGGGCGCTACAATGTAACTACATGGCCCCATTCATGCATTGTTCTTCTGAGGAGTTATGGCAACATTTTCCATTTTCCACAACTTTGTGATTTCGTAAATTTAGTCAGTTTCTGCGGCGTGAAGAACCGTGAAGGGTTTCGCGTTTCGTACTTATTCTACACCACATGGTCCATGGACAATCCAGTCCATGGTCCATGGCCCAGCGTCTCTTGGCCATGGGCCCATGGCCCCGTGTCTCTTGCGTTTTTCAGTTGTAATCCGCAATCAATATTTCCATCCTGTTCGTATATAACTTACTCTTCGTTAAGTCGACGAAGTCATCCTTTTGATAATACGTCTATTTCAATGGCCTTGATTAGTTACTAATTCACCATCTGGATTTTGTTTGGCAGATTCTATACTACAGTCCTCTCGCTTTATCTTCGTCCGAATGCTCCCAGCGTGAGTACCTGTGCGGTCGAATTTACAACCTAGTTTTCGTGCCACACAGGCCCATGTACTCTTGTTGGCTTCCACATGAAATTCTTGCATCCTCTACTCTATTTTAACATTCTGCCCATGCTGTCGCCGTGTATAGAACTGAATAGTCTTGATACTGTTTAGGAGATGCTAGTTGCTATCAGCCACATCGCACTCTCCTTTTGCATTGTTTGACTTGCTCTCGTTGATTTTCTTCTGCACATTTCCTTTGGCTTCGCAACGCTTGCAAACTAGGGTTGCGTTGCAAGATTTTGCCCTATATTTTGGTCTCGCGTACCGGGAGCATGGCTTCGTATCGAAGCTTCTGCTTCATGTCCTATATTATTGATCGGCGGCAGTCTTCAGTGAAATGTATTTTGATTCGAGTAGCCTGGTTTGGCAACCAGGCAATTTTGGGACTGAGCTTTCAAGTCTTGCGCGTGAAGTTTAGTCTATCAATCCATTTTCTTTGAGCATTCTTCACTGCCTTCGGAGTAATGGAGTCAGTCGATGCATCTTGTTCTTGCAAAAATCTGTTTCGTGACTCTGCACTAGACATTCATTTGTTTCTTCCTCGTACAGACTGTTCATTGTGCCCGGAGTAGCTTGGACTCCCTTTATAAAACTAGAAGTCCATGAATGGTTCTCGTGGCGTCCTACGCTTCCAAATTGGCATCATCATTGGAGCGCACAAATCTACATTCACTCCGAGCACTTTCACTGCAATCATGTGTACTTAGACGGTCTGGCCGAATCCTCTCAAGCCTTTGAGTTCATCAGAATTTTTGACTGGTTTTTAGCTTGATCAACGCATTCATGGGAGTTTCCTTTAAATGTTCATTACCGTATTCTTCCTTCAAAGGCTCCCGGCCATGGCGGCCGCATTTCGATGGGGGCGAAATGCTAAATCACCCGTGTACTTATATTTAGGTGCACGTTAAAGAAGCCCAGGTAGTTCAAATTTCCGGAGTTTCCCACTACGGCGTGCCTCATAATCAGATCGTGGTTTTGGCACGGAAAACCCCATAATTCCTTCAAAAGCTACACAGCTGTATAATTATCGGTCTACTGCAGCCCTAAAATAAATGCAGCTGCCTTGCCATCAAAGGCAAAATAGTGGAACTTGTGGAAAATTCTGACGAAAATGAATTGCGCTTTCACACTGTGTCCAAAGTCTTTGTCACATCAACTTGTAGCCGTCAAACATTAACATCTTTAGTTTAGGCAGTTTCACGTAACTGCCATGATCCGGGGACTGATTGACTGATGCTGACTGGTTACTTTCTATTGCTGCATTATCGCAATCATTCGTCATTAGTCAGCTCATTTATACTGGGCTATCTCTCAAATTGTAATTACCTTCATGCCATATTCCACTACTTCCTAAAATTCGTCAGACGCTGTTTCCTCGATAACGAACCTCTCCATCTGTGAATTAGCGGCTCGGCAACTGTTATGCCCTTGATTTGACCAGAGCTTGTGATTACTGAATCTACGTCGTCTCCGTCGCTCACTTTTCTTTCTGCCTTTAATGAGGTTCATTATCTCCATCCTCAGTTTTCCGTCTTTTTCGAAACCTTTCTATTCATGTTCAAAATACAGGCTGACATTCACGAAGTAGCGATGGCTTCTATTCTCTTTAGCGGTTGCTCTCGGCTCCACGGCATCTGTTCCAGATTGCCAATCGCTTGACAGCTAGCTTTTTTCTTCACTGTTGTCCTTAGGGGTGAGGGTCGATTGCGGCCCACAAGACACCCAGTCCGCTCCTGCACATTGACTGTCCGCTCTACGCTCCAGGAAAGATTACTTCGCGCACGAGCCCCACCCGTTCCAGGAGCGACTGTCATCCACTTCTACATTCTCTCGCCGATGGCGTCTTGCTGGCAGACTCGACTGTCCTCCTCGCCCTGCACTACTACTGGTAAGTGTCGTGCACAGACGGCTCATAATACTACGGCTATATCATCCAGTGGTTAACAAATAAGCACTGTGTCGTTCCAGGTTCTGAGCTGATTTTCTATTGCGGTCCACAAGGACACTCTCCGGTCTATGCTCCAGTGGAGATTACTTCCCGCACGAGCACCACCCGTTCCAGGAGCGACTATCATCACTTCTACATTCTCTCGCCGATGGCGTCTTGCTGGCAGACTCGACTGTCCTCCTCGCCCTGCACTACTACTGGTAAGTGTCGTGCACAGACGGCTCATAATACTACAGCTATATCATCCAGTGGTTAACAAATAAGCACTGTGTCGTTCCAGGTTCTGAGCTGATTTTCGATTGCGGTCCACAAGGACACTCTCCGGTCTACGCTCCAGTGGAGATTACTTCCCGCACGAGCACCACCCGTTCCAGGAGCGACTATCATCACTTCTACATTCTCTCGCCGATGGCGTCTTGCTGGCAGACGCGACTGTCCTCCTCGCCCTGCACTACTACTGGTAAGTGTCGTGCACAGACGGCTCACAATACTACGACTGTATCATCCAGTGGTTAACAAATGAGCACTGTGTCGTTCCAGGTTCTGAGCTCATTTCCGATTGCGGTCCACAAGGACACTCTCCGGTCTACGCTCCAGTGGAGATTACTTCCCGCACGAGCACCACCCGTTCCAGGAGCGACTGTCATCACTTCTACATTCTCTCGCCGATGGCTTCTTGCTGGCAGACTCGACTGTCCTCCTCGCCCTGAACTACTACTGGTAAGTGTCGTGCACAGACGGCTCATAATACTACAGATATATCATCCATTGGTTAACAAATAAGCACTGTGTCGTTCCAGGTTCTGAGCTGATTTTCTATTGCGGTCCACAAGGACACTCTCCGGTCTATGCTCCAGTGGAGATTACTTCCCGCACGAGCACCACCCGTTCCAGGAGCGACTATCATCACTTCTACATTCTCTCGCCGATAGCGTCTTGCTGGCAGACGCGACTGTCCTCCTCGCCCTGCACTACTACTGGTAAGTGTCGTGCACAGACGGCTCACAATACTACGACTGTATCATCCAGTGGTTGACAAATAAGCACTTTGTCCTTCCAGATTCTGAGCTCATTTTCGATTGCGGTCCACAAGGACACTCTTTGGTCTACTCTCCAGTAGAGATTACTTCGCGCACGAGCCCCACCCGTTCCAGGAGCGACTATCACCACTTCTACATTCTCTCGCCGATGGCGTCTTGCTGGCAGACTCGACTGTCCTCCTCGCCCTGCACTACTACTGGTAAGTGTCGTGCACAGATGGCTCATAATACTACGGCTATATCATCCAGTGGTTAACAAATAAGCACTGTGTCGTTCCAGACTCTGAGCTGATTTTCGATTGCGGTCCACAAGGACACTCTCCGGTCTACGCTCCAGTGGAGATTACTTCACGCACGAGCACAACCCGTTCCAGGAGCGACTATCATCACTTCTACATTCTCTCGCCGATGGCGTCTTGCTGGCAGACGCGACTGTCCTCCTCGCCCTGCACTACTACTGGTAAGTGTCGTGCACAGACGGCTCATAATACTACGGCTATATCATCCAGTGGTTAACAAATAAGCACTGTGTCGTTCCAGGTTCTGAGCTCATTTCCGACTGCGGTCCACAAGGACACTCTTTGGTCTACTCTCCAGTGGAGATTACTTCGCGCACGAGCACCACCCGTTCCAGGAGCGACTATCATCACTTCTACATTCTCTCGCCGATGGCGTCTTGCTGGCAGACGCGACTGTCCTCCTCGCCCTGCACTACTACTGGTAAGTGTCGTGCACAGACGGCTCACAATACTACGACTGTATCATCCAGTGGTTGACAAATGAGCACTTTGTCCTTCCAGATTCTGAGCTCATTTTCGATTGCGGTCCACAAGGACACTCTTTGGTCTACTCTCCAGTGGAGATTACTTCGCGCACGAGCCCCACCCGTTCCAGGAGCGACTATCACCACTTCTACATTCTCTCGCCGATGGCGTCTTGCTGGCAGACTCGACTGTCCTCCTCGCCCTGCACTACTACTGGTAAGTGTCGTGCACAGATGGCTCATAATACTACGGCTATATCATCCAGTGGTTAACAAATAAGTACTGTGTCGTTCCAGATTCTGAGCTGATTTTCGATTGCGGTCCACAAGGACACCCAGCCTGCTCCTGCACATTGACTCTCCGGTCTGCTCTCCAGAGTGAATTACTTCGAGCTTCACTCGCCCTGTGACGGACCATGTTTGCATTGCTACATTCTCTCGCCGATGGCGTCCTACTGGTATACTGGACCTATCCTGGAGCCCTTGTGCTTAATTTTTGCTAAATATCACATACACCCGACTGTACTCCGACTGTTTTAGAATGACCAACAAACAGGCCTTGTGCCGTTTCAAGATGCGAGGGTGTTATCGCTTGTGGCACGAGATAATTGTTCGAGCACGCTCATTTACAGCAAGGACATTCCTGGCCTTCAAGAGTGACAATCTTGCCCGATCGTCCTGCGCAGACTCTAAACAGCCCGCTTCTTCTAACCTCTGAAACCGTGGTACGCCTCCGTGTCGGCGATGTCCTGCACTGTGATGGCGGCGTGTTGATGCTCGGAAGGACTGCTTGTAGTCGCCGTCCCGTGACCGTCCATCAGATGTACTTCTACAGTTCTGTTTGGTTTTTTTACGCAGGCATATTTAATGTTTCGTATAGCACGTTTTTCTGCTTTGAAAGAGTGGTACGTCGCTGAGCGAATGGATGACGCTTCTACAATTATCAGAATACGAAGCAGAACAGTAAGGTCTGTTTACGTAGACCACCCAGTTTTTCAGAAGGGTTGTTATTCTTCACGAGCTGACCTGTAAATTTTTGGTGGCGAGAGTAATGGGCATTAATTCACATTGTGCGCTTTCGTAGTAGTACGTTGACTGCGTGTGTGTGCGTTTGCGTGTGTGCGTTTGCGTGTGTGCGTTTGCGTGTGTGCGTTTGCGTGTGTGCGCGTGTTTGAGTGTGCGCGTACTGATTTGTTCATTTCGTATGTACCCACCTTTTATGTGCTCCTTTTGTTATATGGAGAACGGATGTATGACAAAGCGTCAGCGCTATTAGGCGCAGGTCGAATTCATTATATTTCGGTAGTATTTCCAGTGTCACCGTTGTATCCACAAAGCCCGTTGGTTGTTCATTTCTCCGGTTCATCCCGGTTAAAAATCTGTCTGGTTTCATCCGCTTTTGAATTGGTTGAACAACTCTTTTCTTTGGCTTTGTTCCTTAGGTTGATCTCGGTACTCGTTTCAGCATTCAGCGAATATGTAAGGCATCCTTCTCGTATCGGGAACGAGGGCTTCGTACACATTCTCGGTTCTTCCACATCGCTCATCACCGACTCAAGAGATCAACATGCCTCTACAAAAGCACACAATGCCAATAAATGGGAAAGATGTTAGTTATTCTCGCCAGTAAATTTTCCTGATTAGCTCATGATGGTAATGACGACCATTTTAAAAACTGGTTGGCGATAAATTTCGCCTTGCTCGTTGTTCCTGGTTTTGATGTGCCTGAATCATTAAATGCTTTTATGGTTGGGTGACTGTATGGATACGAACATCCTCTATGAAATGGTGTGTTCACGCCGTGCGTTGTCTACGTCACTTATCGGCACGTAAACTTGCGGTTCGTAAGATATGTGAACCGTGGAACCTCGCAGAAATTTGTTGCCATCGTAGACACACGAATAGGAGCAGCGTACGGCTCCTCGACGAGGCAGAGTAGGATGTATCTCTGCCTGGTCCAACATTTATGTTGCCTGTCGTTCGTTCATCGGACAGTGCTACCCACTGTCGCCACCAGGTATACTGTGCCGCCTTGGCGCCGTGGTTTGCTTGAGATGTGTTGCATAATCGTCCACTGCGCGAGGTCAGTAGTAACAGCGAACCGCCATGGCGCCCTTGACGGGTTTCTGGGTCGGTATTTTGTAGCGATGCCTTGCCGGTAATAATGCCTTTTCGCGCTTATCGCGCTTTGTCAGTAATCAGAGCGGCGGTCCGCTCGCGTTATCAACGGGATCAGCCGGCCGTGAGCGGTGGATAAGACTAGTATAGAATAAGTGGTAAGGTATCGCTACAAAATACCGGCCCTGATCTCGTTGCCTGCTGACTGTAGAGATGGCGTAGTTTTGTCATTCCATGATTGAAATATACCGCTTGAGCCATTGTCAAACGGCTGTTTTTTTTTTTCATCTTTATTCAATCAACATATCTAGGAGGGATGCAAATTGAGGTAAAGAGTCCAAAAACTTATCACTCTGAAGGCAGAGGAACCGGTTATCTGGAAGCTAAGAAGTTCAGGTCCCAGAGAGCCGCATTCTCGGCATAGCGACGAGAAGAGGAATGCCGTACCAGCCTTCAGCCAACACGTGTCGACGTCATACGCTGGTGAACGCGGAAAGCCCGTAAACCCCCCTGAAGACATCTAATTGTTAATAATTTTAGGTCTTCTCGACCCAGGCCAATATCGGCCAAAGTGTTCACTGATTCCCTGGCCCAAGTCCCGCGGTAAGACGGTCACCGACGAGACAACTGCTCGGGAGGTGGGATCCACAAGAGCGAGAAGTTCAGGGAAGAGATGTTTCTCTTGTTGGTCGTGGGAATCGGAGAGACGAATACGAGTCCCGACTACCTAAGCATCTAGAATGATCGTCTGGCCATCCCTTCAGTTACGTTTCTTCTCCTCCTCCAGGTCTTCCAGGCAGACGATTCTTCAGAGTCCTCGTAGCCGTCCGGTGACACATTGCACTCAGAGAGGCCAACTTAGGAATACATCAGTTTATTGTAGGACAAAGTGGCATACACCGACTAGCGGCGGCCGATTCTCGGCTCGCTCGCTTCCCCCCGTTTCATCTATACACACCCGTTTAAATCCCTTGCGAATTGGGGCGGGACTCTTGTTTTAGGTCCCCTCGCTCACATTCTACCAATCAGTTCTTTTTCAAGTAGGCGTGATCAACAATACACATTACCCGCCCCCAATTTCCAGTCCGGTTTTTGGAACACACCGACGAATATCACTTAAACGAAAGCCACATGGCCCCCTTGCTCGAGGCTCAGATGCCTCGGTGCAGTTGGCCCGGTGCAATGGCATGCCCCACGAACACATAAATCGCCCCGCGAGCCACTAAACCCCGGACATGCCGCAGAATCGTACTCGAGCGCGGCGTTGCCGCGAGGTCTCCCGTTACATACGTATGCTCGGCGGCGTAAACTGTGTGTCTCCCACACCGCAACGGGAATGCCGCCACCACCGGCAGTGCCTGTGCTTGTGTTAGCCCCCAAGAGCGCGCCTATATGCCGCTGAGTGACATGCGCGCTGTGAGGCGGCTGCTTGGCCTCTCGGTATACGTACGCTTCTCCGTTAAATGTCCGTATATCCTAGGCACCGCAGTGGAAGTGCGCCATCCCCAGCGGTCCCCGTCTCGAAAAGCAGCGCTGTTCTAAGAACCCAAACGACGTCGGCTGTGAAAGAATAAACAACCGCGCGAGTGTCATGCTTGTGGCCCCCGGGTGGCGTTCAATGCATGCAAGGCTGATTGGATCAGCCAACTTAACTCCTTCTGATCACCAGATCTGGAATTCTTGTGCCCTTTGTCGTCCGGTAGTGGGGCTCCAGTTCAACTTTCCAGCCTTTCTTTTAGCCTTTTGGCTAAGTGTCTGACGATGCAAATCATGTCTATGGATTCTTGGGTGGTGTGTACGGTGACCCTGTAGGTGGTGTATGGTAGGATGTGCCCTAAGGACTCGGCAGTATCGCAGCCGGCTCTGCACTTCACAGGGACATCTCTGCCTCTCTCTAATCTCGTAAGGTTCGGAATGGCAGCAATGTGAAACTTCACCAAGTTGATATATTCCTTTCCTTTGAGAGAGGTAGTGCCTTCTCCCAACCAGGCTGTCGAACCTTTGGCGTTTGAACAGTCTTTTAGTGGAATACCATCAACTCTTCGGTGAAGCACATTTTTCCAGTACTTCAAGGACTCTTGGGAGTTCTTGATAACGCTGTTCTTATAGGAGCAGAGTTCTTTTGCTTTCCTAGTGGCATCGAGCATAGTCTCCGTGGTACCGGCCACCGCACATGGATAGTAGGGAGAATGTAGGAGTTTATCGAACCGCCTAACTCTCATCCCAGGAATTCATCCCAGGAAAGGGGCTACATTTACTCCCCCTTATGCTAAATCATGTGTAAACATAGACAAAAAGTTGCTCGAGCGCGCGCAATGAAATCTCCAAAAGAAAATGTTCGCTTTAGTTGTATTTTTTTTAAAGCAACTAGTTTACCACAACCTTGATTTTACTGTACGCTGAGTTAATCTTTACATTGCTCTTGGCATGCATTTGAATTCGCTTGCGTAAAATAGTTGGAATTCGATCATGCTTCCGCTGTTGTCCTAATGTCGATTTAAGGACGCACACCTTGAGTTTTACTTTCAATGTTATCGGTAACCTCTAATAACGTTGTCCCACGTTGCTTGAAAACTAAATAAAAGGTGAGCAATGTCCTGTACTGAAATGCAATGTCCTGTCCTGTAATGAACCTGTACCGCTGCGATATGAAAGTCAAACCACGCATGCGTAATGCTGCTCAGAATGTCGCCTAACATACACAAGGCTCTATGGAGCCTTTCTGTAGGAAGTATCTTTTCATTTCGATCAGGTATAACGACGGTCCTGCAATTACGCCACAGAATACTCACAAGCAGTGTGCAATACGAGCAGTGCGATGATTTGGACTTACGTTGCGTAGAAACAAAAAACAAGCCTTCAACACAACTGGTACATGGACGCAGAGAAAGAACACACCCACACAACACTAAATTTAAAATACGACAGCGATGCACGACATTACTGTACATTGAGAGGCCTGTGTGATATTCGGTGTGATGTATTATATAGGATCGTCATGTAGAAATGTTTTTGTACCTTCTGTGCATTTCGCACCCAACTGGGCAAGTTCGCATACTTGCATGCTTTATCGTTTCCTAAAAACAAGAATCGGGGTAAATTTCCTTCCATCTCCATGTGAAGGTACTGTACAACGCTTGCTCTTTTCAGGTAGTTCTAATAGCTTACAGCTGTAAAACCTTCCATGCATATGCATATAAAGACGTAAGAAGTTGCTATTCCTTGGATTATGCTGTTTCGCTTTCATTTGGTGTTTTGAAAACAGTGTTTTGCTTTTTTTATACGTGAGAGTATTTTGAAGCTGAAATTATATATGCGATGTAAATCCCATTATGTATTTGATGTGCGTTTGTATACAAATGCATACATGCTTATTCTCGTTCTGTATATTATTGAATCCACTGTGTGCTGCTGTCTGCAGCATGGGGATAAAGTCCAATCAGGCGGCATTGAGTCACTTTCAATTACTTCAGTCTTGTTTTGCGCCGAGTGTATTAAACATGCAAACTGAACCCTACGAATATCCTGTCAAAATAAAACTTGCTCCTGTACTCCGTCTCACTGACTCCGTGTGGAACATGGATGGTGTCGTGTCAGCCAACCACGAGGCCGCATGCACTGCCTGCAACTGGTCGCGCGACACCGACTGAATGGGAGCCTGATGGACGGGTTAGTATATCGCACAATCGGCGAGCCTTTCTCATTTCTCTATAAAAAGCCGCTGGCTCATTTAGATGAATCGAGCACTATATGTGTTAGGCTTCTCTGTACTCCGAACAGTCAATTAGTTCGCGGGCATCTTGAGGAGGTCTCGGCGAGTTACGCCCACTTTTTAGTATCGGGTATGTGTTTCTAGCCTATTTCATGCGTCGATCCTGGAGATGGAGAAACGATTCTGGTTCCAAACGCCGTGCTGTCTGTTTGTGCAGCAAGAACATTTAAGCAGTCCGACGATCCTCTCGCGAGGAATGACGCGATAGTACTGTGCGCAGCAGCTTTGCCATATTATTGCAAAGCTGCTGTTACCCCTAACTCATTCAGGAAGACATTGTCTTTGATCGGCGTCAACTAGTGGTTAAACTTTTTTCATGCGTAGCCTTACAAGGCGAGTCGGTGATAAAATTCCATGTTAAACCAGAAAGTATTTCCTGATACAGGGCGATAACCTGAATCCAGAAAGCCTCTGTTCCAATACAGCGCGGAAATGTGAAGTTTCAGCCCATTGTGTGTGCCGTTGGTAGCTGCCATCAAGGGTACAGTGGCAAACAACTCATTGGCGTGTCTGCGCCGTACATTTTGCGAGCCCTTGCGCTTTCGCCGTTCCCCGTACGTAGAAAGGAAGCGTTCAACCTAGGCCGGAAATTCGCTTATACTATAAGGTGGATAGCAAGCAGTGTGTGACTTCCCAGTAAGCACCCCACCAGTGAGGGCTAAAGGAGACTAAAAACGAGAGGATGCGTTAAACCGAGGTTAAGCAGATTTCGGCACTATAATTATGTGCCATCTGTGTGCTCGTACTCGCGCATATATAAAGCATACTACTACAGCATAACTCTCGCACCCATCACCACGCATAGCACACTCCGTACCAAGCCGACGGCCATATAATGCTAGTCATATGGTCAGTTTCCGTTCAGGGAGGTTGCGCTTAAATGTCTTGTCTTAGGTCGATGTTTCAACAATGTACAGGGCTCAACTATTGAAACGTGATGATCGTGGCTTCCAGCACTTTTTACGCCACCAGTGGGCGCTGGAGACTCCGAGCTCTTAAAGTCCTTATACCTTCGGAAAAGTACCGCCATCCTTTGATCAACGCCACTTTTCTCTCCTGGATCTCCGATTGGGCGATGATAGCGCGCGCTTTCACTTTATGCACTGCATACCCACTATCTACATTCGTAGATTAAATTATGTGCTGCAAAGTAGTTAAACTGTTTATTAGCGCAATTAAGTAAATTATGCTCGTAAGGTAATGGCCGCCTTATCGAGTAATTTTGATCAAGGTTTGTAATTGTGCTATCTGCCACAGACATTTTTTTTAATTGGTGCATCTAAAAAAGACCACGTATATTGCAACACATAATCCGCTCTGGAACAATAATGCGGCCTGATTTGTAAAGTATATTTCCGCATGTCTATGGAACAACGGGAATAAGAAATGCCCTTTTCAGCATTGCAAATAATTAGTCTTGCGATAACGAAGGCATATCGTTATGTGGATCACAGGAAACCACTCTCTCATGCATCGTTCTGTTTGCCAGCGCTTCAGCTTGCTGATGGAACGCTGCTGAGCTCGAGATCGCGGGTAAGATAGGAGCAAAACGCAACAACGATCCTGTACTTAGAATGATAAGTATTTTAAAGATACCAGGTGGTCAAAATTAATCCGGAGTCTCCACCTACGGTCAGCTTCATAGTTTAGGCACGTACAATCCTTGGATTTATTTTTGACTTTTTCTGTTTGCTCATTTAAGGTGGTTCGAGGCCTTAGGTCTTCTATTGTATGCTGACTTCAATCTAGCACAATTTTTTTTTACGTTTGCTTCATGTTTTTTTTTCTTCCTGAATACGTATAGATAAACGTATGCGAACGTGTTACTGGACATACAGCACAACGACACATGTGCAGCTAATGGAAATATACACCTTACAAACAAGATGGTAAAATGACAGACCAAAGGAAATGCAGTGCATGTACATGTTTTTAAGTACATGCTGTGTGGCCAGTATGGATGCTGGATATCTAACAACCGTGTAAAGCAGCGGAAAGAACCGAAATATATATTTTATACATATATCTGGATAAGGATCTGCACAGATATCTTCAAGATGTCTTCACAAAACGTTTTCTAGCCGTCTTAGCAAGATGATAGTTTAGAACAGCTGAACAAGCTGCCTTCTAGGCGTCCTTCGCGGGACGTCCTCAAGACGTACATGAAAGGACGTTTTGTAGCCGTCTTGAATAGTTGTAGCCGTTCTAGTTCATTTTGGCTGGTCCAAGACGGCTACGAAACATCTTGTGTTCACTGGGATCTTTCCCTATGCCTCCGCCCTGTTGTCAGACTAAACGCCACAGGAAACAGCCGCGTCACAACAGGGAGGAGCTTTGCGCCGATCCTCACTCTCTTGCCTGCGTAATCATGCGAACGACAATTAGCATTTGGAGTCGGATATGTCGGAGCACAGGCATGCTAGAAGAATTCTTCCAATTGATACTGCGTAGAAACACGACTGCCTCTAACTTTTGAATACAAGCGTACACACTTACCGACAGCGATAATTAAAGTGTCGGTTGTGCCCCGCCGCGGCACCGGGGCACAACCGACGGCGCCACCAAACAGAGAGGAAAAGAAAAAGAAAATGGTGGTATATACCAAGAAAAAAAGCCCGGGCGAGATTCGAACCCGCGTACCCCTGATCTCAAAGCGAGCGTCGTAACCACAGGCCATACATAGCCTGGGGCCATAGGCCCACGCTTACAGAGCGTGCATTCATACAAACCATATGATTGTGTTCGAGCGTCGTCGCCGTCGTCGAAAAAAATGTCGCGCCATTCTCCTCGCCCTCCTTTTTTCTCTCTCGCGTGTGCAATCATCCGCGGAAAGCAATATACGTGGCCCGGCGCGGGCCACGTATATCGCGAGCCCATTGTGTGTGCCGTTGGTAGCTGCCATCAAGAGTACAGTGGCAAACGACCCATTGGCGTGTCTGCGCAATACATTTTACGAGCCCTTGCGCCTTCGCCGTTCCCCGTACGTAGAAAGGAAGTGTTCAACCTAGGCCGGAAATTCGCTTATACTAAAAGGTGGATAGCAAGCAGTGTGGGACGCCCCAGTAAGCACCCCACTAGTGAGGACTAAAGGAGACTAAAAAACGAGAGGATGCGTTAAACCGAGGTTAAGCCGATTTCGGCACTATAGTTATGTGGCATCTGTATGCTCGGACTCGCGCATATATAAAGCATACTACTACAGCATAACTCTCGCACACATCACCACGCATAGTACACTCCGTACCAAGCCGACGGCCATATAATGCTACTCATATCATGGTCAGTTTCCGTTCAGGGAGGTTGCGCTTAAATGTCTTAGGTCGATGTTTCAACAATGTACATGGCTCGGCGATTGAAACGGAATGATCGTGGCATCCGGCACTTTTTACGCCACCAGTGGGCGCTGGAGACTCCGAGCTCTTAAAGTCCTTATACCTTCGGAAAAGTACCGCCATCCTTTGATCAACGCCACTTTTCTCTCTCCTGGATCTCCGATTGGGCGATGATAGCGCGCGCTTTCACTTTATGCACTGCATACCCACTAGCTACAATTCGTAGATTAAAATATGTGCTGCAAAGTAGTTAAACAGTTTATTAGCGCAATTAAGTAAATTATGCTCGTCAGGTAATGGCCGCCTTATCGAGTAATTTTGATCAAGGTTTATAATTGTACTATATGCCACAGACAATTTTTTTTAATTGGTGCATCTAAAAAAGACCACGTATATGGCAACACATAATCCGCTCTGGAACAATAATGCGGCCTGATTTGTAAACTATATGTCCGCATGTCTATGGAACAACGGGAATAAGAAATGCCCTTTTCAGCATTGCAAATAATTAGTCTTGCGATAACGAAGGCCTATCGTTATGTGGATCACAGGAAACCACTCTTTCAGGCATCGTTCTGTTTGCCAGCGCTTCAGCTTGCTGATGGAACGCTGCAAGTCTGATTTTGCGCATCGAGCTGCTGAGCTCGAGATCGCGGGTACGATAGGAGCAAAACGAAACAACGATCGTGTACTTAGAATGATGTGTATTTTAAAGATACCAGGTGGTCAAAATTAATCCGGAGTCTCCACCTACGGTCAGCTTCATAGTTTAGGCACGTACAATCCTTGGATTTATTTTTGACTTTTTCTGTTCGCTCATTTACCATGGTTACAGGCCTTAGGTCTTCTAATGTATGCTGACTTCAATCTAGCACAATTTTTCTTTTACGTTTGCTTCATGTTTTTTTTCCTGAATACGTATAGATAAAGGCGAACGTGCTACTGCACATACAGCACAACAACGACACATGTGCAGCTAATGGAAATATACACCTTACAAATAAGATGGTAAATTGACAGACCAAATGCAGTGCATGTACCTGTTTTTAAGTACAGGCTGTGTGGCCAGTATGGGTGCTGGATATCTAACAACCGTGTAAAGCAGCGGAAAGAACCGAAATATATATTTTATACATATATCTGGATAAGGATCTGCACAGATATCAAGACGTCTTCACAAAACGTTTTCTAGCCGTCTGAGCAAGATGATAGCTTAGAACAGCTTAACAAGCTGCCTTTTAGGCGTCCTTCGCAGGACGTCCTCAAGACGTACATTAAAGGACGTGTTGTAGCCGTCTTGAATAGTTGTAGACGTTCTAGTTCACTTTGGCTGGTCCAAGACGGCTACAAAACATCTTGTGTTCACTGGGATCTTCACCTATGCCTCCGCCCTGTTGTCAGACTAAACGCCACAGGAAACAGCCGCGTCACAACAGAGAGGAGCTTTGCGCCGATCCTCACTCTCTTGCCTGCGTAATCATGCGAACGACAATTAGCATTTGGAGTCGGATATGTCGGAGCACAGGCATGCTAGAAGAATTCTTCCAATTGATACTGCGTAGAAACACGACTGCCTCTAACTTTTGAATACAAGCGTACACACTTACCGACAGCGATAATTAAAGTGTCGGTTGTGCCCCACCGCGGCACCGGGGCACAACCGACGGCGCCACCAAACAGAGAGGAAAAGAAAAAGAAAATGGTGGTATATACCAAGAAAAAAAGCCCGGGCGAGATTCGAACCCGCGTACCCCTGATCTCAAAGCGAGCGTCGTAACCACAGGCCATACATAGCCTAGGGCCATAGGCCCACGCTTCCAGAGCGTGCATTCATACAAACCATATGATTGTGTTCGAGCGTCGTCGCCGTCGTCGAAAAAAAGGTCGCGCCATTCTCCTCGCCCTCCTTCTTTCTCTCTCGCGTGTGCAATCATCCGCGGAAAGCAATATACGTGGCCCGGCGCGGGCCACGTATATCGCGAGCCCATTGTGTGTGCCGTTGGTAGCTGCCATCAAGAGCACAGTGGCAAACGACCCATTGGCGTGTCTGCGCAATACATTTTACGAGCCCTTGCGCCTTCGCCGTTCCCCGTACGTAGAAAGGAAGCGTTCAACCTAGGCCGGAAATTCGCTTATACTATAAGGTGGATAGCAAGCAGTGTGTGACTTCCCAGTAAGCACCCCACTAGTGAGGACTAACGGAGACTAAAAAACGAGAGGATGCGTTAAACCGAGGTTAAGCCGATTTCGGCACTATATTTATGTGGCATCTGTATGCTCGGACTCGCGCATATATAAAGCATACTACTACAGCATAACTCTCGCACACATCACCACGCATAGCACACTCCGTACCAAGCCGACGGCCATATAATGCTACTCATATCATGGTCAGTTTCCGTTCAGGGAGGTTGCGCTTAAATGTCTTAGGTCGATGTTTCAACAATGTACATGGCTCGGCGATTGAAACGTGATGATCGTGGCATCCGGCACTTTTTACGCCACCAGTGGGCGCTGGAGACTCCGAGCTCTTAAAGTCCTTATACCTTCGGAAAAGTACCGCCATCCTTTGATCAATGCCACTTTTCTCTCTCCTGGATCTCCGATTGGGCGATGATAGCGCGCGCTTTCACTTTATGCACTGCATACCCACTAGCTACAATTCGTAGATTAAAATATGTGCTGCAAAGTAGTTAAACAGTTTATTAGCGCAATTAAGTAAATTATGCTTGTAAGGTAATGGCCGCCTTATCGAGTAATTTTGATCAAGGTTTATAATTGTACTATATGCCACAGACAATTTTTTTTAATTGGTGCATCTAAAAAAGACCACGTATATGGCAACACATAATCCGCTCTGGAACAATAATGCGGCCTGATTTGTAAACTATATGTCCGCATGTCTATGGAACAACGGGAATAAGAAATGCCCTTTTCAGCATTGCAAATAATTAGTCTTGCGATAACGAAGGCCTATCGTTATGTGGATCACAGGAAACCACTCTTTCAGGCATCGTTCTGTTTGCCAGCGCTTCAGCTTGCTGATGGAACGCTGCAAGTCTCTGATTTTGCGCATCGAGCTGCTGAGCTCGAGATCGCGGGTACGATAGTAGCAAAACGCAACAACAATCGTGTACTTAGAATGATGTGTATTTTAAAGATACCAGGTGGTCAAAATTAATCCGGAGTCTCCACCTACGGTCAGCTTCATAGTTTAGGCACGTACAATCCTTGGATTTATTTTTGACTTTTTCTGTTCGCTCATTTACCATGGTTACAGGCCTTAGGTCTTCTAATGTATGCTGACTTCAATCTACCACAATTTTTGTTTTACGTTTGCTTCATGTTTTGTTTCCTGAATACGTATAGATAAAGGCGAACGTGCTACTGCACATACAGCACAACAACGACACATGTGCAGCTAATGGAAATATACACCTTACAAATAAGATGGTAAATTGACAGACCAAATGCAGTGCATGTACCTGTTTTTAAGTACAGGCTGTGTGGCCAGTATGGGTGCTGGATATCTAACAACCGTGTAAGTCAGCGGAAAGAACCGAAATATATATTTTATACATATATCTGGATAAGGATCTGCACAGATATCTTCAAGACGTCTTCACAAGACGTTTTCTAGCCGTCTTAGCAAGATGATAGCTTAGAACAGCTTAACAAGCTGCCTTTTAGGCGTCCTTCGCAGGACGTCCTCAAGACGTATATTAAAGGACGTGTTGTAGCCGTCTTGAATAGTTGTAGACGTTCTAGTTCATTTTGGCTGGTCCAAGACGGCTACAAAACATCTTGTGTTCACTGGGATCTTTGCCTATGCATCCGCCCTGTTGTCAGACTAAACGCCACAGGAAACAGCCGCGTCACAACAGGGAGGAGCTTTGCGCCGATCCTCACTCTCTTGCCTGCGTAATCATGCGAACGACAATTAGCATTTGGAGTCGGATATGTCGGAGCACAGGCATGCTAGAAGAATTCTTCCAATTGATACTGCGTAGAAACACGACTGCCTCTAACTTTTGAATGCAAGCGTACACACTTACCGACAGCGATAATTAAAGTGTCGGTTGTGCCCCGCCGCGGCACCGGGGCACAACCGACGGCGCCACCAAACAGAGAGGAAAAGAAAAAGAAAATGGTGGTATATACCAAGAAAAAAAGCCCGGGCGAGATTCGAACCCGCGTACCCCTGATCTCAAAGCGAGCGTCGTAACCACAGGCCATACATAGCCTGGGGCCATAGGCCCACGCTTCCAGAGCCTGCATTCATACAAACCATATGATTGTGTTCGAGCGTCGTCGCCGTCGTCGAAAAAAAGGTCGCGCCATTCTCCTCGCCCTCCTTTTTTCTCTCTCGCGTGTGCAATCATCCGCGGAAAGCAATATACGTGGCCCGGCGCGGGCCCGGAAATAATCTACGTTACCCGCCCAGCCCGAGCACGCCGCCCCTCTGCCTTAAGGCTCGTTCACACCGGAGGCGGAGCGGCAAAACAGTCAAGCGGGGTTTTCAAAGCGGCGAGGCGGCGACCGCGCGGGCCTGTTCAGACCAGACGGCTTGCCTGGCTGCCCGCGCCGCCGAGGAGGCGGAGCATCGAGCGCTTTCGCGGGGGATGTGTCGCCATCTCGTGGCACCGGGCGACCGCCCGTGCCCAGATCTCGCGCCGAGATACACCAGCGCCACCGTCGTCTGGCGTTCTGATTGGCTGCGGCAAAGCGGCGAGCTTGGGCGGGCGGCAAAAAATCGGTCCGGGGGCGATCGGACTAGCCGCCTCGTTTTCCGCCCGCTTTCGCCGCCTGGAGAGGAGGTTTTCCCCGCTTTGCCGCTTGGCCGCTTTGCCGCTCCGCCTCCGGTGTGAACGAGCCTTTAGGCGCGAGCCCGGCCCGAGCCCTGCTCAAAACCGGCCCGAGACCGAAAAAGATCACCGAGCGGCATTCAAAAATAAAATAAAGAAGAGAATGAAAGGGATTTATTCTTAAGGCATAAATACATGACATATGCAATTATGAAAACCATTTGAGCGGTCTGAACGCAAATACCAGCGCGCGAAGTAGTACGAATAACCCTGCGGAGCAGTATCGCCAGCAGTTTCCAACGGCGCGACCTTGATGCGGCCCAATCCACTTCTATCGCAGCACCGCCACAGTATTTTCCCCCTTCGTGCGCCCCCCTGCAAAGTATGCGCCGCCCACTCACTCAATTACTCCCACTCAACCGTATTCTAGTAGACTATAGCCGAAGTACAGCTACGACCGGTCGTGAGCACGACGCATGGATGGAGTAAATGAAGAAAGAAAACTTCTCGTTCTTCCATGGTGCAACGTAATGCGCTGCTGCTAGGCGGCCGGTTGAAAACATGCGTGAAATCATGAATGGACGCAGTGCTATATTTCAGCCGCGTGACGCTAATCTTATCTTACCAGTCATCACTTTACCAATTCGCCTTTGAAGAATCAGCAAGTCCCGAATGCGCTTGCACCACGCTAAAAGAATTAATTACATTGATTTAAGCAAGGAATACAAGGGAATCCTTTGCTTTGAGGCAACTTCGGTCTTTCTGGCCTTTTACATTCTGCGCAAACAGCGAATTATACGACAGAAGAAGAAAAGGGAAGTACACAGGAGTAGCACTGCTAGCTTCCAGCTGCACCGGGGCAACAGGTTTTTCAGAGTCAAGAAGCGCGAAGAAAACTCGCTGCACGTTATATGCACACCACGAGAAAGTGCGAGCCCGTCCCGGGCCCGGGTCAAAAAGCACATGCCGTGCCCGAGCCGGCCCGAGCCCGTGAAAAAAGTGGTCGCAGTTTCACCTGAAAGGCGAAGCATCAATTGCGATAGCAAACTTGTAGAGAGCTATACGGAGTATGAGTGAGTGAGTAAACTTTTATTGTTCGTAAGGGGTGACACCGGAGCTCCGGTACCGCTCGTAGGCGTCCATACGGAGTAATGATATTAGCTTTATCAGCTGTATAAACTTGGACATGCAGCATCATCGGCAACACGCCGAACTGTTGTCGACGCCATCGGCGTTTTGCCCGCGTTCGCTCAAAATGCGTGCGGCGTTGGTGACTGTTGCCGGAGCCTCTGATATAAATAGGCACTTGGTGCCGCAGCTAAACGTCGCCTCCCTTCCCTCCCCCTCCCCCACGGCTTCTCGCGCGTCGGAAGAAGGCGCGTTTGCTCTACATATATGGTGATTGTAAAGGAGAAAAGAGACGCCTACTTCTGCAGCCCTTAAGCGAGCACGGCGCAGAACGCGCGTTTGTTCTCCACCGTGCGTTCACTCCCCGTGAAAGACGCGCCCCTCGCGCCCTTTCACTCGCACATACAGCGTTCGGCGCGCGGCGACGATTTCTTCTCCAAATGACGTCATACGGAACCTCACGGCGACGGCGACGGCGACGGCGACGGCAGAAATCTGCTTTTGAGTGTCCATATAATTGCTATCGCAATAAAAACTGCCCTACCCGGCCCGTGCCTGGCACACGGGCCGGGCCGGGCCCGGGCTTTCGGGCAAGCCCGAGGCCGTGCAGTGCTCTATGCCGAACAAAACTGAAAATTTCTCTCAATAGCCACAGACTGCCCCGTTCCGAAAGGAATAGAAGATGGCGGCTCGCTGATCGCTCAGGCCCTCGCTACTCGCGCCTGCTGGTGAGCATGTATTTATTTGCGCATGATAAACCTTTTTGCGTGGCAGAAAAACGTTATCGAGCCCTTTCAGCATGCATACGACATCGCTCTGCCAAATCTTCCTTGCTGAGGATCCGTTTTAGCGCATTCTGGAGGCAGCCCTCCAGAGTTTACTCTCAGTACTGCGCCATGGATCACATGAGCAGCTCGTCGCAGAGGTCAGACAAGTACACCATCGCATAGTTGATGAAGGGCACGATATAATATTACAGTGGTTGCCTAGTCACTGTGGCATACAGGGCAATGATCGAGCGGACGCAGCGGCCCGATCTGCCCATGACAGTGTCAACTGCGTTTCCATTCCTCTTTCGAGAGCCGACGCAGCAAAAAAACTTTCCGCGCTTGCGCGTGAGCTAACATTGATGCAATGGAGTTCATCTGATTTCACAAGTGCACGCCTTCATGCCCTGGACCCTAATTTACGGCTCCGTATTCCGTTCAACCTTCCACGACGGCACTGCACACTTCTAGTCCGTCTATGGCTTGGAGTAGTATTTTCAAATGCGTACTCCTTTCTTATCGGAATGGCCAATAGCCCACTTTGTGAATTCTGCGGGTGCAACGAAACAATCGCACACCTTCTTTTTGAGTGCCCTCGTTTCAACCCGCAGAGAGCATCTCTTTCAGCCACGATAGATCAACTAATACCTGTACCTGTACAGGTATTAAAGAAAAGAACACCCTTGGGAACTGGCCTACACGAACAACGGCGCGAACCGCCCTAAAAGCACTGCTGCGTTACTTAAAAGACACCGGACTCAGTGATAAATTGTGACTCTGCACTGTGTTACGTAAGAAGGAACGTTGACACTATGCAACACCAGAACATCTTCGCAGACTGCGTGACAGTGCCCACAGAAACAGTTCTGTTTTGTGTGTGTGTGTGTGTGTGTGTGTGTGTGTGTGTGTGTGTGTGTGTGTGTGTGTGTGTGTGTGTGTGTGTGTGTGTGTGTGTGTGTGTGTGTGTGTGTGATTTTCTTTTCTTTCTTTCCTTCCTTTTTTATTTTTTTTTATTTTTACCTATTTTTTTTCTCTCTCCTTTCGTATCCCTTTACCCCTTGCCCGGTACAGGGTAGCCAACCGGAAATGACCTCTGGTTAACCCCCCTGTCTTTCATTTACCTTTTTTTAAAGACGATAGTCTTTCTTGGGGAACTTAAACGCTGAAAATTTGGTCTGTCTGTCTGTCTGTCTGTCTGTTTGTCTGTCTGTCACCCGATTCAGCCACCCGGCCAAAGTTGGACCACTTGCTTACCGCCCACACTACTTAAACTGGTACGGCTGTTCATACTTGTGAACGTTATCGATCACAGAGTAAATATTACGCATATCTGAGGCGCAACATCACTAGGTAAGTATTAGGAGGTGTGTTCCTTTAATAGAAAATACATAGATACGTAACTCTAAAGACCCTAGTTTCTTAAGCTGCGCTGAAAATGCATGCTATGCGCGCCGACGAACGACGTTCCCCGACTGCGCGCCGACGAGCACCCTCTGCCATGGAGGAAGGAAACCCTCTGCACAAGCTCATGTTTCCCGATGTATTGCCAGATGGCGTCCATGTCTCACGCAGCGCCTCCTCAATTTTATCAATGCCAGCCAGATGCGGCCGATTCAACATAAAGGAAGCGCTGTCTGAGGCAGGGCAAAACATAAATGGCCGCTTGATGAAATAATGCGGTAAAATGAAATCTGTTAAAACAAACCTCCATTGCATTTATCATGCCAGGACGGAAATGGTACGAGAACAGCATCACGGGTGGCCGCGGATCAGACCAGCACTCATGTAGTACGGCCGGCAGAAGACTATCGTCTTTCGACGACATTTGCAGCGAAGCACGCAGATACGCGGCAATTTTTTTTCTCTCTCTCTTATCCTTCCGTTGCACGCCGCCGCGATTTTCGACCAGCCACCGCAAGCTAAGTAAGGCGAAGCGGACCAATTGGAGAAGCCAGCACCACCCTCTTCATGCGGTTATCTGTTTTCACTGTGCTGGCTCGGCCCCATCAAAACCTACTCCACTAGAGCATGCTGCTCGCAACTTGCGCCAGCCAATTAGACAAGAAAAACCACTCAGTGTAGACAGTGTTATTGGTTTTGAAAGTGAGCAAAGGTGACCTCCTATAAACGAGGAGAGTGTTTGATTGGGTTGTTCACACAACACTGCGGGTCACCGCCCGATGCTTGCGTCGGTGGTTACGTAAATTTGACGTCAGGAGTTTAGAATCATTTTACGTTATAGCGCCCCAAGATTCAAACTCGGGTCGATGCAATTGGATAAAGATGTCCCATGATTTAAACGAGAAAGGTGTGTGCTGAATACGCACGTCTACCGTGGTTGCATGGCAACCAAGCACCACTTGTCGGTCTTCTGCGCAGGCGGCGCGTATACAAGGAACTACTTTTTGTAGAATTTTATATATAACTCGTGGTTCATACTTGCAAACATAAGAAGAAAGCAGATAATTGAGCCAGAGAAAGCATAAATAATATAATCGCGGCGCTTAACTCAAACGTAGAAATAACCAGAATAAAAGGGAAATGTAGGTGAATGAAGAGACAGCTTGCCGTGGGTGGAAGTCAAAGACACATGTTCCCCTACATTACACGTGCGGTGCTCTCCCATTTAAGCTACCATGGCGCCGCCGTTCTCCCGCCCACTTTCTTGGATATTTGTGTACAAGATATCCGACATCAGGGAAGTGCACCACCATGCTCTGGAAACAGGGCACAACATAATCTTTCAATGGATTCCTGCTAACTGTGGCATCATCGGCAACGACTTTGCTGACAGGGCTGCTTGTCTGCCAACGAAGACACGCAGACGCGTCCAATAGCTTTGGCGAGGACGGACATTGCCAGGAAACTTCGTCTGCTTGCACGCAAAAAGTCATAAGCTTTCTGGAGTTCAAGTGTCTTCAATGGCCGATTGCATAAGCTTGACCCCTTGCTACGGCTACAACTGCCACCTAGCCTTTCCCGCGGCGAAACAACCTTGCTATGCCGCTTGTGGCTGTGATTGGCGTTCACGAGCGCTCATGGAATGGCCGATAGCCCGATGTGCGACTCCTGTAGGTGCGAGGAAACCATCGAGCACCTATCGTGTACATGTCCTCGCTACGACGTACAGCGCCTCTCTCTCAAGACAACTGTAAACCGGACTGGACTCGAGACCATTCTCTGAGTCAAAGATACTCGGACCATGGCTACACCCGTCACTGGCACAAAAAGCGATTCGTGCACTAGTACACTACTTAAAGTGCAGCGATTTAAGAGACCGCTTATAGTGTCCTTGTGCATCATCCCACGTGTACTCAGTACTCACTCTCTCCCTCTTTTCCTCTTTCTATTCCCCATATCCCTTACCCCCAGTGTAGGGCAGCAAACTGGACGCTCGTCTGGTTAAACTCACTGCCTTTCCTCTCCTTGCTCTCTCTCTCTCTTTCTGTGCGTGTACAAGATCAGCTCCTGAAGTGTTAGACAGCGCCACTCATGGCCATGGCCGCGGGTGACATCCTTCACGTGCATGCGTAACACGAGCAGGCGACTGCCTACAAACTGTCGTGTCCAAGCGCATGGTACTAGGCTGCCGAAACCGAGGCCCTCGCTATGCAAGGAGCGAGATCTTCAAACTCGTGGATGGTACGTCATGTAGCACAAACATATAGCCTCAGTCTAACCATCTGCTCCATTGATCCAGTTCTTTTTCGAAAACGTCACCCGCCGGAGTGGCTCAGTCAGCTAAGGCTTTGCGCTGCTGAGCACGAGATCGCGGGATCGAATCCCAGCCGCGACGGCCGCATTTCGATGTAGGCGAAATGCAAAAACGCCCGTGTGCTTGCGTTCTAGTGCACGTTAAAGAACCCCAGGTGGTCAAAACTAATCCGGAGCCCTCCACTACGGCGTGCCTCATAATCAGAACTGGTTTTGGCACGTAAAACCCCAGAAAGAAGAAGTTTTTCGAAAACCTTCCTTCTTTCCCATAGGCTTGCCTCCGTGCGCTCGACACTGTTTCTTTGCTGAACTGTAACGGCTCGAGTGTAGTACTTCTCCATACCAATACACGACTTCTGAAGCGTCATTGAATGTGAACACTTGGTCTCATCATTCACGTGGCCATGTCTTGTGCAACATATTTTATGTCCTGCTTTCGCCTCTCGTATATACAATCAGTTTTTGTAGCGTTAGCTACACTGGCCTAGCCAAGCCCGTTTCGCGCGGCACATCAAGAGCCGTGCTGCGCATGCGCAAGGATCAGTGATGTCACACGGCTTGCGCACCGAAGCCACCGGAGCCGGCACCTCTCGCGCACTCCGCCGCCGCCGCGCGCGACTCACCGCCGCCGGTCTGCGCATTCCAGAGGAGTGACGTCATAGCCGTGGTAGACGCACTGGCGCCGGCGCGCGCTCGCTGTGCAGTCGCCGTCTGACACTGC
Organism: Dermacentor silvarum; assembly: GCF_013339745.2. Lineage (NCBI taxonomy): Eukaryota > Metazoa > Arthropoda > Arachnida > Ixodida > Ixodidae > Dermacentor > Dermacentor silvarum. The sequence goes on from NC_051161.1 coordinate 19,482,349, forward strand.
GCTGGAGCCGCTGCGCTTCTGACTGGCGTTTGTCAGTGTGGTATAGCCATGGAGAAGGACAGCGCAAATGCTGCTCAACAGCGCAGAAGAACGGAGAAGCTTGACTCATCGGATCCCGAAGTAGTTGCCTGGCAATTAGCGGTTGAGCGTAGGAGACAACCAGGGAAGCTAAGAATAATCAGCTGAACCTTTGCTAACGCTACGTATATCCTGGCATAGCTGAGCTAAGCCACTGCAACATTTTTAAACAATGAGAGCTTCGAGTTTTGCTATTTACCGGTTTATTTATTTTCCCTCCCCCCCCTCTTTTTTATGGGATAAGACTTCCTGCTAACAAGTCCAGAGAGAAATGAACTATGAAATGAACGCACTCCAGGAAACGAGCAGTCGTATAAAGGCAGACGATGGTGCTGTCCCTTCAAATGTGCCTATTACATCCTGTTACTGCCGTTTGCGGGCTTTGAAACGTAGCAAAAAGAACTGGACAGAAAGATGACAAATGAGGACATTTATTCGTATATTTCAGTCATACAAGAAAAGGGGAGAGTAGATAAAAACGGCGCAATCGTCATTGCAAGAAACATTATTTACCGTCCGCTGTCTAAACACTATATTGCAGGAAGAAGCCATTCGTTCGTGTATCGTAAGTGTCATAAAATGGCGTATTATCCACTTCACTCGACGAAAATAGCCAATTGTGCGAATCCTGCAATAGACACTCTATTTGCCGCAGACTTACTTATTACTTTTTGTTCATGTCATATTTCATTGGAGAAACAGTCTTCAAGCTCTTTTCTGTTGTTGGCCTCCGATACTGTCGCTTAGATTCCGGCCATTTATTGAAGAAGGACACAAGGGCAGCATTGCCTTACCTTGAAGCTTCTCCCATTCAGACTTTGGCTTTATGAATTTTTAAAGAAATGTGACAACTGAAGACAAATCTTTCACATAAAAAACTACTCTTATCAAGGAAGCTAGTTGGCGAGGGAAATGTGATATGTTGGTGGCGACTGGTGATCATTTGGTTAGAATTTGATAGCTTTACTGGCGAGGATCCTAGTGGATTCGACTGATTCCTTTCCATGCGTGTCTTTTTTTTTTACCTTGAAGAGTCTTACGAATGTGCAAAAATAAACGGGCAGGAAAGTGAACTTTTCATTGAAATGCACTGAGCATTGTTGGTGCGCATTTTACCTACATGCTGCACTCAGTAACGGAGGAGAAGGAAAAGACTCCGGAAGGAGAGGCGCAGAAAAATTTTTACGAAAAGTTAACGAAAAGTGTAAACTCTATAGTGAATGCCTGCAATAGCGTGAAGAGCAAAACAAAAGTAAAATAATCAGTGTTTTGTGGCGTTGAATAACGATCCTACATAACTCCTCAACCGCGACACGTTTGCAAATCAGCAGCGATAAAAAGATCATTAGGGAATCTGCGAAAGGTGGTGTGGCCCTTCCAAATCTCCTGTCATTGCGCGTAAGTTGGTAGATCAAGAAAGATTGGATCCAGGACGCTTAAGCTTCGCCTTTAAGAGTGGAGCGCGATAGCATTCAAAGATCCCCGACTGCTTCTCACGCTTCCCAGCAACTGCAGCTTATGTAACCGTAATGTTCACCGGGAAACAGGGGCGCCGAACGCTATGCACGATGGCAAGCTTTCTAGTAAAAACGCAGCTCCTTGCGTGGGCCACTCCACAGGTCGTGCACAGCCGCGCTAAAAAATTGCAGCATTTTCAGGTTTCTGTCCATTGTGTCTCACTTTCATAATTTCAGTTTGAAAAGATTTAACGTAAAATGAATGCGCTGTCAGTGGTTGGTTTCGTGACATGTGTTTGTGTGGTGTCATTCTACAAATTCCGAGGATTAACATTGTCAAGAATCTAAGACAAGGTACGAGCAACTTTAGGGATAGCATGGTGTGGCAGTATAACCCGCATATACCACATGTCATATAGCAAGGCATGGTATATACATATACCTAAATATATACGGGAATTTTCGCTCACGGGACGCCGACATCGGTTTTACTGCGGTCCTTAACGCTTTTGCGTTAGAAGTAATGATTTGACTGACAGGAGCATTGTTTCTGAACAACGCAGCCAGCTCGTCCTTTTTAAAGCGAAGATATTTAGCGTGGAAGCTTGGGCGTGTTGGTGATTCATTGAAAAAAAAACACACACAGCGCAAAAAAGACAAGGACACGAGAAAGCAACACGCACACAGCACTGACTTGCAACAGTTTATTCATGAGGACATGAAGGAATAAATACATATGGCACTACCATGTGCCAACATGTGAATACTTAGCAAAACACTGGAGCGTCATTTCGAATGATGATAATGATTAGCACTGACAATTGGGCGAGTTGGTACGGATGCATGGCTTCATAACGGCGCAACAAGGAAGACGAAAAGACGAAAGAACACACGAGCACAAGCGCCGACTCACAACTAAAGTTTGTTTATGTGATGATAATGATAGCCACGTGCTGACAATGCACACTGGCTGTTTGTCATTCAAATGTTGTTTGGATATGCGATTTCCCGAGATGAAAGTGCAATCGAAGGTGAACTGACGCACGAGCTATCAAATTTTCTGATGAAATCTGCCTAAATGATTTCACGTGTCAGCTGTGAATTATGTCTAGCCAGCACTTCGATTTTGTCGAAGTAGGGCTTACACCCGGAATCACAGCAATGAATGCCCAGATGACCCTGTACCGTTTTGTACACGTTATTATGGTGCTCTCTGAGACGATCATTTATGCACCTACCGGTCTGTCCCACGTACTTTTTTTTTTCAGGAGAGGGGAATTATATACACCACGCCAGTAGTGCAGGATACAAAACTGTTCCTGTGTTTCACAGTACAACGGCCACGCCTGGTTTGCGAACCAAACTTGCAAAGTTTCGATAGTTTTTCCGGAGCGGAAAAAGCCACCGCAACATCAGCGCGTTGCCCTACCCTCTTCAGTTTGTGGGACACATCATGTATATACGGAAATACTGCAAGTTTTTTTTCTTTTTCACTGGCGGACGTGGTGCTCGATTGTAGTCACCCCGCTTTATTTGCTTAAAAAGATTTTCCGCGACGGCTGATATTAAAGCCTTCGTGTATCCGGCAGATAACAAGCGGTCAACCTGCGCATCAAAACTTATTTGCATTGAATGCCGACATGACTTTCTGAGGGCATTGACGAGGCACACATTAACGATTCCTCTTTTGACTAATTTCCAATGTGCTGCCTTGAAAGTGAGAAGCGGTCTCCCGCTCCTCGGTTCGAAGGACCAGCATAAGTGTCTACTGGACAAGCACAGCTTGACGTACAAAAACCTTAGACAGTTATTTTCAGACGATGCGTCAGCTCTAACTGATGCAGGTCTCCGAAGGGCGACCTATTTCTGGCACTCTGCTTTTGCGAAGCGTTGTTGTTTTTAAAGTCTTCCAATTTCATGCCCCCCGGCACGCATTCTTAACACCGTCACTCACATGCCAAAATAAAAGTGAAGCAGAAATACTGAAGGCAGATGTTCGAACGTCAACGAAGGACTCGGTGGCGCAACGGTAGCGCGTCTGACTCCAGATCAGAAGGTTGCGTGTTCGAATCACGTCCGGGTCATCTTTTTTTTTTTTAGGGTTTTCATTTTTGCATTATTTTTACCAGACCAACGTTATCACTGGTTTTCACGTTTTAAAGTTCTCTGACTGCCAATGCGATGTAAGTAAAAGTAAGGAACGTGCCATCTTTGCGAAGTGCATTCATTCTCTTCTCTTTCCTTTTCATATTTACATTTTCAATTAGTTAGCCCCAGAAGTATGCGTTTCACTTTATTCGGAGTGTGAGGGAACATAAGGTAATTTTTTATTTCGTCTGATTTATTAAAGGGTATGTTGAGGTACGCATAAGATAAACAGTGCGATCGATGTGTCAGGAATCTTTACTGTAGTATTTTTGGCATGGCGCAAAATCAGTGTAGCAAGTGAGGCAAGATACTTGCTGGAAGCACCGTTACATTTTCGCAACACGTACAACACGAAACAATTTCCCGTTGGGTGCAGTGCATGATAACGATGCAGTTTTTCCCGCAGCGTAAGATAAACGCGCCGACGTTGGCTAACACGACGCCTAAAATACGTCGCGGAAATGCGTTTCATATGTTTGGTGCTTAGTGATATTGTTGACCGAATTCTCATTCCTTTTGGTACCCACATGGCTGAGCCTTACAAGATAGGAATAGATAACTTAAGATAGGAACTGCATAAAAGGGCAGTTATCTTCTATAGTTATCCTTACGTTAACCATGCACACTGCCTTAGATAGTATGGTGATATCGCATCACCATCGCTACAGCACGGCTCTTCCGAAGCCGTGATCTGCTTCACCCGTTTATGTATCGCTTTACGGCTGCACGTAGCACTGGCCGCGATAAGGGAGGCCTCGATAAGGAGTTTCTCGGTGCTTCTTCGACGACATGTATACGGGCTGTGTATCCCCATGATTCATCCGTCGTGATATGAACCACGGGGTCTACGGTCTACAAAATTCGTTTCGTCATGTAATTTGTAGAATTACAACTGCAAATTACAACTTATATTGGCATTAGGTATTTGACTACGAATGAATTGGAGCCTCAATGAATCACTACCTAAATCGAAGGCATTTCCCGCGAACCGTCTGCCTGTCAAACTTGAGCTGCACGTAAATTAAATTAAATTATGGGGTTTTACGTGCCAAAACCAGTTCTGATTATGAGGCACGCCGTAGTGGGGGACTCCGGAAATTTGGACCACCTGGGGTTCTTTAACGTGCACCTAAATCTAAGTACACTGGTGTTTTCGCATTTCGTCCCCATCGAAAAGCTGCACGTTTACTACCCTGTATGCGGCCAAAAAATGTTTCATGCGGTTAAAGTGACAGCTGATGCCTGTTACATATTCATACCATTAACAGCGGCGTTCACTATCTTGCTTCGAGGGACATAGGCGCCAACACCGGTCAGATCGTGCGCCTCAAAACCGCTTAATCACGGTGATTGAGATTGTTCACAACCTCCCTATCTCAAGTCATATTCGTTTGCTTCAGCAGTACCAACTTTCCTTTTATAGCAAAGTTGACCACTGCTGACCAGCTTCTCCTTCACTAGCAATGTGGAAACAAGCGCCAGGACAGTCTCGGCGCGCTCCACAGCGAGCGTGCAATGTCTTCGCTTCTTCCGGACATTTCACGCTCAACCGTAATTACGAGTACCAGCCCCCATTTCCTGGCGGCGCACCAGAACCCTGCGTCTCCAGCAGTCTGCACGAAGGCGGAAAAGAAAGGGTAAATGGGTGCTCGTGGCGCGCATGCGTGAGAGACATGTAGCCCTCCAGGGATCTGGGCTCGAATCAAAGCCTCTTCTGGCTGTACAATTCCTTGAACATAGCAGCAAGAAGAGATTGCTCTCGCTCCCCTCGAAGCTATCGCGTGAGCCATGTATATACGTATATGCCATGTATAGCGCTTCTCGCAAGCCACTTCTCCTTTTTCTTTTTTTTTTTGTGTGTTCATTGTGTCCCGTATTGAACGGGCCGTCTAATGCCCAGCTTCGTCTGTGCTTTTAATTGCGACATAAATTGGCCGCCGGTAATGGTCGGGCAGAGGACGATTCATTCCCTGCTGGGCTTTCTGTGCTACCTTGTCCGGCTGTCTTTGTGCAGCCGCTATCGTCGCTGAAAAGATCTGAGGGCTACTATGCTGGATACGCCAAGAGCTTTCCAGCGTGAAACAATTTCCTGGATCGGCTTGGGAGCCTTTATCTGCGAGCCATTAAAGGATTTAAATCTCCGAAAAGGGTGGGATTGGCTCTCCGGATTTTGGTTTTGTCGTGTGTGTGCGTAGGCGTATGTGTGTGCGTGTGTCGAGTGTCTGTAAATGCGTGTTATTGTATGTGTGTGCGGGGGTTTATGTGTATTGGCGTGCGTGCGTGCGGACGCACAGTCCACTGAAGTAGTAATCTCTGCGACACCCAGTGTATATCGCAGAACTTGTGCAAGCAAGTAAAAGGGATTGCTTTATCTAAATCTGCCGGTATCGCTTTTATAAAGCTGTCTCTAGCATGATGTTAAATAAACATGAATCAATCACGAATAAATAGCCTCATCTAAAGATAAATCTATGGCTAAAGAGCTCTTATCTGAATACACGGGAACACAGAAGTTGTTTTTCTGGGCAACCATGGCAGCGGTTTTGATGAAATTGGTTGCATTAAAAGAAAGATTGAAATCTGGTGACTGTACGACGCAGACTTTTATTTAGGTCGTAACATTTTTTTAAATGTATATTTTTGAAAAATGATAAATTGGGAAAAAAACTCTCACTGCAACTCAGCAAAAAAAAAAAAAAAAAAAAAGAAACGATACCTTAATTCTTTAAGCTAACCGTAGTAATACATCTAAAGGTTACAAAAATTATGGTTTATGCACTGCTTTGGAAGGCACCACTGATTTGTCAGTATAGTACACTTGCAAAACCTTTACTAGTATGTTTAGGCGAAAATTCAACTTTACTTTTTTTGCATGACTATTTTTAAGGGTGTGGGGAGGTGGAGGAGAGTTACATGCCAAAACAACGATATGATTATGAGGCACGCCGTAGTGGGGGACTCCAGTTTTTTTTTTTTTTTTGACCACATGGGGTTGTTTAACATGCAACCAATGCACTGTACACAAGAGTTATTGCATTTCACCCCCATCGAAATGCTGCCGCTACGTCCGGGATTTGATTCCGCAAACTCGTGCTTAGCGGCGCCACGCATTAGCCACTAAGCAACAACGGCGGGTACGACGTGTTTCCCAAAATACCTTTCTTCCTTCTTTTTTCCCTTTCTTTTTCAGCGTGTCGCATAACTATTTTTCAATTGTGCAGCAACACAGTTGTAGTTGGACGCTTCTCTACTACCATCCGTAAGTCTCAAAGGCATTCTGGGCTGAAACCAAAAGTACAACATAGTTCCGCCTCTGCGAATGTTCCACTTATTTGCAAAAAATGATTTACACGTGATGGTGCTAAGCCTCTCCACAGTGTCAGAGATTACATTCATCGAAGTTATGTTTTCTTTATATATTTTCTAACCAACATCGCTGGTTTTGTAAGAATTCTTCTGAGTCATAGGTTTCTTTTTTGTTATTATTTTTTGATGTGAGTGAAAGAGAGGTTGGCACAATGGATGACACCCGCTACTTCTTCTCTCTTGGGCAAATAGTTTACTTTATATATGTAAAAACCAGTGGGGCACTTTTTGCAGAGTTGTATATATATATATATATATATATATATATATATATATATATATATATTTTTTTCTTTTTTTTGTTCATCAGAATATATTGCCGACTGCGCGCCACGCTCTCGCTTGGCAGTTTTAGGTTTAGGTTTGGAAACAGGCTGGATTTTGGCACGCAGTCGGCCAACACTAAGAAGAAGGAAATAACCAAACTTGCGTTGAGCGTAATTGGTTCTGATACGAAAAATAGAGCCTGAATATGTATAAACTGTTACGAGACATGATATATCTTAACAGCGGCGTTTTTTGGGGGGGCTACGGTAGCACCTAGGGGTCAAATATATTACATCAAAGTTTTCTTTCACTTCGATTTATGAAACCTGGCAGTGCTTTGGACACTTTCCTTTTTTCTAAATAAGTTCGGTAGCAAGTGAAAAAAACTAAAAAAACACGAAATTCGGCTTACTTCTTGGTTGGAGTGGGAATCTGAAATTCCGTAGTAATGATGCCACAAATTATTCTGCACACGTGAAGTGAACTACACACTGTCACCCATACGCTGTAAATCCTTAAGCAAAGTTGGTGAACAGTGACACAAAGGTTATTCGCATTGGAGGTTAATTTTCTGCCGCAATTATTATTCCCTTAAGTTCTGTTTTTCGTGCAGCGGGGTCATTAGCGTAGTAGTCATTTCTCGACCACAGAATTCCTTTGCTTTTTTTGTTTTGTTTTTTTAAAACATCAGTCACGTTTACTTTCTGTTACAAAAGTATTGTCTTTGTTTCGTGTCGTTCGGAAATTCTTGTCACACACATACATATTGTTTTTATCTTGTATAACTTGATAACCTTCGACGCTTTTGATGTTTTCGCAGCTGCAAAATGTACACAAACACGGGCCTACAATTGTTTCGGCTATTGGCCCAACATTTTGTGCGAGTGGTGCATATACTGTTTGAAAGAAACAATTCAAGATGAAATGAAACGTAATTTATTTGTTCTTGCAGGCAGCTCTGTTGCGGTAGCTAATAAATACTCTGTCTGTTTATTTGCAGATGAAATTGTCCTTCTTACAACGTTGGTTCAGGAAGCGCCATGCCAGAACAGGAGAAGGTCACACTGTTTTAAAAGAGAATAAAATAATCCTGGTCATTTTTGTCTTCTTGTTTTCGAGGCACTTATAGACTACGACTTCAGCAGACAGCAACCATGCGCTCGTGGATTCGTGACGCGAAGTGTAAAACAGTAGATTTGAGTTTGCGGAGATGACGCCCGTTGAGTGGTCAAAACATAGTTCAAAAACTGCACACGTAAGGTGCCCAGTTTCTCCGAACATCTCGCTGCACAGCGGACAGATGAAGGCTTCGGTTGCAACAAAAATCTCAGAAGCAGCACAGCAACAAACGAAGACAAGACGGAGAACTATAGAGCACACAAAAACTACCATAAAGCTAGACCATCTAAGTGTCTGGCGATTACGTCGGTACGTGTTGTATCGAGATATATGGGAGTGTCATTCCTTCATTGCCTTCGATTCCAGGTTATTGCAAAATGTGTGTGGGCTCCTCGGTGATAGGTACTCCAACGTCCTCTGGATCGGAGATGTGTACTTCAGTAGTTTTCGGAAATTACCCTTCGTGGATCGTAAAAGCCAAACGGTTGTTGCAGGCTCTCCTGTTGGAAATAATGGCAATGCTTTCAAGTTCTTTCTGCCCTCAATAGTATAAGTTTGTGTCCTACAGACGTTCTGAAAATACGCACGCCATTGCCATTGCGTTTTTACTCAAAACGGCATATCGCCACCTGGTTCTTGCGACAGAGAAAGTCAAACATTACGCTGTCATTGTTGAGACTGTAAATCACATGCAGATTATACAGCAAAGTAGGACTGTTCAGTCTTTTATTTCCGAGTGAAGAGCGCCTTGATTTCTGGCACATTTCTCCCTCCAAGATAGCTCCATGCTTCATGTGGTGCTCTGATGGAGGTGCATTATCAAGCGCTGGCCTTGTTTTTGAATGCAACGGTAAGAATAGTTGAGTTTTCGAGGAGTGATATCTAAAGATCAGACTTGTCTGTTAGGTCACTTATCTTAGGTCAATAAACTCCTGACCATCTGCTCCACACTAATTTTATTTGGCCTAGCAGTGTTTAAGAGTGAGCATATACTTCTGCTCCCTGTTAAAAAAGTCTCATGGCCCCCTTGCTTTCATACACGTGAAGTGCGGGCCATCACATAATTTCAAGCTCGCTTCGCTGTTAATTAAGTCTCATTCAGCAGTGAACTATCGTCACTGATGCTTAGAAAACCAGTGCTGAATTTATCTACACATATAGACCAGCACTGATATGAAACATAATGGGCTGGTTCTAGTGCGACATATCTGTCATCCTTCAAGAATAAAATTTAATCAGTTAAATGAAAGCCCAGAACGCTGTTCCCAGTTATCTTATCTCAGTAAGTGACAGTGATAGACCATTGGCCACGGACGGTGTTCCGGAGAACACAAATGACCACCCATAGAAAGTATCATGTTTCCTTCATAACATTGCCTACAGCCGTCCAAGATTCACCTCCGCTGAACCAAAAGCGATCTAGAGTTCCGAAGAAAGCCTCGCGGGATTTGTCCGGATTCTTTATTTCAAAGAGAAACAAAAAGCTTTCGAAGCCAGGTTACCTTGTGCAATGCAAAAGAGCTTGAAATGTGAATACACCAGAATAATGTCACCCGTCGTCTCGGCAGAGTGTTGTGAATTACGAAGAGGATGCGCCTATGGTGTATTTCGGGCGGGAAAGCTACTACATTCCGAGGCAGAATGACAACGCTTCAGAAGTCCGTGAACACAGGCGCGCTGTCGTTGAAACCCGAGTTCCCCATAATACGACTCTGAAGACATTTTCGGCTTTCGTGCCGTAAGCCCTGCTCTGTGTAGCAAATGTAATGACACCGCGCATTACTTGTATGTGCTAGGCAAAGGGGCATGCAGCTTCTATCGCTTTCTTTATTCCTATCTGTACCGACTTGTTTTCTAGGCACCAGCATCGTTCCACTCACGTCTCCAGCGAAGGGCCTCTTGCACAGTTTTGGAGAAACAAAAGGAATTACATTGTCAACTGAAACTTGAAGTTATTCTGCGGGTTGTTTTAATATTCTAAGGGATGGAGGAGTGATGGGGTAATGCTGAAGAAAAAAAAAAAGGTGATAGCGAGATACTAGGACAAAAGAGAAGTGCCTGTCTTGTGCAGATTTACCTCTGCTCTTGCCCCACTCCTCACGTGTTTCGTTGTTTGATCTATGTCTCTTTCTTTTTTTCGGCATCACCACGTCCGAGTTTGTTATTGTTAACTTGTTCGGGCTCGCTCTCTGTATGTTTTTTTATATTATCTGATTAAGTTGTTTGTTAAATTTGATCACTTCCTTAGTATAATATTTCGACTGTGCTTGTTTTCAGCTAGCCTTGCCTTTTCTCACCAAATCTCGATGACAACGAAACAATGTTCCCCTCTCCTAAACTCACGTGCTTCCTCGGTCTTCCTTCTCAAGCATAGGAAAGAAACACAAAATTGCTTAAGTATAACTATTCAAACAATTAAAAGTTCCGTATGTACATGACACACTTTTCTCACATTTAAGCAGCGTCGCCCTACTACCAGCGCTTTTAGCAACACTTTGATAGCCGTTATAATCGTGTAATGGAATAGCATTCCGGAGTGAATCGTCATAGAACGGAAACCCTTATAAGTTAGAGGAGTCTTATGGAGCATCCATCCTACGCATTATACATGGCCTGACCAGCTCCATATTTCTCTTTTAGTGTCAATTAGAATATCGGCTATCCCCGTTTGCTCCCTGATCCACACCGCTCTCTTTCTGTCTCGTAACGTTAGGCCTAACATTTTTCGTTCCATCGCTCTTTGTGCGGTGGACCATTACATTATAGTTACAGAATCAAATTACAAAACCAAGAGAAGGGAAGCGCAGTCGAGGACGGCAGAAAACTAGGTGGGGTGATGAAGTTAGAAATTTGCAGGCGCAAGTTGGAATCAGCTAGAGCAAGACAGGGGTAATTGGAGATCGCAGGGAGAGGCCTTCGTCGTGTAGTGGACATAAATATAGGCTGATGATGGCAATGATGGAGCATGAGTCTGAAGGTATACGTATATATTGTTGCGTTCGATCAGCCGGAAAACAATATATTCGTTGCCCGAGGTTTGATCCCGCCGTTGGACGCTTGAACTTTTAAAAATTTACAATGCCTAGAATAATGTGAGACAGGAACCTATTGACTAACCGCAAAAAGCTTGATATGCGTTAAAAAACGCTGCACATTAAAATCGTCGCGCATGTTGCAATCTGCGACTGCGTTGTTACGTACTGGCATTCGGCAACGACGTAGTCTCTTTAGAGCTACATTCTACTACGTTGCATTAAGAAATATTGTGCAGCATGCTATTCTTTGCTGCGCACACTGGTCGAACGGAGCCTCATCAGTCGACGTCATCAGTACCGCTATCTATGGCTGCGTTGCGCTATGCTTTATCAAGGTAGCGGCTATCGAGTAATGTGCGGAAACGAAACAAAAAGAAAATACAAGAACACTATATACATAAATATTACCTTATTTCTTCAGGTACCGATGATAAGGCACTTCCATAAGCCAAAGACCAAAACTGCAACAAAAGTACGAATAACTGCAGACGCCATTTGAGTACACTCCTACTTAAATGTCTGCCGTTCTGCAACTCCGGCGTATTTATATTTATATCTTATTTTTTTTCTCCATCTTCATTTTCTACACCACTTCGTTATTCACATATTCTCCATGCATGCTGACGAAAGACGATCTCAGACTTTCGCGTGTCTACTGGGCAGGAATTATCCCACCGCCACTTGTATAGTTCGGTAGCGCTTCTCCTGATGTAGCAATAATTACGATACGACAATTACGATACTCCCTAATGGGAATTTCGAGCACAGCTAGTTAGGTGTTTTGAAATTGCAATATACTATGGCAAAGAATTTCATTCTGAACGACAGGGTGCTCTCGGCGGCCGCGCTGAGCCTCTGCTCGGGCAGCTCGTTTAGCAGCAACGGCGGACAAAGTAGCGCATGCGCAGTGGGTCCGAAGCACAAGCCCGCGATTTTTTAGGCGCTTGCCGCATGCGGGGTCACCGCCGGCACTCGGCACTCCACTTTCCTCCTCACTCTTTCTCCATACCCTCCTCCGCTTTCCGCCTCCTGGTTGCGCGGCACCCTCCTCTCCGCTTTGCACCTCGCGTCTTTCATCCCTCCGATGCGCTTCGCGTTCGTTTTCATATTTCGCTGTGCTCGTTTGACCGATTGCGCCGCCGACGCCGCTCGCCGCAGAATGGACGCTTAAAAGAGTCCTGAACCACCCCTCGGGCTTGGTGAAATAACATAGTCCGCCCGCGGGTAGCATACGCTGCTGTGAACATCTCAGCCAAATGTTGCTGTCGTATGCGGTGCGTGGAGCTCGAAAGTGGAGCGCGAAGTCGTCTTTCTCTCAAACGTTCTCGTTTCAACGCGTTTCAGCAGAAGCCATGATCCTCACTCTTTTTTGTGTGCTTTATTTTGTAATAAAGCACATTGCAATGCGCGGCTCCTATTGGTCGCTGCGGTCGGCTATACCACGGCCGCCGCGGGATGCCGCCACGAGTTCGCTGGCTAAGCGCACTGCGGCTCGCTGAGGACAACCGCGTTTGGCTTACGTTTAGCGCGTCGTAGGCACCAAAATCGGAAGTCGTGGCGTCTGCGTTAACATCCAAAACGAAATTTGAACTGCGCGCCACGGTGACATTTCGAAGGCGGAGCGTTGTGGCCCCGCCCCACTCAGCCGTAGCCTTCACAGTGCAAGGCATTGAGGAAGGAAGAAGACCACAGCGGAAGCCGTATTTGATTGCCAATAGCTCTGCTTGTGCTCAACGCATTGAAGGACTTTTTGCGGCAAAGCATTTGGGAAATAGTTAATTTTCACTTCAAATGGCTTTCTCCAGTTCGATAAAAAGTGGTTCCGGACCCCTTTAAGAGCTACGCTCTAGAAGGCCCTAGGTGAACAGGCTCATCGCAGATATCTGATTACATAGGTCATGGTGTTCAATTTGTCTAGGATGCTGACTAGTATAGGAGTGAATGATGTGTCCGCATTCCTGCGTTCACTTCCTTGATTTCATATGCAGGCTAGCAAATATGGCACTAATACTTCATCAAGTCCTAAAGGAGCAAGAAAAATGGATAAAGCCACATGACGCAAAATAGTCAACGAATGAAAGCGATCAAAAGAAGAGCTGCATCATGTAGCTTGGTGCTCCGATTTTCCTCTGAGCTCTTCTTATTTTGTTAAAGGGAGGTGCTTTCATCTATATATCGGAGTTAAACGAATTGCGAAATTGTTCAATGCTCGCTGCACCTCTTGTTCTGTACTCGCTGCGCGTAAATTTGACACAAAGGCATTTTAAAGCTTTCGATATCGTCCTCCAATAGGTACTGTTTCTAGTACTGTGGAATACGCAGATTTCAAGATAAAGCGAAGGATTTCTTTTCTAAAAACAATGCAATTCGTCAGGCAAGCATGATCACCCATGCACGACTTCATCTCTGACATAGTTCAAGCGTTACCAGACAAGGAAGGCAGAAAAGCTGCTTTCCCAATTTTTTTTTTCTTTCACCTGTGCATATTGCTTCTTCTGCGTATTTTTTTTTTAGTTTAATGCCTATATACGTACTTCCCTAGGGGATATATTCCAAGCGCACTCTTTAATTGTACTCGACTGGAAATTATATCCTGAGGAGGCACACTTCCAGCCAAGTGTGGACGGTCACGCACTGGAGATCGGCCCGATCAATTTAGGCTTTTTCGGCAGCACATTTGGCGCTCTTGCTCAAGAGCTCGATATACTGAAAAGCGATGAAGCTTGACCGAGAGGTCTCACAAAGCGCGCAGTGGAAACGTGAAGAGCAGTGCCCCGTGATATTGAGTTTCGTCCTTTGCATCAATGAGCACTCTTGCGTTGGTGCAACCACTATCATAAAAAATGCGAAATCTTTTCGTAGTGTCACCTTCGCAGTCAGAATAGACTTTTGACATTACCTTTTTTCACATTTTCTCCGTTATTTGGCAGTTTCTTTTAAAAATGTCGCAGTTTCACCCGAAAGTCGAAGCATCAATTGCTATAGCAAATTAGTAATACGGAGTCAGGATACTAGTTTTATCCTTACTTCGTATAGCACTCTACTAACTTGCTATCGCAATTGATGCTTCGCCTTTCGGGTGAAACTGCGACATTTTTTATTTGCTATACATTACTGTAGTGTTTACTTTCCCCAAGCTGATTTTCTCTATGCACAACATTCGTGCAAGAATGGGAGCTCAACATCGGCGTCCTTTATACCGGCTTATCAAGAGCGAAAAACATTAAGAGTGTGCCACTCTACAACAACTACGACAGCAGCGCACTATGCTACAGGGGGATCACCCTTTTAATTTTTATGGAAATTTTTAAGATCACCTGTGGCAGATAGCCTAATTCTTGTCCTTGAGCTGGATTATTCGAATGGGCGGACATTACTAGCATGAGAAATCAAAACACATATTCAACTAATAACAAAAGTTCACTAACTGCTTAATTACTTTTCGGTATATATGGCAATTTACGAATTGTAGCCGGTGAGCTTGCAAGACGTATCCACTTGCGATGCATTTTCAGGATGGCACCAGTTTCGAGGAACAAAATACATGGTAGATGTTCCAGTTACTTTCGCGCTTCAATGCAGAAAAGAGCGTTTTATTGAAAAAAAAAATTTTAGTGGCGCAAGGCTCAGTGGAGCCGATAGGTTCCTAGCTGGTCCTGGCTATACGAAGTGATGCTAAGTTATACAAAGTGTATAAGCATTTCCTCGTGGTCCGTGGCATCGGGGAACGTCTCGCGAAGCACTTGAGGTCCGAGCACACGTAGGGGAAGTGGGGCGAAAGCTATGCACAGTGTACGGGTGGCGCGCAGCAGACGACACGCTGGGATGACGTCACGGCGCATGCGCAGTAGCGCGCAGCTGGTGGGAGCTCGGCCGAGCCGCCGCCATGGAGAGGCGCCTGCTGCCGTCACGGGCACCGAGAGCGTTCGGCGCTAATGCGGGAAAACGGAGAAGCGCGGATAGCGTCCGCAGCACCTCTGCACGTTGCCTTGTTGGTGTTGTTACAATTTATTTCTCTCTCTCTCGCTCTCATTTTCTCTTTCTCTCTCCCGAGCATAGCGCGCGACGCTCCGCGAGGTGGTTGCTAGGCAACGCAGTGGCAGGCGGCGCACATTACGGCCGCCTAAACAGCTCCGGTGTTAAAAGTAGGCGGACAACATTGCATTTTTAGCGAAAGTTCGATGGCGCATATACCCAAACTGGCGTCATTCTGGGAGTTCATTCAAAGAGTACACGCTTTGCAAACTCACGCACTACAATTCGTAAATTGCAATATGGGCCGTAAAGTGAATAATTCAAACTATAATTAGTGGATTTTTGCTAATTCGATGAATATGTGTTTCGATTTCTCGTGCAAGTAATGTCCGCCTCTCTGAATAATACAGCTGAAGAACTAGAATTATGTTACCTGCAACAGGCGATTTCTAAAAATTTCATAAACTTAAAATCTATCCCCCTGAATACTTTCCTTATTACGCTTAATCTGTTCACACTCACGATCTTTTCGATGTGTAATTCTGAGCGATTCGCAAGCTTTGTCGTCAAGCGTATTACCTATCTCTCCTTGATCTATAGTCTTTTCGTTAAGACCTCTAACAGTATATTATCAAGTTTGGAATGCCTGTAACGACTCCAGTTCTTCGCTGCTTTTTTTCCGCCAATACACGAAACGTCTCTTGCTTAATTATCTCGACTGCTGACCGGTTGATGCTTCCGTCCACTTTAAATCCAAGCGCTTCTGGACAGCCGACGTTCCATACAGGTGATGCTGGGTGATTATCTTGGAATTCCATTACAATGTACGCAGTCATCTCCAGATTTTTGCTTCAGCATACACATGCCCCATCCTGTAGTGAATATTTGCTCCGCTATGTTTTTGTCCACAGGCAGCCAACTCGGGTGTCAAATAACAAGGCATTGCCATTTGCCATTGTAAAGGTTTCCTCCCCGGATTTCTTGCCGTATCCATGAATGTTCTTGTTGTCGATAATGATGATGATGATGATGACTTATTGGCACCTTCTTTGAAATGCGGGGGGGGGGGGGGGGGTGACAAATAGTTACGAGCGTCGTCAAGCGGCGCCTGCAGAAGAGTATTAGCAAGTTCCATGGACTCCGAGATTTGCGACGACGCGCTAAGCCGGGCAATAACGAGCTAGAGAGAGATAACTTTTTGGAGTGCAGCTCATAGGCATCCGCTCCTGCGCTGAGCATCGGCGTGCTAGCGTCGTACCTCGCAACCAAGCGAACGAGCACAGCGAAATATGAAAGCGAACGCGAAGCGCAGCAGGAGATGAAAGAAGAAAGCATGAGGAGGAGAGTGGAGGAGCAGTTGAGGGGAGCCGGCCGGCGCATGCGCTGAGTTGCCGGCGGCCACGGCATCCGCCGCCACATGGGCGACCCCATCTGCTCTTCCGCGGCGTAAGCTGCTGAAATAAGTCCGCGGTACCAGCGTGCATTACGGTGATCACTGCTCCTGCAAGGGGCGATGGCGAGCAGCTACGAGTAAGGCTCGATGTGACGTCGACGCTCCCTTGGGTGTTGTCGCCGCTGACACTGGTGGCATGATTTCCCGGCGACGAAGGGCCGCTCGCGTCGTTGGTGGAACGAAAGCGTGCGAAGAAAACCCTGGTTCCGCCCAAGACAGGCTGTGCGGCGACGATCGCCACACTATGACGCCAAAGTTGCGCGCGTCGTCTGTATGGAAACAAAGCGCTGCATGAGCGGAGGTCTGTCTGCGGCGGCTGCTGTGAATCGCACCCACGCGTCTCTCACGCGCGATCTCCCGATTAGAGAGGCAGTCGCGCCACACTTCGCTCCTAGGCTGCTTGTCCACGACAACTCAGAGTTCTCTTCCTAATATAAACCCTGTACCTATATAATCAAAATGCAAAATATTGACACGCGAAATGAAAACACGTGTATAGCTGCGCTCAAATTTTGCTTTAGGGAGTATCGTAATCGTCGGGCAATTTTTTTTTCTCTTTCTTTTTCCTTAGTTCTTCTCAGCTGAGTAAATTAGGTCTCCCGCTTACCGTCGCAAGACGTGTTATCCTTCTATTTATTTTTTTTCGGTCCCTGTTCGAAAACTCTGCCTCAGTGGCCCTTTTCTGGCCTGTGTAGTCTCTCCCGAGGATTGCTCACGCCGCGATGCGTACAAGTACAGCAAGCGAAACGTATCAGTAAACAATTCGCAGGCGCATGCAGCATCTCACCTGCTGTTAGAAACCATCCTCACGATTCTGTGCGTGGTGCCGGCAGCTACGCTCTCTCTTGGGGGCAAAAAAGTTTTGCCTTTATGCTTGATGCACCAGACTGCCGACGAACCTGTGCTTTCCGGCTGCCTCCCTCGAGCAGCGGCGAGTTCCGAATGAACGCGAAGGCAACGAGGTGCGCTTGTAAACAAATTACAGTGCCTGCTGCTGTTCTTCAGTGTGCTTCCGTGGCTATAGCAAAACATACTAGCAACTGAACCACCTTTGGGGGGAAGGAGATAATTAGGTTTCTAAGCTTAGAAACTTCAACGAGGTATGTGTAGACGGTCGCTAACGCGCTTTATCTTATTTCATGTCGTTAACTCTTACCATGTAATACTTCTCCGGTAGACGACAACAACGCTGGCGTACAAAATGGTACGAGTGCATAGTTCGCTGCCTATATGTTTCATGTTTCGCATACTTTGTCATTTCGGGTAATTTGCTTTTTCAGGCACAATCAATAACCCAACTCAGAAATATTAGCTAACGACAACAGCTTATGCGCTCAGAGTCCTATTTAGAGTGAACTATGGTACCACGCTGCATGATTATTCGAACAGTGAGCAACTACAAGTTTGGGAGGTCAATAATGCATCATCATCATCATCATCATCATCATCATCATCATCATCATATATTTATGTCCACTGCAGGACGAAAGCCTCTCCTTGTTATCTCCAATTCTGCATAGCGCAACCAACATGGAAATATTACCTAAAGAATAATTTAACTTTCACTTCTACTCAACCCCGTTTCAAAGCACTCGGTGCGTTACTTCATCAAGAAATTACCTCAAATTTTTCCAATTTAACGCGTTTACTATGAGACAGTTGAAAAGAAAACAGTATCGGTTGTGCAAAGCAATTTTGACTACTCAGACTCTCTCTCTCTCTCTCTCTCTCTATATATATATATATATATATATATATATATATATGAAGAAAAAATATCAACTGAGCTAAACGTCATCTTACAAGATGTCATCGGTCGGCTGGGTACGACCGACTAAATTGTGGCTTGCCGAAAGTTACGCGGTTCTCAAAAGAATATCTGATCGCTGATCCCGACATGCGCCCGGGCGTTTCATACATTGCACACGTTACTAATTAACCCACTCCACGCCATAATGGAGATAGATGGAGGACTGCAGCATAAGTTATGAAGAA
Source organism: Dermacentor silvarum (assembly GCF_013339745.2). NCBI lineage: Eukaryota > Metazoa > Arthropoda > Arachnida > Ixodida > Ixodidae > Dermacentor > Dermacentor silvarum. The sequence continues at coordinate 19,501,242 of NC_051161.1, forward strand.
AGTAACTACGCAAGCCGCAGCAATATCTATTACTGAAGCGTGCATGCAGGGCCTATTAAGTTTTACAGTGCATTTTGTGCTCAAAAGATCGATTATAAAGGGGTTCGTATCTCTTCTTTTTAAAGGCGTTTCCTCGGCTTCTATGCACCGTGAGAAAATCGATACCACTGTGTTGCAGCCTGACTTGGAAACGAAGTCCCGAGCAGCCGCTTGGACATGTAAACCACGTACCATTCACCTCGTTACCTTCACCATCGCAGCTACTTTGCACTTGATAATTCTGCAGTATGCTCAGCACCGGAATGCTTAAACGTTTTAGAAATACGTGTGCACGTTTGTAAGCCCCGGAACATTTGTCTAAAGCACGGGAGCAGCGCTCTCAACAGCAGCGTATATGCGCTCTCTACCGTGCACCGCTGGCCGGGGTTACGTTGCATGCATGGTCAAAACGGATGGCCGTCACTGCTCACGCTTCTTGGCTTTCAACGAAAATTATTTTCGACAACTACTTTGCCTTTCAACAGGCAAGCCTCAGCAGTTGCCTAGTTGAAAAAAAAAAAAAAACGATGACATGTATAGGGTAGCGAACCATGGGGTACCTGACTAACCTCCTCGCCTTTTGTCTTTCTCCACCTCTCTCATGCCTTATCACTTCGCGTGGCCTATCGCTTATTGGATCAACCTGCTCAACCGCAAACGAGAGTGCAACTACCATAGGCCTGCCACATAGGCATACTACAATACAGCGTAGAAAGAAGTTGCCACGATGAAGTGAATTGCGGTTTATCGCACATACAAGCTCGGCAGAGAAACTCGGCAGCAAAGTGTACCAAAGCCTGTACAACGCTTACTGACATATAACGAGCACATAGACCTCGATAATGAAATATTTCCCGTAAAAAAAATGATCGGTATTTCTTCCAAGCTTACCACGCATTAGTTGATTCGAAGTCGTAGTGAAATTCAATTAGCAAGAAATAGTAGATTTGTGTGTTCGAACGCGGTTCTAGCTAGAACTCATTTCGGTACTGCCACAACCGGCGAGCGCTCTCGCTAAAGTATGTTGCAGTCGGGGGAAAGCGATCCTATTTGCCGGAAGAAATGTGTCATTAAGCAATTCGAAGCATCTGCGCATCTGTCTATACGGCATCCAATTAAACGACGTTGGCTGTTTCTAAACCATGCCAACATGAAAGATACTCTTCAGCACGCACAATAACCACTGCCTTGAACGGCCATTATAACACCATTTTTTTTTATTCTTTTCCACACGTTCATGTTCACAATTAACCTGGAATGTTCACAAACACTGCACCTTTCGATCAAACGTCATGGTGCTGAAGGCCAAAAGCAGATCTTTTCACCCCTGATACAGGAATCCAAAGATAAAATACGCCTGAGGCTTCGGGGGAGCTTCCGAAGCGTGCACCAATAAGAAAAAGAAAACAGAAATGCGCAAAAAAAGAACTGGAATCAACTCTCCGTTAAATATGCACAGAAGCGGTTGAACGAAATATATTCATTGCCGCAGGCTTCACCACGCACTGAAGTGGTTCACACGCCACGCCAACAAGATTCATGCCTTCGGCCCATAACGCAATTAGCCAGCTGGTCCCCCAAACGGCAAAGGCATTAGCATAACAGTGACTCAAAATTACCATAATTCCTGCCGAAGCCTTATACACAGAAGCAAGGATGTCTTTCTCATTTTTCCTCAGCGAACAGATAAGCATTCTTTTCTGGTTCACTCCATTGTTCAGTGTGCGCAAGAATAAGTTGTTTTCCCGGCTGCTCTTTTAATAAAACAAATTGTAGTGAGCTCGTAACCTATGAGCGTGTTATCAGTACATTCGGTTCGGCAGAGTGGCCCAACATTTTTTTTTTTTTTTTGCTTGGGTCTTTTGATTAGCCGCTCCAAGCTTTGGTGACCGCAAGGCATAATAGCATAGGCTTCGACAGATTGTCGGTGGTTTGGTCCCGTTAGTGTTACCGCCATGATATTATGTCACACTGCTGTTCCTGAACGCCGTTAGTGTTGTCGCCGCTACGAATAAAAAACACCCTTCCGGTAAAAACGTCGCGCTAGCGCCTTTCGGTGATCCGTTTAACTCTCACGATGACGTTGACATGTGCACTGAAAAATACGTACAAAAAGGCGGTGGAGGTATCGAGTGTAGCATATAGCTGGGCGACTTCCAAGCGTCAGTAAAATGACATTATTATCTCTAGGCTAGCAAGCATGCTGAGTATCGATTGACTACACTTCATGGCTGGTCGTTTAAATTAAGACAGCCATGACATTTAACAAATGGCCTTTTTTCTTGCATGTATGTATGTGTTCCGGGAGCCACAAGAAACACAGTCGCTGTGCTGTAGTCGACCCTGTCGAGAATAGGTTTAGTGTTGCATAGTGCGCCGTCTTACCAGAATATCGTCTCACTGTTGAGTAAAGCCAGGGTGTAAATCTACGGCTCAGCTCTTGTAAGAGAACAAATGATGTCAAGGACAAAATTTAACTTCGTGGAGTACAGCATCGGGAACATAAGCGAGGTTCTTGCGGATAATGGATCAGTTTGCTGTGTGCTCCTCACGATGGATTGAATAGTTGATAAATTTATGAAAGAATTGACAGGTACGTATGAGAAATGTAAAAAAAGAACGCACACACACAATTTGACTCGCCATCCCAGCCCTGTGGAATTGTATGTCTATAGCGAAGCTGTGGAAAACTGCAATTACAACTGCTGAGGGGGGTATGCAATGCTTTATTGCTTTAGAGTAATGGTATATTAATGGGAATTTGGAATATTGGCAGTAATGCGAGTAATGGTAATTTTGACAGCACGCCGCCGTCCGCAGCGGTGCTGCAGCAACAATGAAATCAGTAGCTAGGTTGGTTCTTTTATATATGAAAAGCTTCGGACGTCACTCCCTACGTCACTCCTCACGTCACTCCTCCGTGCCGTCGGTATACGGCAGCTTGCGAAATAGTAATCTTTACCGGGAAACGCATGCAGGGAGCGCGACGTCCTTCGCATTGCAATCGCGAACGCCTTATCATCAATTATGTGGTTCGGATGTTTTTTTTTTTTTTTTTTTGCTTTTTCTTTATTGAAACGGGTGGCTGTTCTGTATGTGGTATGCGTGATTCCAAAGAATGCATGCAGTGTTCGCTTCACTTTCCTGACTGCTTGAAGCCTCTGCCTTACGGGGGTATGAGCCACTGCTCCTGGTCCTGCACGGCAGCCGGAGTCGGCCCACATTTTTACTGACTGACGCGGACACGAAAAATGCCGACCACCAAGAGGCTCAGCTTCGCTGTAAAGCATACGAGAAGACATCCGGAAGCTATTACTACGTCAAGTAACCTGCAACGCGTGTTACCTTTTTTTTTTTTTTTTTCATCCAGCACTTGTTGGCGAAACAGGAAAGCTGTTTTCTGAATAAGGAGCACATTTTAAAAATGGCTTAACACCGGTATTGAAAGCATGTGCAAAACCCACGTGTCTTTGCAAAAGCGCTTCATCGTGTTACGAAGCGTCGAGGTATTTCAATTGGTTTCTCTTTTTTAAAACAAGCACGAAGCACATCGGCGTTTAACCGAAACCCGAGGGTGACGCGGTCGCTTGGAATGTAATTTATACAATATTAAGCGAAGCTTTATAGGCTCAAAAGTGTCGGTGGTGGTGGTGGCAGCGGCGGTGGCACTCTGAAAAGTGGGCTGATCCTGGCGATAGTGCAGAAAAGGTCCAAGCTCAATGGCACATACCAGGGACAAAAAGGAAAGAGAGAAAGAGCGAGAGAAGGAGAGAGAGAGAAGAAGAAGAGAGAGAGAAAGGAAGAAAGAGAGAAAGAGAAAATCGACAGAAATGCAACAAAACTTGTCAAAGCTTGGTCCAATTAAAGGATGACGTTCAAACGAACCTCTTCGTCCCCATTTATTTAGATGTGAGTTCCCAAGTAGAAGCATGAGTGCCCGAGTTAACGTTTCATGTTAATATTCTGTATACCGGTGCACATTTCCTTCGTGTATGAGGCTTTTCAATTTAATTACACTTCTTGAAGAAAATTATCTCAAAGATTATTGGACCTTTTTTGAACTGCACCAAGTCAAGGCCAGTGATGTTCTCCTTTATTTTGTAGATACATCTGTTAATCGATTCGCCATATCTGCCAAATCATAAGGAGAGAAAACAACCCAGCGAAATCAACTTCTTCTCAAAGACAAATAAATGTACCTTCACTGCTTTGTATGCGGACGAAAGGTCGGAGCCATGTTCCAGGTGTGCCTTCACGGACAGTGGACTATCGTCCTGTCGTCCCAATGCATTGGACATTGAATGCCGTTGGAAATCACATCGAGGACAGTGGAACAATAAGTGGTCAATCATTTCTACGCAGCCAAAGGCATCACATGCCGCAGTGTCAGCCATTACAATTATTACCGATGAAATTCTCGTGAAGGCCAATGCTACCCACTCCAAACTATAAGTGAGACATTCCGTTTACAGATGCTAACTGCAACTACCGTGACTACGTGCCAAAAAGAAGACAAAGAAACATTTCGGGTTATCCAGAAACAGATAGACAAGCACGAAACTGAAATAAAGTGAGCGAAGCTTTTCTTGCTAGGTTATAGCAGCTATATACCACATTTCAGAACGTACAAATCGCCAACGCCAGGGCTGAGCGTCCGTTGTTCTGCCTTAGTGAGAGCAGCCAAGGCTAATTAAAAATTTTCATGTTCGCAATAACTGCCCCGGGTTAGGCGCTCACCAAGCTCAAGCATTACAATCAGCAGGCCATCAAGAGAATAGCGAAAAAAATTAAGAGCACCTCCAAAAACGCATGGCTAATGGAACGTTCGCAGGATACCAAACAAAGCGCTCGTTCAGCAGAACTCTCCCCACTTACTTTCATTACACTTTTTTTCGCCCCTAGTGGAAGGCATTTTCTGCTGAAGCAGTTCTGTATCGATCCAGACCCTCGAGAAACTTTTATCTAGCAAGCAAAAAGAAAAACTGAACTGAATCGGTGTTCGTACGTAAGAAAAGCCGTTCGCCTTTTCGAAACTGCACTTTAGTGAACACCCAAACAGCAGGCTGTATTTTGGCTCAGAGAAAGTGTAATATTTTTGAGACTGTAGCGAATGAATATGCGATCCATGCCTTTGAGATTTCAATGTTTTCAAGCATCGCACGTGACGCTTACCAACAAAGTAAGCAGAGAGTGCCCTGAGTTGCTGGAGCGTGCCGTTCTCAGGCTGAAGCTGTAACGCAACGTCGACGTTCATAAAAGGCACGGGGCCCCATTAGCCCGACACGGAACAAAGCTCCTATACTGAGAGCTGCGCACTGCCCACGACCTTCTCTGTGCTTTCATCTCACTTCGAAAGAAGCCTCATTGAGGTTTCCAAGCCCTGCCAATCCGTTCCGGCTTGGATATTTTGAATATGTTCCTTCCAACACAACGGCTTGCCACATATTGGATAGACGCAAGGATACTTCAGGCGACTTTGCAAGACTTGAACATAGTACGTGTAGCCCACTTGTCCTACGATCCCACCTTTTAGTTCTTTCGTTATTGCTGCTAAGTCTGCTATCCCTTTTTTTATGTGGATCTGTTCACCGTTTCTCCGGGCTCTCAAGAAAGAAATATGCCTCGCCAAGGAGCAGCAAACTCCGACCATTACAAGATGATCTAGTTTGCAAGGAGTGCTCCTGTTTTACTTTTCGCGATGAAACTTCAACTAAATTTCGTTTTAAGCAGCGCTGAGTGTCGCTCTGCGTAAAACTACTCACGATGATCGCGTGCTGCCTCCTAAAACCTCCATCGTGAGCTCCTTCCACTCATTCCGTTAGATTGGAAGCAACACGTACAGTCAGCCATTTGAATCAAAAGAGGCATTGTTTTCTTTCTGTGGCATAAACAATGCGAAAAGCAACTGAGGGAAAGAAATGTATGAACGTGTTCTTTCAGGCACTCGTTCGCTCTAACAGGAATTATCATCCGCAGACAGGCGCGCAGGCACATTTTGACGGAGCCGCAATCTGGGCGTTTCTGACATCGTAACGCCTCTGTACGTCCGGTGCAAAGGAGCTGCTATTCAATCAACTAAGACCCCTCTGCGGGGAGTGTTCCCCCCTGTAATACCGACCGTTCATGGCTCGTTTCCTGCGCCGGGGGCCACAGATCTAATATAGGGAACGTTATTGGCCCGTTGACAAACGAAAGCAAAGCGAAGCAATAAAAAAAAAGTAAGGCCGAGGAAACAACGTTGTAACGAGGAACCAGCATCGCTCAGAAGCACTCGCTCGATTTGTCGCGACCGCACATCGCCCAGCATCCTCCTTGTGTTGCACGATCGAGCAGCTTGGAACAGCTTGTTCATGCGGCTGCCAAGGAGATGGACGGCGAAATATGAGTTCTCTTGCTCCAGCTAACTAGGACCGCGCACGTATAAACGCTATAGCATAAGTGCTTTATGTAGTGTAATAGGACGCGAAACAAACACAAGTACGAACCAACTAGGCCAGCAACAAGTGATACGTAAATGCTTGGTTTGTGCGAGCCTCTACTGCTAGAATGATTTCACCTTATGTGTTTGGAATGAACAGGGCGGTTCGCTGTTAAAGGGAACACTTGAGTGCCGAACATGTCTGCATTTTCCTCTCTGCCAAGAGTACAATCGCCTAGATTTGCAGCAGACGGCTTGTGGGCGGTAGCACTGACACCTTTCGACACACACGTGCAACTTACTGACATTGTTTCCCTGGCTAGGGCGTTAGCAAAGTGAGAGCTGCACATTTGACTGTTCCCTGACCGCATTGCACATCGCAGTAGTCTAAACAGGTTGCGCAGTAGAACAGAATTTGTGGGACTTGTAGGTGGCACCCATCTTTTGCCGAAGACAGCATGAGCCGGCGGAAAGAACGCTTGAGAGAATGCTTAGTCTTTTCTTCTCGCACACTTGTCGCCAGTTTTCGCTCGTCATGGCTTTGTCGTCAGCTGCCCCGTCGTCAAACCCGCTGTCTCTGAACTGGCCACAGCACAGGCAGATGACGATTGGGTTTGGTATTAAGTACGCTAGCTCTGAACGGAGATGCGACAATAGAAGAGAAAAAAAAAACTCTGGTCTGTATCCAATTGTTCCATGATTCATCTCTGACCTTTTACGAGTATCCAACAAGTCCATCCCCATACTGACATATATAAAAAGGAAGTTACCAGATAATATATCCATCGATTGCTCTAGTAGTATGTAGTACTCTTTCAGATTGGGTTTTAGCAGCGGAGCTGTTCTTGGTCGACCCTATGTCATCGTGCTGCTTGGCGTCACGCTGGTCACGTGAGCTGGGTGCGAGAGGGGCGAGAGTGAGACAGGTGGCTGCGCCGCATCGAGAAGTGGGCGAGTGAATCGGGCATCCAATGAGCGTTCGCGAACAGTAGGTCAGTGAGAGGCTTGGTGGTGTATAAACAAAAGAAGTCAGTTCTTACTCCGCATTCGTTCTTCGAGAATGGCCAAGGCTGCTTACACTCCCGAGGAAGAAGCCACCCGACGTGAGTGCCTGCGTGATCTTGCTCACGTCGTGAGGAACGCCGTCGCCCGTGAACGCCGACGCGCCCCATCCCCCGCCAGTAGCGCCGTTCGGGCCAGTCAATAAAGCGGCCGCGAATGCACAGCTTCTCTGTTCGACCATCTTCACGGAGTGGAAGGGGCGGTGATTTTTTTTTCTTTTTTTTTGGGGGGGGGGGGAGGGGGGGAGCCCCGCAGCGAAACCTTTATTTGAGAGCAAGCACGCCAATGACGTTATCTTAACGCGCCCAGCTTCACAAGGCAATCTGTGCGTATCGCTTTTCTGTATTAGTCAAACGTGATTGCACTTAGAAACAATATAGGGAACTGCAATATGCCACGTAACTGCGCACCCAGAGACCGGCACAGCGTTGTCCCCGAAAATGATTTGAAGGAAATAATTGCGCTCACTCGGTGCCTGACTCAGTGGTTGCCATAGTCTGCTATCCTCGCATGGAACATGTAACTAGCGTTTACTTGAAACCAACACCGACAACTTGCCATCTCCAAGGTGGTTGCGAAAAACGAGTGTTGTTACATCACTTTCACGTCACTTTTGGGACAGCTTACGTGGCGGTGCCAGTGTGTCGCATAATCACACAGTACTTTCTATACTTGGGATACTAAGAGTATAGCGCGGGAAACATAAGTGCGCATAGCGCCATGAAATCAACTCAATGAGATGTTTTAAAACGTGACAACAGTCTTTCTATCGAAATTCACGACGTTAATTCGAAAATATAAAAAAACGAACATGTTTAAATAATCTTCTCTAACTGCCAACATAATTAGTGCACAAAATTATTCTGGTGGCAGAAAAGGACTGCTAACGGAACGCCATAGGTTTCAAATTCGTATACCTTGCCAGGTTTTCAGGAGATTGGCTAATGTTCCAGACCTGCCACGGTAGCCCGGTGGCTAGCTGTGACGTTGCGCTGCCGAGTTCGAGGTCGCGGGTTCAATCCCGCGACCTCGTGTGCTTTTATTTAGGTGAACGTCAAAGAACCCCAAGTGGTCAAAATTAATCCCGAGTGACCCCTTTACGGCATGCCTCTTAATCATATAGCGCTGTTGGCAGGTAAAACACCGTAATTCTTTTTTTTTCCTTTTTTTTGGCTAACTTTAGCTCGGGAACAGTATATACGAGCACTTTGCGGAAAATAGTCACGTAGCTTTTCTTTGTTCTTGTTTTTCGCATGAGTCAAACAACATGTTCATTTTAATTCCCAAGTAAACAGTCCTGTGCCTGACGTCGATTCATTGTTCTTGATAATGCATTCAAGTATCGCCAAGGAAATACTGTGACGATTGGCCAATATTTACTGAACCGTACACCCCCCCCCCCCCTTCTTTCCCACCTTAAAAAAGAAAAGGCTGCCTTTTTTGTGAAACGTAACATGCCATGTGTTCTGATGCAGGACTGGTACCTGTAACCCCTAATTTTATTTTTGTATGACACATGCATCTTGCGCGTGTTTGCAATTCCCTGTTAATGCAGAGAAAAGCACATCTAAGAGCAAAAATAAGTATTAAAGTACATTTAGTTACATTTAACACAATCACCTTGTAACCGCGAACTTCAGCATTTGTCCTAAGTTCCACCCTCTATTATTCACATAAAACGGTTACAAGTAGACACTAATGACACCTACGCGACTATTTTATTAACAACTAACAGAAAATTTCGCACAAAGGAGCGAGAAAGCAAATGCGAATGTGTTTGCATAGCGGAAAAAAAAGGGGAGGGGGAGGGGGTGTTTGCATAGAGGACTGCAAACGTGGTCGAACTAATTGAGACAGAGCACGGCAGCTGTCGTTTCGATAAAGGTTGGAGACAAAACGCACGACGTCGCCTATGCGACCTCTTCGGTACCAGAATCGGCCGAGAAATAAGGAAGAACTCATAAAAAGGGGGGAAAGGGTAAGGCACCGTAGAGATAATTGAGTGGTCACAAAGACCCAGCCGTAACAACGACGTTGTTTGGTCCCCGCTTTAGCGGCGCTTTTGCTTTTGCTTGGCTGTGATTGGCTGTGCTGACACTCGGGCCCTGGGGATTCTGCGCGCGAAGTTTGATGCACAGCTCGGCGTGCACATGGTGTGTCGCTGCTACCCGCGATATCTACGAGCGGCCGACTGGTCGACAGCAGAGTCTCTACGGGTCGTTGCCTCGCTTCCCTTATTCCCGAGCGCCATCATTTTTTTTCCCGTATCTCGCGAAGCGCTTTTTGCGGTGACAACAGCACCGTCTCTACCCTGACACATGTGGACGCATGCGTATGAGCGATGACCGGCGCGAATTAAGTGACTGGACGTCATAAGCGAATATCCATGCTGCAACTCCCAGTGAGTGGTTTCGGTTTCACATCGTTTTGTGGTCTTTCTCATGGCGCAATAAATTGGAACAATAAGAAAAAAATGACCTTCTCAAGAAGTGAAAACGTAAAAGAAAAAAGCTGTCAGCCCTTCCACTGGAGTGGAGAAGGAAGACGAGCGAAGCTGTAATATGGTGGGAATTTTTTATTTCTAATCATGACTATTAAGATGTGATGTTGTAATTGGTTCTTTGAACTATTAAGGAATGAGAAATATATATGATCCGCTGCTTTTCATTTATTTTGTGACCACAGGGACCATCGCCTTATGGTCGCTACGGTACACCGCCATGGGATGTACGGCAAAGGTTGGCACGTCCTTCATAAACACGTCACTAATGCCGCGCGCGTTCGTTGCGAACGCGGGAAAAACGCCGCCGCCGTCGACAACAGTTGTGCGCGTTGTTTGTGTGACCGCACACAAGAGCTGTCAAAACGCTGGCTGCGTGAAGGAACGGTAAACGCCGTTGTCGACACTGTTAGGGGAGGAGCGGGCGAGAGCCCAGAGCGAGTCGGTGGCACAGGCCGGCAGGACTGCGCGCATGCGCCGCAGTGGGAGCTAGTAGTAGTGATTTTATTGAATAAGAAGGAGAGCGGGCACGCACACGCGCGCACAGTCTAGGGTGTCTCGATGCCCTCATCGCCCACCGCTTGCCTTCCATTGGGAAGTCGCGTTTGCTCTCCGCCGTGCGTTCGCTCCCCGTGAAAGCGCGCGTCTCTCGCCCTCGCGCGCTTTCACTCGCACATAGAGCATACGGCCAATGAGAGTTTTTTTTTTTTTTTTATTGCCGGACTCGACCATCCAAGAGTGAGCCGGTAACTACTTCGCTGTAATATTGGTCCTATGGTTGCTTCGCAACAATAGGAACAATACCATTGGATCCTTTGAACCAATAGGACCAATACCAACAGGATCCTTTGAACCATCGGTCCTATGTTGCTTCGCAACAATAGGACCAATGAATCAAGGAATCAATGGACCAATAAGACCAAAATGGTCCTATTTATAGATGCTTCGCAACCATTTTGTTGGCCCATTTCGTGGACCAATGTGTTAGCTAATTTTTTTTTTCTTTTGCTGGTTTTGTGTCCTATCACTCGGAGGAAACAGCCAAGCAAGAATGGCAAAATTTAGTTATGGTTCCAAGCAGATCCCTACACAGAGATTTGTACACTTGTTCATTACAAATGCCCGGTAGAAAGATCGCAACACTATTTCATGCCACGCCGGCGGTGACCGGAAGATTCAAGGAGGTAGCAGAGAGAGCGAGAGAGAAAAGGCGCTCAGAAACTTTCCGGGTGATCCATCGAAGAAATGTTGTGCGCGATATAGCACACTCCTATGAAAAACTATTCGAGCATACACGAAAACATCCTGTGAGTTTTGCTTTGTTCTCCCGGGTTTTCTTTTTTTTTTTTGGCTAATCCTTCTTTCTCCCCTCCTTGCACTGTGACTTCAGCTCGATGTCGTATTCGTAAATTTCAGTTTCTTCGCCCGGTGAAGACATTTTACAAAAATGCATTGTTGTCGTCTAAAGGTTTCCAATCAACGCAGCAATCTTTTCGTCGCAACCTTGCTTCAGCGGTTTCGGCGCCATCTTGGCAGAAATCTTTACTAATTTTAGAAATTTCATTCGAAATCCGGTGACCGGACGTCTTTCACAGAACGAGTGCCTCTTATATCACCCTAACAGCCATTCGGTGGTCACTGAACATAAGAGAACACATACACGCAATGACATTTTCATCTTCGCACGAGGTGGAGAGCCATGCTGATATTGTATCGTCCTTGGGGTCTTCACGACCTCACGAGGGAAAGAGAAAATGAGAGCGAGATAGCGAAACAAATTGTAGCAGCACCAACGAGGCAACGCGCAGAGCTGCTGCCGACACCGCCCACGTTGCTTAGCCGCGCATGCGCCGAAGCAGTAGCGATGACGTCACCTCGAGTTGCCTAGTAACCGCCGGCGCAGCTGCGCGCTCACTTCGCCCGACACAGACACGGCTCCTGCCTGCCTGCCTGCGTTTGTGGCATGCCAGGAGCGCTGTCGCTCGTAGACGCCGACGCGTCCAGCGCTAGTCACGCGAAATGTCGCGAAAGGGAATCTACCTCCGAAAATGATCGCTCCAGAAAACCTTCCCTACATGCGTAGTAAAGTTAAACCAAGTTAAGGCCTAGCAGCAACCAAGTTAATGCCTAGCAGTAGCAGCCAGTAAGACTTGAGGATTGACACTTTCGCTGTGCCTAAGCTTTGCACGACGAAGTCCAAACTTGCCAGCTGGGGTTTTTTTTTTTTTTTTTTTTTTTGTAAGGAGGGCGCTTTTAGAGACGAGACTCTTCTCTCACTGCTACACTTGGCGCTTATCATATCGGCTCTCTAGTCTGTAGTTCGGCACTGCTTCCCCTCTCCCAACTTCTCGCCCCTGCCAGCACATGCGCACTGCAGCCCTCGCCGTTCATGGGAACACGAGCTGTCTATCAAGAATAAGATTAATGCACATGTAACTTGCCCTTGATTCACCTGATTAGTGCAACTTGACCGCGTTTTTTTTTTCTTTTCTGGCGTTTTACATGCCAAAACAAACTCTGATTATGAAGCACGCCGTAGTGGAGGGCTCCGGAATAATTTTGACCACCTGGGGTTCTTTAACGTGTTCCACCTTGTCCCACTCCTTTGCCGACTCACTGCATGAATTTTCGGGGTTACCTTGCACATGTGCTAAAGAATTATAACGGTTTGAGAGAGAGAGAGAGAACTTTAATGAAAAGAATGGCTCAATGGCCTAAGCAGGGGTAAGGGTCAATGGCGGGGTTCACAAGGAAAAAACACACACACACACACAAAAAAAAAACAAGAAAACACTACACATTCATAACCTGCCGGTCAAGCCGGCCTCGCGCACAAACTCCCATAAGGAGTTGATAGTTCGTCGGGCATCGGCCTGAGGGGGCGGCGTGGTCCATGCCTCCAGTGAGGTAATGCCGCGTCCCTTGTGCTTGTCTCTTACTGCTGCGAGACCGGGACAGTCCCACAATAGATGCCTGATTGTCGGTCGAGCACCGATGTCGCACGTACTGCACGTCACTGGTGAAGACATCACTTTCGCCTCCGTCTCTTCCTCCTCCTCATTGTCCATACGTTGCCTCTGATGGCCTCGCGTCTTCTTTGAAGCGGCGTACGCGCGCCACTTAGCCAGAACATCTTCGGTGAGTGCTGCGCCCGTCCTGGCCTTATGCACCAGGACTTGCGCGCCCCGAGGAAGCCCCTTGGGCAAAGGGTGGGCATTGTGCGGTACCTTCGCCTTCAGCTCCCGTTTGGCTTGGACTTTAAGTCGCTCGCGCTCCTCCTCCGGATCCAGACGCACAGGAGTGAGAGGGACTGGGCCCAGGGGAGATGAGCGGGAAAATAACAGCTCGCTCGCTGCACTGTGGGCCGCACCGTTGCCGATGCTGCCCGAGTGCCCCGGGACCCAGTCCACTCGCACACCCATGCCGTAATCCCGATGAAGGGATGCGCATGCAACCTTAATATCATGCGCCCACGTGCCTACTCTGGGCGTCGCCGTGAGTGCCTTTAGGGCATCTAAAGAGTCGGTGAATATCGTGAACTCTTTGCCCCTGTGGTCTTCCGTAATATTTCCCGCCTTTTCCTTCAGCTTCTCTAGTGCAAATAGGATGGCCTGCAGTTCAAGTGCCTTAATGGTCGGTTCTTGCGGGTGTTGGTGAATCCGGACGTTTTGCTGCTCACCACTAACGACTGCCAGCGCCGCTCTCGATGTAGTAGGATCCCAGGCTGCATCTGTGAAAATGGCATATTCTTTCAAGTCAGCCCGTTCTGCAAGTTTGGATCGATAAGCGCCGTGGTACTCTTTCGTCTGCCGGCGTGTGACAGGCTTCGTGACTCGAACCTGCACGTCATCCCACGGAGCAACAGCCGGAAGCACTCCCACCTTGTTTCGCAAGCGTTCTCCGTCTAACTCTAAGAGTTGCTGTCCAGAGCGTGTGTAACGTCGACGGCGGTCATGTCCCTCCTTGCGTTCTATAATAATGTCCCTGAGTGGAGGAAGTCCCGCGTACCGGTGCAGGTCTTCCACTCGCGCGTGGCGGGGAAGACCCGTGATCACTCGAAGACACTCCCGGTGCATTCTTTCGAGCTTGTTGTATTGTGCTTTGGTGAGGTCAAAGCATACCGCACCGTAACAAGCCCTCGACGTAAGCACTGCCGACGTCAAAGTCCGAGCGGTATCGGCGCCAGCTCCACCGCGCTTCTGCGATATGCGTTTCACCAAGTGCAGAAGTTTCTTCCACGTAGGTTCTAGTTCTTTGAACCAGGTAGCCGCTCCGCCGTCCTCGTGAATTGGAATGCCGAGTATCTTGACGTGGTGTTGTGGAGCTCTCTCAAGCTTCTGGCCAGCTAGGTACAGCTCGACTTTCTCCTTTTCTTGTACCTTGCCACCGGGGAGGATGTACTTTGTTTTTTCCGGAGACAGCTGCATGCCTGTTCCTTTCAAGTAATCCGTCAATGTGTCGAGTGCAAGCTGCATTGTCTTGGTTGCTATTTCTGTTGTCTTTAGAGGGCCGCCAGGTTCCGTCCACAGTGTCACGTCGTCCGCATAAATGGTGAAATGGACGCCGTGAACCTGTCGTAGACGCACAGCCAGTCCTCGCATGACTAGATTAAACAGTGTAGGCGATAAAATTGCGCCCTGAGGAACACCTACATTGTTCGTGAATGTCCTTGTACATGTGTTGTCACTACGGATCTCGAATGTCCGATGCTCCAGAAACGATTTCACAATGTTTACAATTCGTATTCCAGGGCGCGCTTCTTCGAGCGCCGAGATTACGGCTTCGTGTGTGACACTGTCGAATGCCTTCCGTAGGTCCGCGGCGACCAGGATGTCGGGAACCTTCTGCCTACCCCGCCGCTTCCTAGTGCAACGACGGAGCAAAAAGAGGCTGTCTTGAGTGCAAAGGCCTGGTCTGAATCCAGTCTGACTTGGGTCAAAGTATGGTTCGTTGTGACTTTCCTCGAGATGGTAGGTGAGCCGCGTGAGGACTAAGCGTTCGAGAAGCTTGCAAAGTGTTGATGTCAACGATATAGGCCGCAAATTGCTGACATCGTTTGCAGGTTTGCCTGGTTTTGGGATAGGGCTCACCACGGAGTGCTTCCACTCGGCGGGAATTTCACCTGATAACCAAACTTTGTTTATCTCTTCCTTTAACTGTTCTTTTCCTAGTTCACTGAGGTTCCGCAACAACTGCCAGGTAATACCATCCTTGCCCGGTGCACTCTTGGCGTTGACAGAATCAAGAGCCATGATCAGTTCTTGCATAGTGAAAGCTGATTCGATATCTGCGTCCGACGTAGGAACCATGCGTTGGTAAATTTTAGCATCAGGTGGTAGGTCTGGCTGAGGGAAGAAAGTGTGCGCCGCCTTCAGTTCGAACTCGGAGGGTGAACAGCCAGTAGCCAGCATTACATTCCTGACGGTATTGCACTTCTTTCTCTTTCCAGACATGCCCTTGAAAGTGGACCACAGCTTCCGAGTCCCAGTCCGTTCGTCAAACGAGGCGCAGTGGTCGCACCATCGTTCTCGGTCAAGTTCCTTAGCATAACGACGCGCCTGCGCTGTCTTGTTACGAACCCTGAGCAAGTCGACGTGTTGCTTCCCATTCTGGATGTATACCTGATGTAACATGGCTCGCGTGTCCCACAGATGGAGGAGATGCTTGTCAGGTGTTGGAAGGTGCTCGTTCACTTCAATATTTCTAGTGGCTTCCCGAGCTGCACTTGAAAGCTTCTCTATGAACGGTGTGTTCTTGTCGCAGGCCTCAAAACAGGAACGGAACAAGTCCCAGTCTACGGCTGACGTCATTCTTTTCTTCTGTCCGGTGGCCTTCGCCTCGACTTCAATCCAGATTGGGTAGTGATCGCTGCCCATTGGGTCGGCGCCACACCTCCAGTCATTCACAAGTCCCGGTGTCGTCCAAGTCAAGTCAGGCGTGCTGTCACGCTGCCCCGAGTGGAGTGCGTGGCGAGTGGGGTAGTCCAGGTCGTTCGCCAAGATAATTCCGGCTGCTTCAACTTCTTCAAGGAGTAAACATCCCCTTTCTGAATTTCTGTCATATCCCCAGCTTTGATGATGAGCATTGAAGTCTCCTCCAACCAATAGTCGATCCTTTGGGTAAATGTTTCGCAGTTCACGCAACCATGCGAAATTAGCTTTCTTCGCACCAACTTTCTTGTAGCAATTGGTTTCTGGGCGAAGGTAGGCGGACACAAGTAATGTTTGACGACCTCTCAAGTTACATCGCACCGCCACCACCTCTTGGATCTTGCTACAATACTTAGCTGTGTCGAGCTTTGCGTGCGGCACATCCCTACGCACAAAGACAGCCGCCTGTGCTTCAACGTGCTCTTCTCTCTGTTGGTCGCACTTTTTCTTTCCAGTATGCGCGTGTAATATGCTGGGTTGAAAATACCCTTCGTAGCCCCGGATGCCAGGAGTGGTGCCCCTCGTTTCTTGCAACAGAAGCACCGCAGGCCTGCCCACATGTTCAAAAAGGGCATTGAGTTCGGCGGCGCACTGGTTAAGTGAGCGGCAATTCCACTGCAAGACATCCGGGGACTGTTTAGGCACTGCATTGCGGCCGCTGCTGTTTGGTGAGCTCGCCATGCTGAGACAAAATGGCCATCATTTGATCCTGCTGTGTCTGCAGGGTTTGCATAAACTGTTGCATCATATCCTGCTGTGCCTGTTGCATTTGATGCCATTGCTTTAAAACTTGTTGTGTCTGTAAAACTTGCGTCTGCGCCTGAGCTTGTTGTTGCATTACCTGGGCTCTCGTATCGTTCAGAAATTGCGTGATCCACTCGGGAGCGTGGTATGCCTGCGGTACGACTTCCACTGAGCCTCCTGTTTCTTCTTTTGACGGCTCTTGGGATGGGTTCTTGAGCTTTCCCCCGTTCATTGGGTGCGGCCGTGTATTTTTAGGAGGTGGGGCAGAGCCTCTTCGTGGTGACAGAGATTGTCGTCTCTTCGCTTGGTCAATCAGCGTTCTCTCCTCTTTCCACTCTGCTAGGCGATGCTGGAGTACTAGCTTTTGCTCGTTTCGCTCCTTCAGTTGTTGGTGAAATCGTGTCCGAGCCGTGTCTATGGACCGCTGGATTTCCGACAGCTGCTTCTGGAGACGAGACAATGTATTCTCAAAGTCACGGGTGCTGACTTCGGTTTCCATGTCAATCTGCTCCAGCTCCTTTGCGATCTCTTCTCCATACCGCGGACTGAAACGAGACGTTTTCTTCGAAGTCTTCTGAGCACCAGAGGTTATCGAAGCGTAGGACACCGGAGAAGGCTGTGATGTTAACAAATGAGCACCGGAATCCGGGGGTTTGCTTGATGGTCTTGATTTCGAGCATGCCTTCTGTTGCTTACGGCTTCCACTCCTGCCTTTAGATAAGTCCTTTGATTGACTAGACGACTTGACATTCTTGCCTGTTTGCATGGCACTACGGGACTGGTGTCCCTGTGCAGCCTTGGCGTGTTTGGCAAAAAGCTTGCGCTGTGGGCACGAAGCGTCTGTAGCCAGGTGACCGTCCTTCTCGCAGTTACGGCAGTATTTCTTGTCCGTCTGGGGGCATGACTCAGGGGGTTCCTCATGCTGGGAACCACATCGAGGGCACACTGCATTCTCCGCAGGGCACACATCTTGCTTATGGCCCAACCCATGGCACCGGAAGCACACCAGGGATCGCGGCTCGTAGGGGATGACATTCTTGAGAAAATCCCAGTATTTCACGTATCCAGGGGGGCGGGATGATGCGAATGTAATCAACACCGACCCGCTCTTTCCCATAGGGCGAGCCAGGAGTATCTGCACATTCTCACTGTCAAGTGCTTGAGCCAGCGTCTCCGATGTCTCATCAAGTGTGCAGCCGTATATAACACCACGTGACATGCCCTCGCTCGGGACCTGGTGCACAGACACTGGGAGAGGTGGCGCCGACGGAATTTCCAGGGTATTCAGCTTTAGCAAATTTGATGCTTGTCTTTCGTCGCACGTCTGGACTGTGAGGGTGTTCGATGCGTCGTTGAACCGCAGCAGTTGATGTTGAGCCAACCTCTTGTCGTGCGATAGTGCGCTAATGGCGTGTTTCACTTCACGGGCGTTAAGCGAAACGATACTGCGTCGTTCTCTAGGCCGTATGGCTAAAACGAAGCAGCCAAGTTCGGTTCGCTCGACAACCCTCGTAGGTCTAGTTGAATTCCCTTGTTCACGTTGGGCCGCTTTTCGTCTGGAGCGGGTTGTGGCGCGTTCCCATAATCCGTCCCCTTCAAAGCCTTCTTCAGGCTCATGGCTGGACCATTCGGCTTGGAGACTGGCTGCCTTGCGTATGTCAGCATCATCTTCGAGCTGCTCACTCTCCATTCTTCGTCTTTTAGTATCATGGATTTCTTCACGTGCATTTTGGCGCCTAGCTTCTTGCATGGCAGCTGCAGAAGTTGGGAGCGCGCGCTGCGTTCGAGCTTGCCTTTTAGATTCGTCAGTCACAGACACAGCTGCGGACGCTACATCCATCAGCTCCTCTCCGCCTGGTGTCGTGGAGGGAACGCATGACGTTGCAGGTTGCACAATGATGGCCCTAGATGGTGCTGCCATAGCACTGGACTTAAAGTCCCTAAGTCCCTTTTTTAAGGGACTTTAACTGGACTCGGGTGCCGGTAACGAAGCCAAGCCTAATGTCAGGCTTAGCGTTCGTTCCGACGCCGCAAACAAAGTGCCGAAATATGTTCTGACGAGCTCAAAACTGAGTGAAACTGCGCTCACTTGTTCGGAAGGTGAAGTCCTCCAACTGGTAAGAGCATTGACGAAGAGTGTGGACTTGAACCATGGGAATAAAGACCTGTTCACGGGAGCACCAAAAAACGCGGCCTTCCCCGTCGGCGTCCAAACCGGAAGTCATATAACGGTTTGAGAAGGCGTATCTCTCCAAGAGATGCACACGGCAACTGTCATTGGAGCCGGAGGTTCGCTTCTTATGAGCGTATATTGTCTCAAGCAAACCCCGTCTGCGTACTCGTTTCTGCGTTGACATTTTTTTCAATTTAATTTTTACAATGCGTCGAAACCTTGCCAGTAGAGAAAAGGTGGGATAGAATTTGGTGCAAAGAGTAAGTCTTTTAGCTAAATTTACATTAAGTTTTTTTTCAAAAACCTTGAATTTACAGTTTAAATCATGTCCTTTCGTACTTTTTACAGACATTTGAAATGCCAAAACAAGCTCTGATTATGAAGCACGCCGTAGTGGAGGGCTCCAGAATAATTTTGACCACCTGGGGTTCTTTATAACGTGTTCCGCCTTGTCCCACTTTGCTGACTCACTGCATGAATTTTCGGGGTTACCTTGCACATGTATTGCTTTCTCGATTACTCGCTCACTTATTTGTTTTTGTTTGGTTGGTTGTATGTTTTTCTTACCTTAGCTTCTTGGGCCTTTTCTGCTTCTGCTGCCGGCTGCTGCCATTTATTACCCTGTTTGAGTCTCCCATTTTATTCTGACTCACTGCATGAATCAATACTTGTTGCTGGGCTAGTTGGTTCTTCTTATTCCGTGAAGTGGAGACGCAACAAATGGCGGAAAAAAAAAGCTTTAGGAAAGGGAAGAGCGTCACTTGCAACTAGTTTATTTAAGGCCGACGGGGTCACAGTTATAGGTAGAGCACTGCACGGGCTCGGGCTTACCCGAAAGCCCGGGCCGGATAGAACAGTTTTTTCACGGGCTCGGGCACGGCGTGTGCTTTTTAACCCGGGCACAGGCCGGGCTCGCGCTTTCTGGTGGTGTGCATGTAACGTGCAGCGAGTTATTCTCGGGCGTCTCAACTCTGAAAAACGTTATTTTTCGGTCTCGGGCCAGGTTCGGGCCAGTTTCGAGTCGGGCTTGGGCCGCACTCGGGCCTAAGGTAAAGGGGTGGCGGGCCGGGCCCGGGTCTCGCCGTAAAAGTTTTGATTGGGCTCGGGCGGGCAGCCCACCGTAAAAACGGGCCCGGGCCGGGCTGAAAAAATCGGCCCGTGCAGTGCTCTAGTTATAGGAGAAGGTGGCCATGTGCGCACGTACGTTGGCGCACAGCACTCAAGCAAAGTTTGCATCTTTATCCAATCATACATTGCAGAAACTGGCGTTCAGTGCTGCGTAAAGCCACAGACGTATCGCTGACACAGACGTCACGTTTCATGTTGATAAAAGAATTAAAACCCATTTCTTAAAAAAGATGGGTGAACGCGAAGATTTCTCCCATCTAAACTGAATCAAAGTCCAAAGCCAACGACCACGCAACGAACCTAAAAAATGCAGAGCGACCTGATGCGATGCATATGTGATTTGATTGCTTGTTTAGGCCTGTATTTATTGAAAAAAAAAGTTATGAGGTTTTACGTGCCAAAACCACGATCTGATTATGAGCCACGCGGCACGCCGTAGTGGTGGACTCCGGAAATTTGGACCACCTAAGGTTCTTTAACGTGCACCTAAATCTAAGTACATCGGTGTTTTCGCATTTCGACCCCATCGAAATGCGGCCGCCGTGGCCGGGATTCGATCCCGCGACCTCGTGCTCAGCAGCCCAACACCATAGCCATTGAGCAACCACCGCGGGTGTACTTATTGAACGTTGAAGTTGAATGAAGACACATTTCGTTAAGTTGCATATCCTTTATTTTAGATCACGAAGACGTTCATTACACGCACACACTCACACTTTGATGGACGACTCTACACTGGCACAGTATTGCCTTGTGATCGCTGTGGTAGAATGCCACAGGCTCTGCTGTGGCCGATACACAGGATCGGCCTTACGGGCACGATCGCGCTTGCGCTTACGTTCGCGTACGGCAGCCTCTTCTGCCGTGTGCAACACCCGTGGATTACCCATGGTGACGGCCGGGAATGCATTGCGTGATGCGCGTAATGCAATGCAGATATATACAGTTCGTCTGGGTAGCGTGGCGTAGCAGTTCCCATTGATCTTATCGGTACAACTGCGAATGTAAACTGTAGTGTTCTAGGATACGTATGTCGATCGTGCGCCGTTGTTCTATTGTGTTCGCAGTTGCGCAGCCGTTGTTCTATTGTATGCACAGATTCGCTGAAAGCTCCATTTTGTAAGTTGGCTTTCCTGCAGTGCGTTTTTAGCACTCACGGATGAATCAGGGAGACATAGAAAGCTTTTTAATGCGCCTCCGTTAATTCCGGTGCCAAGGAATCCTTGATTTTACCAAAAAAATCACCGCATATCCACGACGTGAATGATGATGAGTGGGCACAGCACCGGGGGATCATTCGGGTAAACCAGAGCTACGGACGAGAGAGAAAGCGAGCGCGCTTTCCGGAACGAACGCTCTTGTGCACCGCAGCGCCCCTAGCTACGGACGAGAAAGAGAGAGAGAGAGAGAGCGCGCGTCGGGAATGAACGGCCTTGTGCACTGCAGCGCCCCTAGCTACGGATGAGAGAGAGAGAGAGCGCGCGCGTCGGGAACGAACGCCCTTGTGCACCGCAGCGCGCCTAGCTACGGACGAGAGAGAGAGCGCGCGTCGGGAACGAGAAAGAAAGAGAAAGAGAAACACCGCATATCCACGAAGTGAATGATGATGAGTGGGCGAAGCACCAGGGGATCATTCGGGCAAAAAGCCGGAAGCGTCCTCGGGAATCCGGAAGCTGGCTTCCGGAAACTGAAATGGAACCGGAAGCCGGCTTCCGGTTACGCTTCCGAAGCTACGGACTACGATGGACAAGGCTCGGCCCTAAGGAGCTTCGCCCCTAAAATGCAGATATGGAAAATATCTGACTCACACGTGCAGGGATCACAGTGCATGGGCAAATGTGCATTAATCTTATTCTTGATAGACAGCTCGTGTTCGCATGAACGGCGAGGGCTGCAGTGCGCATGTGCTGGCACGGGCGAAAGGTTGGGAAGGGGGAAGCAGGGCCGAACTACAGACTAAGACAGCGGATATGATAAGCGCCAAGTGCAGCAGTGTAACAGAGAAGAGTCGTTCGTCTGTAAGAGCGCCCTCCTTATAAAAAAAATAAAAAGCGGACAAGTTCGCACTAGGTCGTGCAAAGCTTAGGCACAGCAAAATTGTCATCCTCAAGTCTTACTGGCTGCTACTTCTAGGTATTACCTTGGTTGCTGCTAGGTCTTAACTTGGTTTAACTTAACTACGCATTTAGCGAAGGTATTCTCGAGTGATCATTTTCGGAGGTACCTTCCCTTAGCGCGTCGGCGCCTATGAGCGACAGCGTTCCTGGCATGCCACAAACGCAGGCAGGCAGGCAGGTGCCGTGTCCTGTGTCGGGCGAAGCTAGTGCGCAGCTGCGCCGGCGGTTACTAGGCAACGCGAGGTGACGTCATCGCTACCGCTTCGGCGCATGCGCGGCTAGGCAACGCGGGTGGTGTCGGCAGCAGCTCTGCGCGTTGCCTCGTTGGTGCTGCTACAAATTTTTTTCTCTCTCTATCTCGCTCTCATTTTCTCTTTCGCTCTCCCTACCACTGCGCGCGCCGCGCGCATGCTTTCCTTCCCTGTCCATAACGTCCCATGCCAAGGCAACATCTGCATGGCACAGAGAGGAGGCGAGGCACACGCCGCTCCGATAGGTGGTTGCTAGGCAACGCAGTGACGTCATAGCTCGGCGAGATTTCGCGACAGCAGGCGCCACTTTTTACGGTTAGCTAGCACAGCATCGCTGTTAAAAATCACCGCCCAAGCACGCCGTACAAATGGTTAACCAGCGAAGCTGAAACGTGCGGCCCCGGTGGCTATTACTGGGTCAATCCCGACGGTTCATTAAAGTCTTTCTCTACTATTGGTTTCTTCTTTGCGTTTCTTAATGATGTGTCACGCAGGTTCGGCTGCGACGGAGAGAACGACGTCACTGACGGTATATGCCCGCAGTCCACTGCTGTCGCTTTGCCGCTTGCGATTCTTCAAAATCTAAGTAAACACCCGTGTACTTAGATTTAGGTGCACGTTAAAGAACCCCAGGTGGTCCCAATTTCCGGAGTCTCCCACTACGGCGTGCCTCATAATCAGATCGTGGTTTTGGCACGTAAAACCCCCATAATTTAATTTTAATTAAAAAAAACTACGGGGTTTTACGTGCCACAACCATTGCTGATTATGAGGCACGCCGTAGTGCGGACTCCGAAGTAACTTGCACCACCTGCGGCTCTTTTACGTACGCCTAAATTTAAGTACACGGGTGTTTTCGCATTTCGCCCCCATCGAAATGCGGCCGCCGTGGACGGGAATTGATCCCGCGACCTCGTGCTCAACACCTCAACACCATAGCCGCTGAGCAACCACGGCGGGTGAGCATTTCATTAGGTTTGTCACATTTAAAACAAAAAAAGTTAATATGTAATGATTCAAAAAGCTTATTTTTTTATTTAGGCTGTCAAGTTTTCAGAAAAATTCATCAAACTGCAAAATCTGAATCTAAATCCTTAAGTTTCAACTCTAACTCAGCAACGAAACAAGCTATCAGAATCTTTTGAACTGCACTATAGTAACACATTTAAAATGGCCAAAATTCATACAATAAACACCCGTCTCAAATATATACCAATAATAATACTCTCATAATCATTTTACAAATTGACGTAAGCTGTAAATTCAGATGAAAAATTGATCCGCTTTAGATGCTCTAACAGATGCAGCTTACATAACTGCGATACCTATTTTCTATGCGTAATTACGAATGTGTAAACAACAAGCTTCAATTTTTTATTGCAATAGCAATTATATGGACACTTCCACCGGATTTCTGCCGTCGGCGTCGCCGTCCCCGTCGCCGTCGCCGTGAGGTTCCGTATAGATAAAATCTTCGCCGCGCGCCGTATGCCCGAGCGGAAGCGTGCGGGGACGCACGCTGTCACGGAGAGCGAACGCACTCAATCTTCCACGCACAAGCAAGGAAGCGGGAAGCGAGCGCCGGAGGGAGCGGGGGGGGGGGGGGGGGGGGGGGGCGCATTTCTACTCTGCCAACAACCGCGCTCGTCGCTCGCTCGCACCGTCTCTTATCTCCACACGGCTCTGACCTTTATGCGCTGTGCCTTCGCCGCTCAGTTTCCGTTGAAGCGATAGACCGCACGTACCTTCGCCCGCTGCGGCGTATATGCGCTTGCTGCCAGCGTTTTGACAGTCGTTGTCTGCAGTCATTCAGTGTGATCTATTCATGTTTGTTTGTGCGCGCTCACACCACAGTTAGTAATAGTCGGGCCACATTTTCCAACGCACGCTACACATGCAATGCTGCCCGGATCGGCAGTGCAGCGCTACAGGTGTTTCCCTTCGCACGCGCTGCCCACGGGAAGCGCTTCTCATCAACACCACCGTTTCACACGCGCCTTCTCGTGGTCACCGAGTCTCTCTTCATGTCGGTCTACTTACGCCGCAGCACACCTGCTTACTTAATCATCTCATGTTTACTACAATTCATATTGCTACCAAAGCCGCTCACCTTACTTCGTATGACATTGCTGTGTTGCTATCGCATTCATTGCTTCGCCCTTAGGGCGAAACTGTGACATTTTTTCGTTAAGCTTATCAAATTTCGGCAATTTTCTTTTCCTTTAGGCCCTTAAAAACTAAATTCTATGTGCTACAGTCAATAGAAGACCTTCTCGCTGGAGTTGGGCCCGAGCTAGAACTTATTCTTAACATGCGCGTAACAAGAACGGCGACAAGGAATGACTGACAAGCACGGGTAACAGACTCAACTCCATTCACACAAGATAACCTATATTTGAATTAGTTTACATATCTTGCCCATTTTGTTGCTATGCCGATGTGCTATTAGCTCTTTCAGTATTATCAGAGCGTCTGTAAACATAATAATATTTAGAGGCTTACGGTCTTTTAGTTTTAAGTAAACTCGAAACTGTAACATTCCAACTGGAAGTACAGCAAACTCCTTCACACACACAAATTTTCCTTGCAAGCCCGCTTAACTTGAACCATCATTTTTTAAATATTCAGCTAGGGATTCAGCAAAACAAAGGGCAGAGTTACAGCACTGGAATGAAAAAGAAAAAATAAGGAACGCTAAACTCTGGTGGCACCCATTAAAACTGATTAGAAAAATGGTCACATGAATCCGCCTAATTAGCGCTATTGATAGCAAAAAACACTATCGTCCATCTTATAATGGAATGAATAGAAGCTTCATACGCTCGCTTTGTCTGACGCACCCGAACAAAGTGCCCAATTCTCTGATTACCCGAAAAGAAATCCAGTGAGCTTCCGATGGGCCCACTCTTTCCGCTTTATCTCTTTCCTTCGACATTTCAATGCCTTCGGGAAATAACCCCTACTCGACGATCAATAAAAAAGCCACTCACGTTTTCTTTTTATTGGCTTCATTCAAGCAACGTGCTTTAATGGAGCCATTAAAATCCATTTCTCCTCCGCCATAAAATTAATGTGGCTATGTTGACCAGTAAAGTGCAAGTTATATTATCCCGTGCACGTTGTTTTGATGGGGACAGTCTTTTACGCGATATTGTCTGTTATCGATTTACCACTCGTCCCAAGAAACGTCTACTGTGATACTGCCACTGATTCATCCGCGAAAGAGTCTTGTCGAACATGTGCACTCCCACTTGCGGTCCTGCCTGGTTTTTCACCGCCACTACAACGTGACAGTACAAAGATTCAAAGCATTATTTTTACAATTAGTCTTCGCATGATTAGAAATTATACAAAAGAACGTTTTTTTTTCAGCTTTAATGGAAGTTCAATAAGCAAACAGCGCTACGTTCAGAACTGAATGCCCACGGTGCTACATGGCCAGAGTTCATATTACAGCTTTCACGTAAGCATGTAGTTCATATACCACCTGTAGTTCTTTCGCCATAAAGATTAAGCAAAGCGCCTCGCAACCATGGGCTTTTTGGTAGATGGTGCCACGTTATGTAAATTGTCAGTGTACAAAATTACCTCAGTGCTGCACACTTTAGTTCGCCTGCATCTGCACATATGCGCAATATTATGCCAGATGAGAGAAATTACACAAGCCGTGCCTAGCTCAAGTAGTATCAGTTCAAATATGAATGTCTAAATTGGTAAAATATAATTGGCTGGCAACCATAGCCATTATATTTCGTATTACAACTGGCAGGGAGTATTTATCACCATCGTGTCAGGGAAACGAAGCACTCCAATTGAATACAGATGCTGGGCTCACGTTTATAAAGTAGTCGTAGGCTAAAGACGTTGAGGAGCAGACACTGAATAATGGCGAAAACGAATGTGGTATTAGCGAAGGCAACTGACTAATGAAAAGAAATTCGCACTAACAAAGTGCTTTTCGAGTTAACTATAAATCTTAATAGAATTTCCTCCCCTGGCCAGCGTTCGGGTGGGCGCAAGGCATCATAGTGGTTGGTGTGATATAAACACGACTGTCATCGTGGCAATAAAGATTACTTCCGTTGAGCAATAATTTCGGCACTCGGCGGGGGTCTGCCTATTCCTTGTGCTCCGCCTAAAAGCTGGTCTTCCGAAATTCCAAGCTACGGTGGACCAACCGTAGTTTTTTTTTTCTTTTTCATGCAATTTCCCTGCTGCAAAGAAGTATGGTTAAATAATATGTATGGCGTTTAATGTATAGTTATGAAATTGCCGTAGTCGTTTAGCAAACGTATCGTTTATGTGTCAACGCCTATAACTGTCTATCAGATCCATTCGTAGCTTGGTCGCCTCTTAACTTTCAAGTAACCCTCGTGTCTGCAGGCAGAGGCACGACAGGCGTTTAATGTCCGCTGTGGATGTGGAGTGGAAACCTTTGGAAAATTCACTAGGTCTTCAAGTGTTGGATGTCACGCCAAGCCCAGTTGACTGTGAAGCTCCTACCTTTCCGAAGTATTATACATATATGTCGCATAGTTTTTCCGAAGTATTATACATATATGTCGCATAGTTTTTCGCATAGCTATTGTGGCTTCCTTACCCCATGGTGTGCGGGCATAAAATATCCCTCTTTCGGCATCGTGTCCAGATTTGGCAATGAAAATGACTTTTCTAGCAGGAATCCAGTGCCTTCCGTTCGATATATGAATTGCGGATGCTCAAGAAGTGTAGTAGTCAATTTGCAAAAAGACAATCCAAAATAGTGCAGAGTAGCTATCATCTTCGTAGTCAAGTGCGTTAGGAGTTATGCATTTCGAAATGGAACCGATTTCAATGCGGTCCTCATTGCAATGCGATTGCCGTGGCTGGGTATCGAACCAGCGACTTTCGGATTAGCAGTGTTACGCCAAAGCCCTTGAATAAACGTAGTGGGTGCGCCTTAACTTACAATTTACGTAGCCGTCTTACGTTATCGGTTATCTGGAACGCTCTGCTTCACCGCGAAAAAGATCTAACACGGTTGAAAGTGCAAGAACGTGTTATGGAGCGTTTCTCTGTGCGACTTGCACACCGTAGCAAGTCACCCATATATGAACCCTCCTTCTTGGAAAATCTAGGCGCTATGAACTGTCATCTTTGGTTTTTATAGACAGTTTGCAAAATATACACGTAGTTTCATAACGATACTTATAAGAGGTGACCATAAACAATGATGGTCTATCAAAATGGGCATCATTACCGTGCGTGCTCTTAATTCCTTTTGTGTTAATTTAGCAACGCATTTTATGCTTATGCACAGGAAGTATATTTAGGTGGGAAAGCATTTTTACAGTTTATGATCACGCGGAAGTATAAGTGATTTAGGAGATAGGACGTTTGATTCTAAAAGAAAAAAATACGAAAAAAAACGTAACTACATCTTGGCGTGTTCAGAAATGCCTTAACTCTCCCAAATTGCTACAAAGAAGTGCGAATCCTTGGTAGACATGATGACAGTAAGAAAGGGCTTAACGTGTTGACGTCGTCGTTAAAAAAAAATACACGGACTCCGTGTTTTAGCGTGTCGCAACGGACAGAAAGGACGTCTGCGACGGTGTCGCCATTAGCGCCGGTCGCCCGAGGGCAGAGCGCACGGGCGATTCTTGATCGGACCCGGGTGTCGCCGCCATCTTCTGCAGTGGTGGACGCGTGCGGACGGGCGATAGCAGTCCAGTATCCGACGTTGCCGAAACCACCCCCGTACCACCAGTCAGAGCGGATATCGTCCGCGCGGATTGATACTGCTCGGACGACGAAGACACAGACATTCCCGAGGTCTCCGCCGCCGTGGCGTAGCCGTCCCGTTCTGGCGGTGTCGCCGCCTGCTTAGGTTTCCCGTGATCGATAGTCGAGACGTGAGCGGCGCCGGACGGTGGCATAAGGTCTACGAAGGCGGTCTCCATCGACGGCGCCACGACCGGGAGGTCTCTCCCAGGGAGGGCAAGTGCCAGTTGCCGCGTACGTCGCCGTAGCAGTGGCAAGATGGCGCTTTCCGGATCCGGGTAGAGTTTTGTAGGGAAGCACACTCCGTCCCCCGGAGTGCTGTGCACGGGGAAGGGCCATAGAATGACGCTGGGGCCAAAAACCTGGAAACAACGGCGGGCACGACGATGTCAGTGAGCGCAGCAAAAGTGCTACCTCCTTTGTTAAGTCGGCCTGGGCTGCGTAGGCACGTTAAGGTGTTTACAACTGTTCGGGGCTTACAAGTCTCGTAACACAGAAAGATGGTGAATCGGGTTAGCTAGCTCAAAGTTATTTGAAACGCAACTACAACAGCAAGGTGACAAGAACAAGAAAGTAAAGCAGGACAGCGCTCATGTCGCTACTGATTTTTTTTTATTCCGACAAGTGAGATTTAACCAATAATCATGCATACGTGGCAAAGCTGTAATTTGTCGTAACCAAGAAAATAAAGGCGCAGAGAATTGAGCTCATCACCGAAACGCTAGTGCGATAGTGTTACTGAGAACTAAGAAAGGTTTGCGGAAGCTTACGAATGAAAGAACCGTTAAGAAAGGGTTTGTCGTGTTTCGCTTCATAGTCTTACCTTCCTGTTTTCATAGCGGCACACGCTTCAGACAACGTCAGTATGTGTTGTGAAGATCGTTCGAACATATTACGAAGTTAATGTGAACAGGACGCAACTAAAGCAGCGCATGCCTCCTGTTGCGGCTTGTAAACAGACCCCTTAACTCAATTCTACAGGCTACGGCAACTGTTCAGCAGTATTCTTAGCAACACATACTTATATGCCTGAATTTCATAACTTGTTGTTCTAACGCTTCGCCCTTCATTCAACTTTGTTACCTCGGCAATGTTTTTGCGAACGCCGAGGTCGAACGAGTCGAGCGACTCGACGAAGATGAAAGGGCGCATGGTCTCCAGCGTGGTCTCGTTACGGCACAGGATGCGCACGTGGACGCCGAAGAAGCCGCCTATGAGAACCGTGAGCGCGGTGCCGGCCAACAACAGGAAACCGGTGTGAACCAGGACGCCCGTGGACATTCCCAGCGCGCTCGAAGCGTCCAAGGCGTACGACGAGACGGTGACGAACGTGTACGACGCCAGCACCACCACGTAGAACAGCGTGAGCAGGAAGTACTTGTAGGTGTTGAAGCCCACGCAGTTGTTAAGCCAGGGACAGTGGTGATCCATCTTCAAGATGCACCTGCGTATCGCCAGTGATGCCGGTTAGGCACTATCTTAAGTGTACTGATAACGCAACATTACGCAAAATACGTGCACCATAGATGCTCAGTTTTGTACTTGGCAGGCAACGCAACGGAAATCGTGCAAGTAGTGCATCCGTAGAAGTGTCACTCCACACGTGTCTTATCTACAACGCTTACTGCGGAATAATAATTTCATGGGTTACAATTTGTGGACGCAAGGTTGCCTCAAATGACGTAATATTTGCACCCCTCCGTGTTCTACCAGTACACGACCGTGTATTATGTTTTAGTCCACAGTGGAAGCGGTTAGCTGCGCGGCCGCTTGACACAGAGACGTGTTACTCCGCCCTCATTCGCCGGTCAATTTAGGTTTAGATATGCGACGCCTTCCAATTAATAATTACTTCATATGTCGCGACATAAAACTAGGAACCTTAGGGCCTTGTGACGTAAAACTATTCCAATCTGTTTTTATTTCGACCTTTCGACGTCAAGGTTACGCAACCGCTGACACAAGGATCGGCCGGTAACTCGCCGCGCTGTTCAAACAGCTCAATCAAACCCTCGACTCGTTTATAGGAGGTCATTTTCGTGTGCTTTCAAGGCGAATAGCATTACTTGCATCGAGAGCTCCTTCTTATCTAATTGATTGACAAGAGGCGAGGAGGCTGTGGAGAGGATTTCGGTGGGGCTGAACTAGTGCATTGAAAGTAGTTAACTGGATGAGGAAGGTGGTGTAGGCGTCTGAGATTGGCTGGCTTCCCCTTGCCTAGCTTGCGGTGGCTGGTCGAAAATCGCGGCGGTGTGCAACGGAAGATTGAAAATGGCGCTAAAATGGATCTTCAGCGAAGAAGAGTTGGATGAGCGATGTCCTATGTGTTTTGACTGGGCTCAACACTGTTATACTGCCACGCAAAAAAAAATATTATACATAAATAAATTCATTTTCCCCTGCAGGTCCGAATACCCAGTGCCAGTGATCAGCAGGCAGCGATCTTCTATTCCTTTTGGAATGGGGCAGTCTTCGGCTATTCGAAAAAAAAGTTCAGCTTGGTTTGGCGTATTAATGCATCTTTAACGCGTGCACTTTACTTTGACATGCTGAGTTATTGCGTTTTTGCGACGTCGCGTGACAGGCTAAGAGGGCGCAGACCAAAAGCTTTTGACCAATAGAGGAGGTCTAATGGTTTTCTTTTGTTCAGTCTAATCGTGCATAATCAGTGTTTAAATCTCATAGCAGATGGGAGGTTTTCGCGGTTTTCCTGACTTCGCGTGACAGACAGGCGAAGTTGGGGTGGCCCGAAAATTTTTTCTACGAATCGTGGAGAAGCAGTTTGGAGTAGGTTTACCTTATAGCGCCCTTAATGTTACATCGAACCAGTTGACACGTATGCCTGTATTTCTTTCGTACTTGAGGCCCTATATTTTGGTCGCGAATGCAGAATGTGAGAGAAATCCCTCTACCCTCAGTAGCGGTGCCTACTAAGCATGACGCGGAGTATAACAGAGCGGGCAACGACCTCATCAGTGTTCATTGAAGTACAAGATAGGTTTATGTTAAGAAAGATGATAACCAGTTTTTAGCATTGCACAGAAAAAGTTTCGAGATTTAGTTGGCCGTTGAAAGCACTGGCACTAAAAGATCACTATGTGACGCCAAGAATATACTTTTGCTGTTAAGAAGTGACGTCGACGTTCAACAAAAGCAGCGAAAATGCTGCGAACACTATAACGAAGAGCTCAATGGCAAGAGTCAGAATCACTTGGGTTTAATTGAAGATCTCTCTATGCCAAAGCATTTGTCTTCTTCTTCTTCTTTATGGGGTTTTACGTGCCAAAACCAGTTTTGATTATGAGGCAAGCCGTAGTGGAGGGCTCCGGATTAATTTTGACCACCTGGGGTTCTTTAACGTGCACTACAACGCAAGCACACGAGCATTTTTGCATTTCGCCTCCATCTAAATGCGGCCGCCGGGGCCGGGATTCGATCCCGCGACCTCGTGCTCAGCAGCGCAAGGTCGTGGGATCGAATCCCGGCCCCGGCGGCCCGGCATTCGTCAACAATACTATCTTGCCCTTACCGGTGTCTGAACAATAAAGCTTTCCTGCAGCCGTATTCACAATCCTTACTTTTCTGCTCCGAGCTTATGACATTGTCCACCTTAAACATACCCATTTGCGTCGCATTGGACAACACATGCGCGTCACATAAGAGAACGCGAGAGTCGTCCCTGAGTCAATTTAATTTTCTGTATTGTTTTACAGTGAAGTTGTACATGACTCGAAACCTGGGATTTCTTCGTCTCTATCGACAAAACAATCGACAGAAAACAATTTCCCGAACTGAAGCAAGAAGTGCTTATCTCCATTGGAATTACGGATGCAAGACGCACCCCAGTATTCGTTTTAATAAAGAGAACCACAAAACAAGTGTCAAAACCCCGTAACAAATGACAAGGCGCGTTCGTACTAGGCGAAGCACGTAGCATTCGCCGGATGCATTTCCAGGTAAACATTGCGGTTGCATGAGCTGCAGTGTCCGGGAAGCGGTAATTGTAACATAAGAAACAGGAGTGACGTCACTACAGTTTCATATGCAAAAGACGAACCCGCCTAGCAACTGATTTCATTTGTATCATGACTTGTATCATGAGTTCATAATGGAAGAGTTTGTTTGGTCTCATGTCCTTCACCAATCCAAGTCAGCCAACCACAGTACACAGGTCGTGTTTAGATTTAAATTTAGCTACGAATCTCTCTAAAGTAGCAACAGAAAACCTCAGTGTTTACCACAGCAATCACAAAGCAGTTATCAATACTGTTTCAACGAATTGAAGTTTTGGTACAGTGAATTTAATTATATTGCTGGCAATTATTTGATATAGTCCATTGCTCAATCATTCAAGGCTACGTCACATTGGTTCTTCCTCTTTCTGGGGTTTCTAGTCATATCACAGCTTCGCTGACCAACCACTTTCACGGCGTGGATTGGTGGCTTTTTTTTACGATAACAATAACGAAAAGTTTTGGTCAAGGAGCAAGTAACGCAATTGGCTCCACAGAGGCTTGCCGTTTGCCATTTTTATTTACCCCTTCCTTAAAATAAAGGCTTTATTCATTCATTCATTTACAACAAGCTGGAGAACACATCGACGCTTCTGATGCAACAGACGGATACTTCGACGTTTATTTTTTTCCAGGTAAGGAGAAACAGCGAATCGTTATGGCACACGGAATATTTGCAAGGACGGCCAGCCAATGAAAAGCCTTTGCGAAGGACATGTTTGTGCCCTTGGATAATTAACTCAAGGGCACCTGAGTTAGTGCCTATAATACAGGGCGCATAAAACTCTTCAGGACTGCAGCTTATGGGCATGTGTTGCACTGCCATTGAGCGCGAAGAAAATGCCATAGGAAAAGTTGAATTGACATATAGGCGCACGAACACGGTGTCTTCTTTTGATATTCGAGACACCGTCACTTCGTGCATGGTTCTGCCGTTATCGCTTAAAGAATGCATCTGACAGAGAATCGTTACAGCATTATAGCCCATTGGTGCAGCCAAAATATGCAAGAACGTAAACAAGATCTTCAAAGCTAGCCCTTCGGCAACGCTCTTATCCATGTTTTGTAAAAATATAGTTCGGAACTGCGCTTCAAGTATGCGGCTCACTGTGAAAAACAATTCCGAGAATTGTAGTTATTGCGTAATTTCATACGTATCTTTCTGTGAGTGAGTGAGACAACTTTAATAAATATCCTGCAAATTGATGGTCTGGGTCTAGGCCGCGCCGGGGGCAGCAGAGCGACCCTGTCTCTCGGTAGCTTCCCGGGCTTGCTAGATGGCCCAAAGTTGGTCCTGAAGATCAGAGCTAGTCAGTGCGATTCTCCACCGCACCCTTAGTTCATCCGGGGGGACTGCAATTCTCCTCTGAACTATTTCACAATCCCAGAGTATGTGCTCTAGGGTGGCTCCTCTATCATTACATAACTTACATTTGGCCTCAGGGTATAAATCCGGAAACATGCGGTTAAGATGTACCGGGTTCGTGTAAGTTCTGGCTTGAAGTCGCCTCCAGTCAACCCCTGAGACCTGTTTTGGGTTAGGAGGTGGATATATACACCTCGACTTTCTGTAGAATTGGGTAATGTCACTGAATGAGAAAAGTTTAGCCCTATCCATCCGTTCCATCTCCTCCTCGGCCAGTGCCCCCCCTAGTCGGGTGCAGTTAGTGAGCCCTCGCGCAACACGATGGGCAGACTCGTTAAGGTTTTGGATTCGCAGTCTGTATGGGCTAGGAACCAGATTATTTCCTTGTCGTAACATTCCTCAGATGATAGAAGTTTCGTTTCACTGCTTAAAATTTTTGCAGCTTCAGCTGATATGCGTATCTTTCTTTTTTTTTTAGCAGAGGCGCACATTGATAGGCAGCGTTAGTTGTACTTCTTTGTTTAATACTTTGCATGGCCTGAGTGGCCATGCAATGTGTTAGACAAAAATTTTTGGGTAACCTTACCAGGAAATATAGGAAGAGGGTGCCAAGAGGCCTTCCCTGCACACAGATTCTATGGTAATAAAAGGCAATAGAGTTAAAGGCGGGTAGCGAGAAGACGCTAATGATCTGACGCCCAACGGTAAATGTATCAAGCACTGCTAGATTTTTGGGTGGCCTTCGGGGCCCGGGCCACCCAAGACCCCGGGTCAACGCATGCCGCCACTACTACTGCTCTGAGAAATTTCGGGGTGCAAGTTAGATCATTATTTAACAATATGTAATCTTCACAGCAATGATCTCTGCTTCACCTTTTTGTAAAGCATAAGCAGACTTCACAATCAATTTTTCTGGAGGAGTGACCAAACGCTATTAGTACTGGAAACGGGGTCAATGGTGTCACCCTGGCCGAACTTCAAGCCACACTAGCACGACGTTGGGTCTAGATTGGTCCTACTTCATAAGCTTCTGGAGAAATATGGCACATTAACCATGTCTCAGGCATTCGTACCTCCGGCAGCAAGAGCAGTGGTGGCTGCGGTCAGGCTTGACGAGTCCACACTGTTCGCAGTAGCGCACGCTTCCGTCAGCAGCGCGCGTCAGGATACCTCTGTTGGCGCCCAGTGCCTCGAGCAGTTCTTTTTTCTCCTCGTACGTCTTGCTCTCCTCTATCATCCTGCGGTTCACTGCGTTCACGTAATATCGCGCTGGCACGGGCGGGATAGACGCAGTGACCGCCTGCAACGCAGACACAAGCACACGTGCTTCTAATTGCTGCCCAATGTCCCTGGTAAAGAGAAGGTTGGCTTCATGGTTTTACAACAGGAAATGTCCTGACTCAAAGTGAGATGAAAAGGACGGTGCTTACGTTGTTCATATCGCTTTTCTAGTGCAGGCAGTTCTTACGCCCACCTTTTAAAACTCATGAATTACCAATTTGCTCAGCTTTCCGTCGTTCGAAGGGAACACTACTTTCTTGGATCTGCTTAAGGCTGCAATGATTGTTTTGAGTGCCACAAGCTCTCACTACGCAACAGTGAATTTATTTGTTTACTACAGTCGTGATGTTGTTCCTTCGTTGCTTTGGTTAACCTTATGTGCTAGTTGAAGTTACGTTCTTTACCTTACAATGACCTAGGTCATATGCACAAGGTATCAATACAAAACGTGAAGTTAATGAACGGTAATTCCGCAGTGTACTATGTATACTATTACATTTCACTTATCAGATGAAAAAAAAAGACAGAATATGCACTCGGTTAAACAAAATTTAGTTCCTGCCAACACCACACTCTGGTCCAATAAATCCCATCGGCTAACCTAGTAAAACTTCTGTCCACCCTAGCTTATGCGTCCTTGCTATGCCGCACGCGACCAATTCTGGACGAACCTAGGTTGTTCGAACCTAGTATAGTTGGTCTTTTGAACGTTAGCTATGAAAAATAAATCAATAGTTTAGAAACCAATTTAGAAACTGCAGAAACCCCTTCAAAGAAAAATTGGGCAAGCACTGCATCCTCGTTATGAAACGGCGAAAGAGAGAAAATTTGCCGGCAGCGCGAACACTTCGTACTTCAGCTTTCTCTGGCACTTCCTTAAGTGTCTTTTGTTTCTTCCGATTTCTCACGAAGTGAATTTAACCGAACGAATTTGTTTTCGCTTCCTTAATTCTTCCTAGCCCTATTCGCAATACAAGTGAATTTGGTTCTCGCAAAAGGCTTCCCAGCAGTGCCTTACCCGCAGGAAGGACCATAGAGTAAGCAGAAGGATCAGATGGAAGAATGCCGACAGCGAGACGCGTTCTGCGTGGTCCGCGACCAGGACCGGGAGGAAGACGTGCACGTAGGCGTAGTAGGCCCAGCTGAACCCGCCCAGGGCTATGAGGACCGGCAACCAGCTGGAAAGCGTACCACGACGGTGCAGAAAGCCGATCACAGCAGGCATCGTCATCTTCTTCTACTTGCCTCGGCCTTGTTTCAAGCAATGGCTCCTACCCGCTACAGGTCATTGGCCAATAAGCAGGCGGCGTTACAAATGTGTTGTTTTAATAACAAAATATATCTTACAGCATTAGAGTACAAGTGATACATCAAAGGAATTGCATAAAGACGAGAATTAATACAAATTGTATGAGAACATAAACGTAATTTAGTAATACAACTTCACGTATTGTTTCTCTTGATAAGGTCGTTTCTATAGAGATGACAGGCGAGATCGCCTTAAATGTCCCCTAACCAGGGCTTATTGCAAAGTCTAATCATACACTGGAAGTAACGGGACGCCGTCTAGGAAGCGTATTACCACAATAATTTTTTCGAATTTGTTCATTATTACATGATATACGAGAAACTGGAATGTCACTTTTCCAAGGTGCTTTGTAGCAAACTTCACGGCCAACGTAGGCATTCTCTCCTTCTGCTTTGACAAGCTTTCACAAGTGACATTTCTTCCCCACCTTCTCCCATACAAAAGCCGAGGGACCGCGTTACGTTTGCGTCACAAGCCCCGCTTCTTGATTTTCTTTCTCATTTTTTTCTGTCTTTTTGGTCTTTTTCTTCTTGCTGCATGGTGCACTCCCAGTGGTGGTATTGCGCGTTCTGCATTGGAAGATTTATCGTCATCACGTGCCACAATCGGTGGCGTTGCAGGCAGTGCGTCTTACGCAGAGGCATTTGTGCGTGTGACCTTGACACTCCTGCTGAAATCAGAAATTCTTCGAGAGGAAAAGAGCGCGGACCTGGTTTTGATTTTTCACCTTTTTTCGCATTGCAGCCAAAATAGTCATGGCGTGATCTGGGAACCACGCTTGTCTATTTACAATTCCCAAACCTGGTGAGGGGCCTTTTAAAGGCAAGTCAGCAGCCAGATACAGTTATCTGCCCTGACACTTATTATCTGCAAGTATGCCTCATAGCAAATCGTGTGGTACAGTGGTTGCTACCAAACCAAACTATAGGACTAGAAATATGCAACAAAGACTATACGGAAGTTGCCTTGTTTGGAACTGCAGGGATCGAAAAGTAGTTGCAAGGCAGAGAGCTAAAGTGAATCGTCTCGCATTACTTTCAGTATACGCAAGAATTCTGATAGCGGAAGAGGTGCAGAAGCCCACTCTTGCTTATGAATGAACGAAATGATGCTATGGCAGTGCAAAAACAGTAATTATAAATGCCATATTATACTTTTGGCGCCGTATTGTAGCACTCACGAGTCCCGCCGCTGTTTCCAACGACGCCTCTTTAGAGAGGGTTATACAGGTATAAATTTGCGTATCAAGTCTGTGCTGGAGTAATTCTCATCCGATTCTAAACTGCATCTTCACATTCTCTGCAGAGCTATATCTGCAGTTGTCTCAACATCTTGTAAACTTTGAATATGTAGTTTACAGGCTCTCGTTGTAATGCACACTCGAATGGCACTTTCGTGATGTAAAAAATAACTTATGCCTGCGAATGAATTGTCCTATTTTCTTACTTTATTTTTATTTCTCTTGCAGCAGCGACAATGACGCAATACGAGCTTAGGTGTTACCAGCTCTTGAAATAAAATATGCTTTGATTGCTTTTATTTTTACGTTTGGATTACTTAGAGAATCCGGTACAGTCGAAAAGGCATCACCTCATTTCTTTTTGCAATGTTCAGCAAGGCCATCCTACAAATCTATTCCTGCTCCTCTCTATGTTCTGTTGTTGCTAGGTCGAAAATATCGCTAGACGTGCTCCCAAGCACGGTTGAATATTAGACAAGCGAAGAAGAAGAGGAAGAAGAAGCAGGCTCTCCATGCAAGCGGTCGTTGACCGAGCACCGGAGGCTCCTCGACCAGGTCCGCGCAGTGACTCCAGACGTCTCCGTTCTCGGCTAGCACTTCTGCTCAACTGGCTTCCACTAGCGCTTGTTACGGGTCTCTTCCTGTGGGCCTACTACGCCTACGTCGTCGTGTTTTGTGCATCCGTGGTCAACGAAAATGCCCTGAAAGCCACCGCCTTCGGCATCGGATTTCACCTGCTGCTCTTTCTCTGCCTGTGGTATTTATCATCTTCGGATTGTCGAATGCATATATAATTACGGCTTGTTACGGTAATCACTGCAGTTTACAGTGATCATCACCGCTCGCAATGTTGCCGGGACAACGCGCATCCAGTAGCAGTGGACGGGAAGTCGCGCAAACTTCAAGTCATGTACCATTTTTCATGCCACGTTAAATAGGTCATATTACAAAGACAAGTATTTCACTGTTGCGTTACGGCAAGCAGTGATTCCCAAATGTGATAGGCACTGAAGTAAGAATGCATCACATCACGCAGCGCAAGCTACCTGCAATAAATGCGTATGCATCTAGCAAATGGCCGGAAAGCAAGAAATTTTCTTTATTATTTAGATCTCTAACCTGAAACGCTATTTTGACCAATGTCAAAACCTGCCATATTGTCAAATTTGACACTTTTCTTGGTGTGATTGGCTGTTTTTCTTGTTCTGATTGAGTCACTGCACACCTCTTTTACTGGCTCAAGAAGGAAACGTTTCGGAATCTGCCATTGTCCGAGATAGCTACTTGTCGTCCTGCATTTGTATACTGCACGAAAATGCGCAGGTCGTACGTGCAGACCACGGTGGCGTTCGTGGCACCCATACCACCGCTCTTTCGGCTGACCGTAGGCGAGCAGCAGGCACTGGTGAACTGCCACAACGAGCGCACTCGCCGAAGCGTCCTCGACGTGATGGCCATTGAACGCGGCGTGCTCACCTTCGGTGCCGATGGCTGCGTGCGATACTGCGAAGACTGCTGCCTCATCAAGCCCGATCGCGGCCACCACTGCTCTGCCTGCCGAAGGTAGCGCCACGCTCATGAAGGACAGCTGAAAACAGCAATCATTAGGGATAATTAAAGGAAAATGCAGTACTTTATCTTCCGGACATTCGCTAGAAGATAGTGCATGGCTAAGTAATTGTTGGGAACGGGTATGCAGATGCGTAAACCACTTGGAGAAGCTATTTATTTAACTGTAACGCCGGACCCACTTACAAACATTTATTGCACCCACGGGACCACTATATAGACTTCGTTTAAGCGCGAAAGAACACTGACGGTGGCAGAAGAAGACAGGACAAGCGCTTGTCCAGTCTTCTTCTGCCACCGTCCGTATTCTTTCGCGCTTAAACCAAGAATATGTTACCGTACCAACTCGCCAAACTATCCATCCTTTTGCGCTATATAGAGCCGTAGTATCGTCACTCCGGTTGACGGGCGCGGAATATACGTTACCCTGTTCTCTTCCGTAAAACCCAGCGATCCGCTAACAGGAATTACCGCAAGCGCAAAATTCAACATAGCTTAGTGCTGAAGCACGGAAAGAAATGATGCAATGGACGATCCCAGCGTCAGCACCAATAGAATCACGGTTGGTCGCCCTCTTCCTTCGTAGCTCATCGTTCTTCGTCTCCTCTGTCTGCCTACATTCTTGCTTGTCTTGTGGCATTCATTGGAGTGTTCGTGGTGCTTTGAATGTTGCTTGCAGCTCTGCTGTTATTACAGCTGTAAATTCAACTTTTTGTGAAATGATGGTACGCTCCGTTATCAGAGTTAGCAATTTAATGAGAGCCGGAGGGTTTGCTTCTCTTCACAGGTGCATCCCCAAGATGGACCACCACTGCCCCTGGTTCAACAACTGCGTCTGCTTTAGCACCTACAAGTTCTTCCTGCTCACGCTTTTCTACGTGGTGGCTCTGTCGCTTTTCGGCGTCTTCACCACAGGAAAATACGTGATCGACATGTGGGTGACCGCGCGCATGACACCGTCGACCTTCCACGTCACTTTCCTGGCGGTCTTGGGGACTGGGCTGGCACTGGGCCTCGGCGCTTTCCTGTGGCACCACGTGTCCATGGTCTTCAGTAACGAGACCACGCTCGAACACATGCGTGCCCCCATCTTCCGAGACACCGACGACTCGTTCAACGTCGGCTGCTGGCAAAACTTTGTTCAGGTTTTCGGGCCCCGGATGTCGCTGTGGATGCTTCCCGTGTTCACCAGCGTCGGCGACGGGGTCCGATTCCCCACAAAGCTGCATCCCGTAGTCGGCGCGCAGGAGTGCGAACAGCGCTCAGTAGAAGCCACTTACTCCACTGGCTCGTCCGTCGGTAAATTGTCGACAGCAACAGCCACTGTGATACTTTAGCCGAGCGTCGATAGTGTAGTCCTGCTAACATTCTTATTCAACGCAAGTTTCATCGGACACTGTAGATAACCGATAGTTTACCTTAAAAGGGCTATCAGACTGCACGAGTAAGGGTACGTAATATAAATGTCTGTTTCTTGCAAGCTGTTCAAGTACGTTTCCTACGTT
This sequence comes from Dermacentor silvarum, assembly GCF_013339745.2. NCBI lineage: Eukaryota > Metazoa > Arthropoda > Arachnida > Ixodida > Ixodidae > Dermacentor > Dermacentor silvarum. Next base: position 19,541,650 of record NC_051161.1, read on the forward strand.
TGCAACATTTCCCCGCCGGCCTTGAACGGTACCTCACTGCAGTGAGCTTTAGAATGCATCACGTTCACTGCGCTTTAAACAGCAGACTTCCCTAAGCTATCGGTTTTTGCGAAGTCTGCCTCAGTGCGACGTCACAGCTGGCCTGAGAGCTGCTGCGAGACATCTACCACAACTTTAATGCAGCAATATCTTCCTGTCTGTAACCCCGCCCGGTGTCAGATGAGGCTGTTATCAGGCGTACTCCCGGGTGTTGCAATGCACTAAAGTAGTTTTCTGGTTAAATTACGGCGCAGATTCCATAAAACTTGCGCAAACAAGAGCCGCAGACGCGGCTGCATTCCACATAGAAGACAAGTGCACACCATTAAGTGCCATTTTGTTCGTTTGCGTCAGGCATGCAAGCGCACGAAACGGTTGAATGACTACAAGAATGAGAGATGCAAACTTTAATTCAAACAAAGCAAAAAAAAAAGGAAGTTCCTGCAGCTCACAATAGCTATTATTTAATACAGCATCCTTTGAAGCTACGTGGCGAATACTATAACAGCAATTTAACTTTTATCTGCATTTTGCTATATTCATCTCATTCTTAACTTAATTATCGGGTGTGAGACATAGGCTAAAGAAGCAACAAGAACAACAAGAAAAATTGTTTTTCTTGAATGAAAAACTACAGCAGCAACAATAACCGTGGCCCATCACGTGGACTCACCGGCCAAGAAATCGCAGAGGCACTCCATGTAGGGAAGTGAGCGCAGACGCAGTTCATTCCGTAGATCAATATTTAGTTAGGATAAGGCAGTGTAGGATAAGGCAGTTAGGATACGACAGACAAACTTGACGTAGGGGACTTCCGTTTGCAGTGCAGGCGCCTATTGCTTCTATGCAGGGTCCGTTTTTTTTTTTTTTTTTTTTTTTTGCATATCCATGAACTTACGCAAACAACCATATACACTGTGTTTCACTTAACTTGGACCAAACCTTAAAAATATGCAAATACCACTTAGCAGGACAGAGCCAAGAGAGAGAGAGAGAGAGATAATAAACTTTAATCCAAAGAGCACGCGAGCGTAGGTAGCTCCTCCGCTCTGCAGTGGGTGGTCCCCTCAGTCCAGGAGTCCAGCGGCCTTAGCTGCCCTTCTCGCTCGATTGACCAGGTTGACCTGGTCCGTCGAGTCGGACAGACAAACATGACAGAGCCAATGTAATGCTGTTTATCGTGGCTTGGAGATACTCAGATTATTTTTCGCATTCTGCCTAATATGATGGTTAGTCTTGATTACTTAATCAACTTCTTAATTATTATAATTGGATGAAAACTGTCAATAAGAAAATTGTAGAGCAACATGAAAAACTTCCGATGCAGCTTTTTGTTCCTCAATACATGCTACATAAAGGATTTTTTCCGAGCGTGAAAGAAGCCCGCGAATACACGCAAAGTGCATCGAGCGGCCAGTCACGCGACAATTTTGCGTGTAACGGCGAGCGTCTTTCACGCTCGGAAAAACACTTTTATGTAACATTTATTGAGCACTAAAAAGCTGCATCGGAAGTTTTTCATGTTGCTCTACAATTTTCTAATTGACACTTTTCATATAGTTACAATAATTGAGAAGTTGATCATGAATTTAGACTAATTATCTAATTAGGCAGAATGCAAAAATAATCTGAGTATCTCGAAGCGACGACAAACAGCATTACATACGTTACATATCACATTGCATATTTTTAAGGTTTGGCCCGAGTTAAGTGAAACACTTCGTATGCTATATACCTTGACGTGAGTGATGAAGCTTTCCACGAACCTTTTCTCTGTTAAGGTTGTGTTTCCTGAGAACTATCGTTTTCCCAATGTGCCGCTCAGCTCTAAGACATGTCCGTTAATTTCTGTAATGCCTTAATTGTAACAGTATGCACGTAAAAACAGTGAAATCCTAAGGCGACGATAGTTCGCAGATTTTGCCATGGTTGATACAAGGACGAAGTGTATTTGCGTGCTCATAAGAAAGTTTAAGAATGTGCACGAACAAAAGTACTGTAATTATCACCTATCAGTGATCTCACACAACATTCTTGAGTTCCATTCTTTTCATCAATACATCTTCGAAAGCATACAGGCTATTACCGAACAAAAAGCTACTGGAAGAGATTGTCTTAAACCATCGCATAACCCATTGCAGACGTGCTATAATATAACCATTCTATGCAACAGTGATATATGGAGTATTTCAACCAGCATATCTTTTCTAAAATTTATCCGAAGACGAGACATAGCTGGGCTAAAGTCGTAAAGCGATGGTGAAATGAATTTGTGACAAAAGAAACTTACCTGTTTGTAGAATGGCTGGAATAAACGAGGGCAGTGTATACGTCACAAGGAATTGACACACGACATACACAAACGAGTGTTCTGTCATCATGAACAAGCGTTCGGTCATCAGTTCGTGCGCACGGCATTGTTTTCGAACTGCTGTAGACAAGGCAAGAAAACAATACGCACAGCTTCGTCTTTAGCTTCCTCACAAATGTCCAAGTGCTCGGAGTTTCTCAGTGTTTAACAAAGCCGCAAAAGCAGGCATGCTTATTCGAAGCTGCGTATAAAGCCTTACGTGGTTTATGAAGATGTAAGAAGTAATTGAACAATAGTAAGTCATCGTTTGGCTTACATCCAGGCTCTGCATGTTGAACGAACGCGCCTCCATGGGAAGTTCTTCATTCTTTACTTATATTAATTATCTTCTTGCTCTACGGCTTCACTCAGAAAAGAACTACTGCTCTTGGCCAATACAGTGATTTTCAGCATGATCAACAAGGATACTGCGAAGTTTCTTTTGCTGTGTTTGGAACTCATCAAGCTAACGGAGAGCTTCGTGATTGTGCCCGATGAAGACGCCAACAGAACTACCGTATGTGTGTTCATTCTCATATTGTCTCACTGATGCAAACAATCTAAGCATAGTGAAGCGGGCTGTAATGAACGCTACAAGAAATACTTAAGCTCCATGCATGTGCTTTTCATGAACCCTTACCGAAGTTAATGGGAATCCCCGATAAGAAGCTCTTCTACGTTAAAAACAATTCCGCTGGCGCTGAACAGGCTATTCAAGTTTAAAACAAAGAAAGTTCCTGTAAACAAAGCCAAGAATGTCCTACTGATATATCTTTCTAATCAGGATCTCACTTTGGGATCATTTATGAAATTTGTAGGGACACACTGAAAACTGGAAATGGAACACAAAGCTAATAAATTAATGGTGCTAACAGCAAAAATTCTAGAAAGATGCACTCAGAGGTAATTGTTTTTGTTACAAGATGTCACGGACGATGGGCTTAAGACAAAAAAAAAAAGCGAAGAACGGCCAAATGAGAAACCATTTTTTTTTCTGGAAGAACCAATGTATTGAATGCCGGACAACGGAGTTGTGTCTTAAGAGGAAGATTAGGTTCCGGAGCTTCTACTTAAATACATGGAAACGGAAAAATCATTTTTCTCAGGAACCCCTGTACAGAATTTCTTCAGGTTTGTTGCATTCAAAACAAAAATGTATTGTATAGGGTCTATAGAGAGCATATTTATTGCCGTTTTTTGAAGTATTTCAACTGCACCGCTTCAAAAGAAAAAAACTAAACTATCAAGTTTACAACCCTGAAACTCGGCAATGAAAAATGATATCGCAATTCTATCGAGTCACGAATTCGTAAACGGCGTTCAAATTTTCATGAAACTTGCTGATTTTCGCAAATTGTGGTAAATTTTTCCAGGCTCTAAAAAAACTTTCGCTTGCTAAGTCACTAGAATTGAACTCTTTCTCTGAAATTCAGCTTCAAGTCGTCCACCATTTGTTTCATAAGATAATTTCTGCGTTTTGTGCGTATTTGAATAGGCGGCCTGAGATTTGACCAAGATCTGAAGCATCCTCTTTATAAACTCAACGCCGTTATATTCATTAAAACAAAAAAAGAACTAAAGCGCCAGCGCATTTCACCGCACACATTGAAAACAAATATTTCGAAGCTGGCGTCATCCTGAGAATTCGTTCCAAGTCGGTACACCTTGTGCACTCACCGGCTGCAATTCGTAGATTGCAATATGCGCCGTAAGGTAATTGCTCAAAAACTGCATTGGTAAATTCTTTTGTAAATTAGTAGATTATGCATTTCGATGTTTCGTACAACTAATGTATGCATCTACAAGTAATCCAACTCAAGGACTGGAATCGCGCTACCTGCCAAAGGCGATTTTTTTAATGCTGTATAATATATATTTAAAAAACTGTATACTACTTGCAACGCATACAAAGCAAAAAAATGTGTGCTGCGCGAATATCAGGGCTCACTTAAATCGTTTCAGGCAGAGTTAATAGCAAGCAAGGGCTATCCTGTGGAAGAATACACGATCACGACCGAAGACCACTACACCATAGCGGTGCAAAGGATACCTGCAGGACGGGGAGGCGTTCAACAATTGCCAAGAGCGAAAAAGACCGTGGCCTTTTTGATGACCGGGCTCGAAGGAAGTAGCGCAGACTTTGTGGTGAACATGCCACATCAGAGTCTTGGTAAGCTCTCCTAGAACTTATAGCCCTGATTTCGTATAGCACAGTTCCAACATCATCGAACTATTGGTGTCAAAACATCCCGCGGTATTGCACTGCCACGAGTTCGCAAAGTGACTGTGCCTCCTCGTTTCACTAGACCCAGTTTTCATTGCATTTGCAATTGAATTTCATTGCACTCAACGGCATCATCAAGAGCCGCTGACAGCCGCTACAATAACGCAGTGGGTATGGCGTTCTGCTGTTCGGCATGAGGTCGCGGGTTTGATTCCCGAACGGGGCGACCATATTTTTATGGGTGCGAAATGCAAGAACTCTCCTGTACCGTGCTTTTGGTGCACGTTAAAGAACTACAGCTCGCTAAAATTACCCCGGATGCCTCTATTACTGCGTGCCACATATCCCTGTGTACGTTTTTTCGACGTACAACTTCATGAATCGTCACTCCTTTCCTACCACAATCACTTACTTTCTCTTTAATACAGGGAAGGAATCTCAAACTTATTTGAACTACAAATCTACTGTGGCTTACTCTCGCAGCGCGCATTGAGCAGTAGTTCTTCTAAGCGTGAAGCTGCGACGCGTGCGCTTTTACAACATTGTTGCGTCACGCTTAGCCGCGTGTGATGCTTCAGCATGACCACGCGTTCGTTTTCATAGCGCCCACCATTCTCATCTGCTTTTCCTTCCGGAACAAGCTAATGTAGTTCCCATTGTGCTCAGAGACGTGACCTTCTTATGACGATTGTTCAAACCTCTTTGTCGTCAATAGCTGTCTCTGAAAGCTTTGCTCAGTCCATTCTCTTGTAAAGCGAGGCTATCCATTGTCTTCCCGCCAATTCTACTCACAAAATGAGGCTACTGTGTTTGAGCTCTTCCAGATACGCCAATGACCGCGGCTTTCGTGTCTTGAAATGGATGTTAAAGTTTTGAGTTGATCTCACGCTTTTCTGGGCGGAGAGCCAAATATGGTCAAATTATGTGAATGAAATTGGGACTGTTGGTAAATATCTTAATTTCTCACCGGCTTCTCTACAAAAAGTATAATAGTATGTAGGACTTGGAACACAATAGGTTCGTTGCGGCATCTTGCAAGGCTTTATGGGTGTTGGTGCAATCGTTAAGCCTGTTCGATATTTTGTAACTTGTTTGACGCCGTCATTAAGCGCCTAATGACTATGATAAACACATTAAAAGAAGAAGAGCAATTCCTCCGAGTGGTCGGGCTGGTTCAGCTCAGTTTATAGCATCAATGTAACACAAAACTAATGGTTATCAAAGAAGTATTTATTAAAAAGTCTTGTAAACTTATAATGCAGGCACATTAAAAAGAAGTTTCCTTATTTTTTCGTTTAGGTTTCATCTTAGCTGACCACGGCTACGACGTGTGGTTGGGTAACGTCAGGGGCACCAAGTACTCAAACCACGCCTGGCTGAAAAAGGAAGGAAAAGATTTTTGGGATTTCAGGTGACTGTGTAATCAACTAATTTGATTATTCTAATAGCACGCCCAACAGAATAAACTTCACGATATTTTCAAGTAAAAAAAAAACAAGTTTCCTGCCACAGATAACTTCTGGCAGGCGAACTTGGCAACTACTTGTTGGTGCAGAACCATTTACCCGATGTGTCTGGTCATCGTCGTCATCGTCATCATCATATTCATCAACCTGTTTTAGGCCCACTGCAGGACAAAAGTCTCTCCCAGTGATCTCAACTACATACAGGATGTTTCACTTTACTTGCGCCAAACTTTAAAAATATGCAAATGCTACGTAGCTGGACAGAACCGTCGCTTAGAGATATTCAGATTACTTCTTGCATTCCGCCTAATTAGATAATTAGTCGTAATTATTCAACTTCTCCGTTACTATAATTCAATGAGAAATTGTAGCGCAACATGAGAAACTTCCGATACAACTTTCTGTTGCTTAATACGTGCTAGATACGTGCTCTACGGATATATTGCGCAAAGCAGATATACGTTGAGTCTAAATAAACATTTCCTCGTCTCACTCGGTCCGTTTCTCGTACAAACCAACCACGAAAGATGTACTTTGTCTATTATTTGCGTATTATAGACTCACTTAATGTTTTCGGCCATAAACATAGGTACAGTTATATAGACGCGGCGGAGAGGCTCGGCCTTTCTGTCCCGACGTGGGAGCGGCCCGCTGCGCGCTAGCACGCGCCCTAAAGGACACTAATAAAGTTATTCTTCCATCCATCCATAAACATAGGTACAGTCCCCTCAACGCAACACCGCTTGTGGCACCGTTATGCTATGTATACGTTGCGCATGAAACTCCGTGAAGCATATCGTCACTTTTATTTAAGCACTAGAAGTTTTACGACGTCATCACCCATATTTTTCAGCATCGACGAAATGGCCGCATACGACCTACCAGCGCAGCTAGACTGGATCCTCGAAAAAACGCAGCAGTCCTCACTGCAGTACGTAGGCTGGTCTCAGGGATGTGGTATCATGTTTGCCTTGCTTGCGGAGAAGCCAGGATACAACGACAAGGTGGGTACAAAAATATTATACCAGAATTCCCCGCGCTTTACCACGGCTATTAGTTGTAATGAAGAGACGGCTCATGATAGCCCTATTGGCAACATTTTTGCTTCGTTTTCTAAACGAAATTGCTTCATTCGTGAGATTTTCGTTCCGAAGGTATATTTGTAATTTTCTCGCTCCTTGTTTTATCATTGTTATCACATCACGAAGGTGTTAAGTGAAGCGCAGCTAGTACAAGGACACACAGAAAGAGCAGGACACATAGACTTTGCGCCAATTATCTATGTTCATGTACGAATTTCTCTGCGTCCATATATCATTTGCACTTGATTTAACAGCTTCGTTTGATTTGAACCATGCTTTTAATCTTTGTTTGGTTTGAGCCCTCATTCTTATGGCACTTATACCATTACAATTTACCATGCCTTTAGTTGTCATCACGAGTTCACTCCCATGTAACTGTCGTCCTCAAAGTTCGCTGACTTCAAAAAAGCGTCGTAATTGTTGTGGCGTCTCTTACAAAATTTTAAAAGCCATAGCAACAGTTTTCGACAAACTTCAGCTATCATATTTATTGAAGCAGAAACTAAAATCAAGCGTTAGAAAGTATACTGGCAGATGCTGTCGAATTGCTGATCGGCGGAATTGCTGACTGATCAAATTGCTGCGCCGAAACTAGTATCACGCGCGCAAACGTTGCGCAATCACGATATGCTTATGGCCGGTGAACTCAGGAGATGGTCCTCTCGCAAGAGCTTGTTGCGCTTCCTCTTCCGCTACTTCGAACTCGGGAAAAGTGTCTTCTTACAATTAGCACAGGCAGAAAATAAGGATATCCGACTGGTTCGTGAAAGAGAACACGCTGCGGTCATATGACGACTACACAAATAGCGCCAAGATCAAATGACGTTTGCCAGAAGGAGGTTGCTCATTGCACACCCACGCAAATTTGTGCGGGGGACATTAAAAACTGATTAGGAGAGAACGATTTTCTTAGAGAGAACGCCTTCTCCAACCACCAAAGCGTGAAAACGAGTGCCCTCAGCAGTTAAAAAGATGAACCACAGCAAGTCTATCGGTAAATGTAGTAGGCTCCTTTCCACCACAAATGATATGTGTATTGGTACCTCACGAGTCATGAGGAAACAGAACATACCCATCTCCAATGATGCACTCACGTCATCGGGATGCGGGGAGACACCATTCGGTGGTGCTACGTACAATTACGTTCCCATTGATTCAAAGCTGTATGCAGACGTATCACTGCTGGCTGTCTGTTGACACGAGCCCATGCTTTTCTTTCTCTTACATCCGACAGATTCAACTTTTCCAGGCTATAGCACCCGCAGTTTTCTTGGGTCACATGACGTCGCCTATGAAGCGTCTTACCGCGTTTTCCAAACCCATATACGTGAGTATCTGACTCAGTGTCGCATTTAATTTTCTACCTGCCGGCGCCTACAACGGGAGATAAAGGGCACTTACCAGTCTACTGTAAAAGAGTGGGGCCAAGGTATACACACATCATTGTTTAGCTTACAAGTATCAAAATAGGCACGGAATTAATAATACCTTGGCAAGTATATTAAAGACGATAGTCTTTCTTGGGGAACTTAAACGCTGAAAACTTGGTCTGTCTGTCTGTCTGTCAACCGATTCAACCACCCGGCCAAAGTTGGACCACTTGCTTACCGCCCACACTTCTTAAACTGGTACGGCTGTTCATACTTGTGAACGTTATCGATCAAAAAGTAAATATTACGCATATCTGAGGCACAACATCACTAGGTAAGTATTAGGAGGTGTGTTCCTTTAATAGAAAATACATAGATACGTAACTCTAAAGACCCTAGTTTCTTAAGCTGCGCTGAAAATGCCATGCTATGCTCGCCGACGAACGACGTCTGCCACGAAGGGAGGGAACCCTCTGCACAAGCTCGTGTTTCCCCGACTGCGCGCCGACGAGCGCCCTCTGCCATGGAGGAAGGAAACCCTCTGCACAAGCTCATGTTTCCCGATGTATTGCCAGATGGCATCCACGTCTCACGCAGCGCCTCCTCAATTTTATCAATGCCAGCCAGATGCGGCCGATTCCGCCTCCTCAATTTTATCAATGCCAGCCAAATGCGGCCGATTCAACATAAAGGAAGCGCTGTCTGAGGCAGGGCAAAACGTAAATGGCCACTTGAAAAGACCGACGACCAAATTGCAGCGGAGAAGCGCCGGCGTGCCGACGCTCGTCGTCTCAATCGTGCCTCACACCCTGGCGTCACCGGAGACGGGAAGGCGTCTACTTCGGCGCACCAGTAGTACATGCGCACAGCCATTGACCCTTCCACGCAATAAAATACATTCATGTCTCACAAAGGGTTCTTCTTTGCAAACTATCATGCTATACAGTATACCACAGGCGACCGAAACATTGCTGACATATCGTGGAGGTACGAACACATGGCATGCCAGCAGTGATAATGCGGTAAAATGAAATCTGTTCAAACAAACCTCCATTGCATTTATCATGCCAGGACGGAAATGGTACGAGAACAGCATCACGGGTGGCCGCGGATCAGACCAGCACTCACGTAGTACGGCCGGCAGAAGACTATCGTCTTTCGACGACATTTGCAGCGAAGCACGCAGATACGCAGCCATTTTTTTCATTGTTTCTGTCACGACAGGGTTGCAACAAGTGGCAGATTAGGTTCTTGCGACTACACGGTTCGTCATGTGGGTGCTCTTTTTTTTTTCGCGAAAAGTTTGCAATCCCACTGCCATATATGTATGTCCTAAAAGTTGAACATAAACTTTATTCCGAGCATTTTTAGAACCCGGGAGCAGATGCTGGATCCGCAACACGCTAGTTGAGCGCGCAGCAAAACCCTCACGGTGCCCTGCAAAAAAAGAAGTCTAAATCTAACTTCAATCATCTGACGGTCCTAAACTCGCCAACACGCAAGCTGCTGTGAAGTCAAATACCACAAACAAAATACGACTCCTGAGAGGTGCTTTGCATTTTCAGCACTCACCTTTATTCCTTATTGTTTCAGGAAATCGGTGAGATTATATTTCAGGGTTCAATGCTGGGAAAGCACAGCGACTTCATCAACACAATTAAGCAAATGTCCTGCAACCCGGTTTTCCCAAGCATCTCCTGCCAGGTGGCTTTCTTCTTCGTCAACAGAGGATTCCCTGTTGACATAAACATGGTAAAGCTATATATACTTAGCACGCCAGAATTCTTTTTAAAACAATATACTTAATATTACCTATTCAAAACCAATTGCTCTACATTGAAAGAGAAAATTGACAGTCACCGTCCTACTTACCCCAAACACGCCCTATGCGCTTATTTGCTTCTTCTCCGGAAGGTGCTAGAGGTTTTAGGCTGGGGTAACTGGAATGGGCTGCTCAAGGCAATCTGACTTCAAAAGTACCTGATGTTTGCTTCTTATAAACAGTGTTACATTTGAAGCAGGCTATATATTTGTCTTGAATGTTTGAGCTAAGTCTGACGGCGGTTGCACATGTTTATTTTATAATGTCTTGTTTACTACAGTTGTGTATGATTTGTGTGTAATCCTAACTGCTGTAAGTGATTGCGTAGTATTCAAACTTTGCGAATATATGACTGTGTATGTTTAACTTGTATGTATATCCTGCATAGTTATATGTTCGTGTTACACGTTCGATAACTAAATAACGTCTCTCCAGTCCCGCATAAAAGCTCTTATACTTCAGCGGTGTGTTAAATATACATGAGTGTAAATAAATGGCAACGTAACGATTATGATGATGGTTACCATTATCCTGCAACTGCCTCATTGTGAGTGCAATTTCTGCATTTACGAAACACAACAAAGCAGAAACTGAAGAAATTTCATCTACACGTATATCACACAACGCGCTTTTCTTACTGTGTATAGGGTACTCTTGGAAATATCCTGACTTTGAACAGCCGTCATGGTGCTTGATCCAGGCAGCGCTCAACATTCGATCAACGTAGTGTAATCAGGCTTTGTAATATTACGCAACGTTGCACAGCGTGGCGAACAGCGCGCTTTAGCTTGAAGGTGTCGCCAGCCGTCTGTTTACGAGGCATGCTGACATTATGGTTGAACGAGAAAACAAAATCTTTTTGGTTATTAGTGCTAGGTAGTATTTAAAGTTACAGGAGAAAATCAATGTAAACACAGAACAAACTGAAGTCATACACTGAGAGCATACACTGAGAGCCGAAGCGCTGAGCTAAAGTGCGCCTTGTGAAACTTGTTATTTCTATTATCAGCCCAAATGAAAACAACACGGCCCCACTCAAGTCAACAATGATTTCGTGAGTTTAGTTTTCATAGACGAAACAACTGGATTGCTCTAACATAATAACGAGTGCGCAGCTCTACAATTTCCTCACTTATTAAAGAAAAACGTGCCCCGCACAATTATTCGTAAGTGTCAAATGACCCATTGAGCGAAATGCAGCTCCACTAACGTGAAACCTGGGGAAGTGCGAAGTATGCAGTGATGCACCGCTAATGGGGTCATACTGCCTTAATTAAGCAATGGCTCATAACCCCGTAAACGCGGCCTCCCCATTACGACGACTGACGAGAAGTGAAATGCTACGCCGGAATGATGAGCGGCAACGCAGCCAGCTGTGAAAGACGACGGCGACGAACGTGGGAGCAGGGGCACGAGCGCGTGCCAAGCGCGAGCTCGAGCCGCTTGCTTACCGTGACTACGACGACGACGATTACGACAGCAAACTTCTCGCATTCCTCCTATATGCGAGCCCCCCTGCGTTTCCTCAAGGACCAGACCCACGTGCACACGATGATTCTTAAAAGGCGAGCTGCAGCTGAGCACTCCTTTCGTGACAGCCCAAATATCTGAGCAACCTGAGACAATTAACCGCGTCAAATAACGGAAGGAGATATTTCTCAACCGCGAGGTCAGAAAGACAGAAACCACGTAGGACCAAGGCACTGTTGCTAACTTCCAGCAATTGCAGCTTTGCACAGGCAGTCGCTCGTATGGCAAACACGCTGATGCCAGTAAAACCTGCTGGTATACTAATGATCCGTCTCACAATGACATTACACAATGAAGTAAACGGATGTAATGAGCATTCTGGCTCTCCGGAGTTTGGCTACATGTGGCCACCCAGAAACTCTAACGCAAGAAAACACACAGTGCAGGGTTAGATATCCCATTTAATATGATCCAGTTATGGTCAACGAAAGTCAGTTAAAGAATGAAACCGAACCATAAAATTATGAAACAAATATGAAGCGCGTGAAATAACAGTCTGCCTCGCGATGCGAATGCATTGGGTTATGTACTGCACGACAGTGATTCCTTTTGCCTTCTCCACAGACCAGGCTGCCTGTGTACCTGTGCAATGGCCCTTCTGGGACATCCATGCGCAATCTCCTTCATTACGGTCAGGTAGGCTGCATTGTTTGTACGCTAGTGCACAAGCTTGTCTAAGCTTACATGTGCACTGGCGTTAAAAAATAAAGTGTTTCACTGCATTAAAAAATAAAGTGTTTCCAACAAGGTAGACCAAGGTGGCAAATAAAGAAAGCCCGAAAAAGATTTAAAATACCATGTTACTGCGGGTGCGTGCGGACGGGATAGCAGCGCCATCGAACGGTTTCAGTGGGGAAGCAAGCTGTTCACCTGTTACTGAACCGATTGGTGGCGATAACAGCACGCGTACTCTTTCCAGGATGCGCGAACAGCTCCCGGCTATTACTGCGCACTAAGATCTAGGAAATGCGCTGCACTGAATGGCGAGCCGGAAAAGAGCAGCTTGCTTTCCCTTAGAGACTGTTTGGAGGCACTATTATTCCGTGCGCTCGGGTGCGTAGTCACATAATAGTTTTCATATTTCGCGGGCTTCCTCTATTTGGCGGAAAAAGTAAACGTAGTAGGTGTACCTTGCTGGGAACGCCTCATTTTGAAGTGCCTTATGATTCTATACAAACGCCTCATTGACATATTGCCAAGTAGAACAACAACTAAAATGTTAGATAATCATTTTAGTTATTTGATCGGGTGTCCGTGACTAAAACATTACACCCGATTTCTCTGCAAGATGGTTAACAACGTGCATTTTGTCCTGTTCAGTTGGTAGTATCCTTGTTATTTTTTTACACTGTACATGAAGGCCGAGACAACCTGTATATGCACTCGCAAACTCTGGTCAAAGCGTCTGCCGCCTTCCTGACAGTTTAACTCTAATGCCGTCAATGTACATGCTCAAAGGGCGGGTTGTTAGGTCAATGTGAAGCACGTCTTTAATGTCTGGTTGGGTATTGTGATTTGTTGAGATAATATCTTTAGATGGCATAGATAGAAGGGGACAGTGGTTAAGTGTTCACAAGTTTTTAAGTTTTGAGTACACAAAAACTGAAAGCTAAAAGCATTGCTTAAATGAAGAAGTGGGCTTCCTTGAAGACACCGGTACCAACTACGCCTTCACGCTCTGATTTCATTATTTATTGCAGTTAACAAAGTCGAAGAGATTTCAAAAATTTGACTGGGGACCAAAAAAGAACTGGAAAGTGTATGGAAAGGTATGTACTCCTGTGTAAGATGTTCGCTGGAAAGGTACGTACTCCTGTGTTCAGAAATGTTCGCTGGAGAAAAAATATACAGTTTATTGGGGTACTCTTACTTTTTAGTGCAAGGGCCCCGCTGTAGAAATTTGAATGCAAATTTATTCAAAAGTGGTACCTAGCTTTGTTTATTTAGCCTTGACAACAAGTGCAGAGATATATCAGTTCTCGATTAAAGCTCTTTTAACACCGCAGCCATTCCACGTCAGGTGACTCAGCGTCTGTTCTGTTCTGATCACGCATTGTAGTGAGGAGGAGGGGCTTTGCTCGCTGCAGGCGTACCTAGTTTTGCAAAAGTTGCCGACAGTCGCTCCGCCTGAACGCCACCTATCAACCGCGACATGGTCCGAAACACTTCGCAGTATAAGTAAACTAACAATAGCAGGTTCCAAAAACAAGTTGACTCAAAGTCCAATACGTTACGCGTTTTCCGAACCACGACGACCCATACGATTCACCCTTCACTTCCCAACTCTGTATCACGAACTTCAGTAGGAGCCGAAGCAACCACCTAAATATCCAATGTCCTCGCAAGAACAAAATGTCACTTGCATTTGAGTGTGGTGCCTCTCCGCTCTCTGCCTCTCTGCTCTCCTACGTGCAGCGCACAGATCACGGAGCTTTAGGTCGGGAGCCGGAAAGTGCTGGGGCAACATTAGAGTGGTAGTCGCTGCTACCTTGCTTGCTATCATAGCTTGAAAAAACTCACCAGTACATCTCACAGGGGGCTCTCTGTATTTGTCCCATTTGATCACTTTGCCAATATAGGCCCACTTTTGTGAAATACAGTAGCACTTACAAAGACTGGGAAGCGATCGCTCCCCATCCGACATGGTGCTGTGATTGTTTTTATATGAACGTCATTTGAATGAAGCGTAAGATGAATTGTATTTTATGATGCAGGTGGTCTATGATACGTGGCATTGCCATCATCAGCGAGACATAATGCTAGCTGACAAATCGCTTTCGCCACCTGCTTCCCACGAGCATCAGTGTTCTTATCGCCCACATGTCGTGATGCACATTAAAATCTCCGCATATGATAAGTGGTGCATGACAGCGATCGCAGCGATCTTTAAGATATATTTCAAGTGGAATCTTTTTCTTTGGGAATATGTACACAGATGCAATACTGACTTTTCTCGATCAGCATTGCGTTCTGATCAGTACCACTAGCGACAAAATGTGTACGTGTTGGCATTCATTCCCTTCTTCGCCAGTTTTCACTTCAGCTATCAAATGACTTCCCACAATCAACAAGGCTTCAGTTATTTTGCGAGAACCACTCTTCATGTGGCTCCAGGACAATTTATTTTACTAACATTTTATACGACTAATTTATGCTAATGCTGTTTCTAGCAAGCACTTCCTTTGCTTCAGTGGTTCAATTCCGCTGTTCATCAAATATTCTGTGATGTCAAACAACTACAGCACGCAAATTTGTGGTCAAGAAGTAAGATTTCACTAGTTTTTCTTGAAATAACCCTTCTGTTCGAGAAAATTCACATAGCTTTTCAGAAGTGCTGTTCGTGGAGAAATTCTCCAACTGAACTTGTTCGGTTGATCAGCCGGTTGTTTTGGAAAGGTTTAGATCGAAAGTACGTGATTTACTTCATTTCTTTCCCCTATGGCAAATAAGAAAAAAAATAAGTGAGGTGAAAAAAAAATGCTGTTGTCATCACGCACAAATCGAGAACAAATAGAAATGGAATCTACCACACAATGTCAGATCTATGTCAACTAAAGAACAAGCAAAGAAAGTGCAGTATGTACTTTATTACTACGCGAAGGCTACACCATTATTAGGCAGCCGTTGAGCACCTGATCAGCTAATAATCATAAGGTGACGTGTGAACCAGGGGCCGAATCCACAAAGCTTTTCGTTCATGAGTGCTCTTTGCCATTGGCCAGCCGGCTTCTCTAATGATATGCTCTGTATTAGGATTGACTGAGATTTTCCCTTTCGAGCAATTCTAGCATGAGACGTTTTTGTAAATTAGAGCCCTGTTAGGCAGAGGTACCATGGCCGTCTCATGCGTAGGCACACAGTAGTCTCGAAGAAATGATGCTGCCAAGTCAAGGTTGTTTATAAATAGGTCTACAGAGGCAATGGTGTTGGGGTTTTTCTATGGTTCTGCTAAACTATCGTATGTCGCCTGCCGCACTGTGCCTTAGTAGTTTCATAACTACATAAAGCCAACAGACAATGAAGCCAAAGAAAGCATCGGAGAAATTAGGTGTGGTTGAAATTGGAACGTCGAAAATAATGAAGAAAAGGGAAATTAAAGTGGACGAAGAGATAACTTGTCGCCGGCGGGAGCCGAACCCGCAACATCCGCATTACGCGTGCGTTGCACTACCAGTTGTGCTACGGCGACGGCCATCAATTCGTCCACTAACTTGGGTATTTATGTTTACTAGATCTAGCCCTAAGTGTGTTAGCCAGCGCCACTCAGAACCACGGTGGGTGGATGTGGAACATCCTTTTTAGCCCGATAGCGTCACGTAACACGTGACCTTGGGAGAGCAGGCACGTGGCCAATAAACCCTCGCATGCTACCTAATGGCATCAAGGCTGCCAGATTCGAGACCCTCGCAATGAATAAACGAAAATAAGAAGGGGAACCGAGGGGCTCGATTTTGTTAATCATAACCACATAAAGCCAACAGACAATGAAGCCAAGGAAAGCATCCTGGAAATTTTTTGCGCTAAAAGAGATGTTCCACATCCGCCCACCATGGTCCTGAGTGGCGCTGGCTAACATACCTAGGCCTAGATCTAGTAAACATAAATACCCAAGTTAGTGGACGAATTGATGGCCGTCGCCGTAGCACAACTGGTAGTGCAACGCATGCGTTATGCGGAGGTTGCGGGTTCGGCTCCCGCCGGCGACAAGTTATCTTTTCGTCCACTTTCAATTCCCTTTCCTTCATTATTTTCTACATTCCAATTTCAACCACACTTAATTTCCCTGATGCTTTCCTTGGCCTCATTGTCTGTTGGCTTTATGTGTTTACGAAGAACAAAATCGAGCCCCTCGGTTCCCCTTCTTATTCTAGTGGTTTCATGTAGCTTATGTCGCTTTGCTGCCTGACTTGGCGCTCTCATTTAGAAGTGTGTTTCATTGCAGCTACTACCACCGAAGTACAACTTGAGAAAAGTCACAACGCCAGTCGCCATCTACTGGGGCGATGGAGACGTGTTGGTCACCCCTCGTGACGTGGCCCGCCTAGCCAGGAGCCTGCCCCATGTTGTACTCAAGTACAAGGTGCCCGTACATGGCTTCACACACTTCGACACTGTATGGAGCGTCACAGCTTGGAAGCACCTTTACAAAAAAATTTTAGAATTGATGACAAAGTACTCTTCGTCTATATCAACTGGGCACATCTTGCCCGAATATTCAAACGAATGAAATTAAACAAAATTGTGCAGGCCCCTCGCACTGTGGTAATCAATGTTATGTGAGTCAGAGTCATTGTGTTGGTATCTGGCTATCCAGCATTGTCTGGGGTTCGGCAGAGCGATACGAGACGGATCAATGTGCTTGTGCATATTGAGTAGTTGAGGGTGCGGTTCACGAGCGTACCTGTGAATGACGACAGCCAGACGTCTACGACAGCGTTGAAGACGATCGTATGGAGGCAACGGCACAATTCCTACGCCGGCCGTTCTGCGGGAGCTTACGACATGGCGATTGTTGGCTTCTGCATGGGTAGTGGACGAGGGCGTAAGCGAGAGAAACGTGGATTGTGACTTCAACAGCGACTGCATGTTATGCAACCGTACACTGTTACACAGTGTATGATTGGAATGACGATTGCATTTGTACTCCAAAGAAACGTTAAAACATGATTAAATTTGGAGATCATGAAGTTGGCACAACGTCGCAAAGTTTCTACGTAGCGTTAGCTGCAACGAGGAAAGTACTGCGGAAAGTGGGCCGGTCCCGGAGATAGTTCAGTCTAACACGGAGCCTCAAAGCGCGAGTTTTCACGAGAAAAGAAGGGAAATTGGCACGGGACTAACGCGCCCAGTGTTCCGAAGAGCTAGCTGGCTCTGGAAAGCGTAAAATATGCATGCGACCGTGGCCTAACTCATGCTGATGCTACCAATTAGGCCACGATTACACGATTGCACACTCTAAGCGTTTTTCAACGTTGCGATGCATATTTGACCACGTAGTCATGATGCAACCCGACTTAGAAACGGCTTTTGACAGAGTCAACCACGACTGTCTTTTTCTAAATTCTAAATCATGTTAGAGTAGGATCGCTGATTTTAGAAGGAATTAAAACAGCTAATAAAAATTGTTTTACGAGTTTTCTGGTGAACCAACGCATCACTGACAGTTTTGAAATTGTACGCTCCATAAAACGAGAAGACCCAATATCCAGTTTGTTATTTGATACCTATATGATACCTTTGGTATCTTGAGTTTTCCTTTTTTGTACGATGATAATACTAAATGAGGAAACGCATTGTCTTTGTCTAATGTCAAGCGAAATCAAAATTCTTTATTATGCGGGCGATATAGCTATTGTGGTAAAATGTGTGCAGAGGAGGGTAAAATGTATGTAGAGTGGTAAAATGTGTTTATATGTTTTGTAAGCAAACTGGTAGCGCTGTCAATCATGAAAAATGCGTGGGCGTATGGTATGATTCTTCGGAAACCACAACAAAGTGGTTTGAGGATATGCATTGAACTTGCGCACCCGTTAGGTATCTTGGTGTGCCGCTTGAGCACTACAAAAATCCCACGGACTTTTGAAAAAAAAAAAAAACAGAATAAATGAGCTCCAGAAAAGACAGATGGTTACAACACAAAGGATTGTTTGTTCCGTCAACTGAATACCGAGTGCGTCAAAAGGCCGAAACGATCAACCATATTTTCCAAGATGGTCGGGATGCAGTATTTTTATGGGATATTTTGCAAAGAACATCGAAAAAAGAATTACCCATCACACCTTATGGGGTAAAATTCCTTGCTGTAGAAAAGGAGATCGATATGTTTATGTTATGCACTGTGTTTGGCGTGCGAGGATGGCGGTGCGTAATGCAGATGTAGATGTGCGATCCGCTATAGGCAGTACTTTACAGAAAGTGTTAGACATTAGAGAAGTGTGCAACTTCCAGGAGGGGAAAACAGAATGGTCGTCTTTGTTGAATGACCATGTAAACTTGAAGCCCTATTAGTAACATCCAGCAAGAGCTTTGCTGGAATCTCATCTGTTCATGTGATTATTTCTATTTCATTTGTACCAAGAAGGCAACAAATAAAAGCATCAATTGTAGCCTAATGATTAGAGCACCAGGCTGCAATGCTCGACATCAGATGTTCGATTCTTGTGTCGGTCACACAATATTGCCTTTTTATTAAAGCGAGGCGAAACCGGAATCTACCTACCGCAAAGGGCCAAGACTGAGGCAAAAAATGCTTCCCATTAAAACACGGAATACTCTTACTATTATTATGCTGCTGCTCGTCTGAGGGGACACGTTTACCTTAAATGTCAGTGCAAAATCTGTCATTCTTCTATACTGGGAGTGCTGGAGATGTTAGGTAATACAGCCATTTCTCATGTCCAGTCAACTATCATTCTGCAAATATATATATATATATATATATATATATATATGCCACGTCGGCCTGCTATAAATATACAAGTAGAAGTTCAGAAATTTTGCAACCGGGAAATAATAAACTGTGAAAGAACGAGCTCCTTTGTTGCCCCACGAAGTTCCCAAACATTGCAAAATATTCTCAACTATTGTAGCATAGCGAATTCAACTTAGCAGCACAAGGTGGCACGCACATGATTATTTCAGTTTTTAACTTTTATCGGAATTTTTCAGTAAATTGTTCGAAACTCACATTGAAACTTGATAGATGATCCTTTGCCCTTTTAATAAAGAGAGAATGTTGTGCGCAATTCTCCATTTCATGTTACGGTTTCCCAAAGGCGAGACCGAAGAAAATATGTCAGCAAAAAGAAAAAAAAGAAGAAAACAGCCACAAGTACCATTCGGGTTCTTCAACCCTCACTTCCGGTCACACATGCTAAGGTATTGAAGGTGTTCATTTAGCGCTGTTATAGTCGATCTAAGAACTTACCTCGCATCATCATCTTAAAAATATTGCTCAGCCGGAGCCAGCCCTCGAGATACTGACAGCGCAAAAGGTCTCGGGGAATAGATAGTCAACATAAGAAAGGAACTTCTATAGCACCTTCCTCGAGAGAATAAGGCAGAAAGCCATGCTAAGATCAATGAGGCCCTGAAATGAGTGACCAGTGTGAGCGATACGCCTTTGTCAATTACGGCGAACAGTAATACCGCATAGACTCGTGTAAGGGTCACACTTTCTTTTTTTCACAATTTTGACGAGGTGCGGTCCTTACACGGGACCGAACCTTTTGGTAAAAATGGTACCAGCCCAGCCGGTGACTTGTGCTCACCCCGGCTCTCCAAATTTTCTCCGAATTTCTCTCTTTTATCTCCAAATTTTGGGCTGCCAAGTTGGGGGCGCGGCCCTTACACGGGTGCGGCCCTTACACGAGTCTATATGGTAAATGGCAATAATTTTTCTCACTCTTCGGGCTCACTTTCGTGCCGAAGTGGTGCCTCAATGAACGTATTGGATGGCGTAGTTCTTTGAGGTCGCTCAGTTTGCCGGAAATTGGTGGTCACCGGTAACTTGTTTCAGAGCAGTTATTGAAGGTGAAATAAAACGGAGCCACCTACCACATATTTCTGGGAGAATATTCTTGCGGACTGTGTAGGCCAAGCACAGCGTGATATCTCCAAAGCAGCCACCATGTCACGTATCAAGTGGTGTGAAAAGATGGTCTACAAATGTCCTTCTGAAAAAGGAGAACTTCGTCGGTTTCTCTTTTGCTACAGCCGACATTCAGGTAAAGGTTTAGGGCATCCTGCATGCTTATAAATCTTGTTTGGATACTAAACGTGTGATTTATTTGGCACCTTGCTGCTACATACGAATTCTTTTAAGCGCCAGCTAATGAATAAGAGTATTTACTAAAAATGTTTGATGTTTCCTCTCACAAATATCAAGATGGACGTGTCACCACCTTGAGCCTATACGCACCAGTTGTGTTCCCTTCTTTTCCATTAAAAAAAAACGACTGCAAACATAAGCATGGCGTTCCACCTCACAGGTTTGTCCAGGTGTTTCTGCAACGAGAGCCACTCTTTTACACCCTCGACATTATACAGGGGATTTCATCAGCTTTTCGTTACCGGATGTTAGATTGCGAACTTGGAGCACTTCCCTGCAGCCTCAGCGCTTACAAATTTACATGCAATGAAAGAGAGTTCTGTACAATGCATATTGCTACATGCTGCTACATCACAGTGCAATGCTTGCTGTTGGTCAAAAACAGTGC
The DNA here is from genome assembly GCF_013339745.2 of Dermacentor silvarum. Taxonomy (NCBI): domain Eukaryota; kingdom Metazoa; phylum Arthropoda; class Arachnida; order Ixodida; family Ixodidae; genus Dermacentor; species Dermacentor silvarum. Next base: position 19,562,751 of record NC_051161.1, read on the forward strand.
TTTATGGGAAAGCTCAGCCACCTATATTTTCCAGATGTATAGTGCGCTGTTTCATAGAAATGCTGATTTGTAGTTACAAAAACCTCTTCTAAATAAAAAATATACGAGCTACGGACAATGATGGCAAGCACGTTGAAGTTTTTCTCTGCTGTTTTCATGATCTTGGAAAGTACATCACTGAAAATACTTACCAAAAGCATTTAATTAGTATTCAGTCTGATTTTAGCTTAGTTTGGCAGCCAGGACTCATGAAGGTAACTCGGTTTGTCGCCAAAAATTTCTTTCGAAAGAAATAGCATCGAAACATGAGTAATCTCTAATCGAGATTGTTCCAACGCGACTTAAAACATTGTTTTTTGATGTGATAATGCATTAGGACACAATATTAGCAACAATGCGCCTAGTATTGTGCATCAAAGGCTGTGGGTGATATAGAAACGTTCAGCGGAAACATTTCTTTCTCGTTATTTTTATCATCGGAGAATTGCTGGAGCGACACGACGTGCTGTCCACCTCAGCTTTTTCGACAGCTTGTGATACGAAACAAAAAAAAAAAAAAACGATACGATGATTATGTGATAAGGCACAGCTGTATAACTGTGCGCTTTAAATGGACTTCCGAAAAAACAAAAAACATACTTACCTAAGACATAGCTTCCTCGTTTCCGTATCGCGCACTCTGATAGCCGAAATTTGTCGCGCCACAGTTGCGCGGGTAAGCGCATTTTTCCAGATCCAAAAGTTGCTATGGCTTGTACGGAGAGCTTGCTTCAATGCGCCAATTACGATGAGACCACTGAAGCTGGAAGTTTAAAAGTTAATGCATTTTTGTTAATGAGCGACTAATTACTACGCAGCACCCGTCACCACTTGGTCGCCACAACTGACGGCATGTCTCCGAAGGAACCATTGTCTTATTTCAAATGGCTATATTTAACTATTACTTGGTCTTCGTAGAAAAAAACCGTTATAACTCCTTTCCGCCGTTTCAGGACGAACTAGCGTTTTAAAAGAGGTGAATTCCATGGATAGAAGGCATCTTATTTATTATCAATTAGTATCATTCATCACTCATCAGTATTGTTTATTATCAATAACGTGAGCTTCTTGGTCGCTCTCCTGCCTTCTGAAGAAAACTGGCTCTAAAGGGACGTTCCTCTGTAGACTACTCGGAGATCTGGTCATGTAAAAGTACTCGTTGGAAAAGAGGGTTTCTTCAGAAGCAAAGCATTACACGAAGTGATGATACCTGCATGCTTTTCAGTCTCATCATTCTATGTAATCATCGGTCGCCCTCAACTCTTAGTCCCTTCCCTTGAAACCGACTGTGCCGCTCCAGTGGATTACCGGTTATGTGCTCTGCAAGCTACACGACTTTTTCAGTTTCAATCTGCCTCATACTTAGGTCAAAATAATACCCTACCCGCCATTGATATCATATTCCTACCGTTGCTCCTATTAATGTTACGAAAATCACTTCTGTTTCACTGCTCGTCGCACAGGTCACAATTCATTGCACCGAAAACTATCTTCTCGCAATAGTAAGTGTGACTGTTCAGTACCATAACCAAAGGTTCGGTCGAAAACCGAAAAACACGAATGCTTTCTACATCGAATATACTTTTCGGCTCTTCTTTTATTGTAACAGGTGAAATGACAGCCGTATGCAGTAAGAATTGGCGTACCATGATGTCGTGGATAAATCCTATATCTTCCGTGATCAATGTTCAGGAGCAAAGGGTGGTGTGTATCTTTAGAGCGCGATCGTCTATGCTCGGAGTGGTTGAGGAATACGGCCATTTTCTCGGCGAAATGTTAACAATGGGCAATTGGTCATATCTAGATTTGCAATGTTACTATGCAAAGCAGTAATTTTCTAGGGAACTGAGTTTAACGTGACGCCGTATGACGTCATTGTGTCGCTCAAGGTGTAAAATGAATAAGAGAGACGACCAACCCAGGAAATATAAGCGTATAAGCTGGTGTCGAACGTTATCGCGTCGTGCACACAACGATTGTTTTCGAAACAGTTTCCACTGCACCAGAGTACAATGGACACAAGTTCGTATGTTTCTATCCCGAACAATGTCGTTGCGTGGAAGGTCGCCCAGCATATTCCATGGCGGCAGTGTCAAGAGTGTTCCGCCAAAGCAGCTGCATTTATAAGAGCCCTTTGACATTCAGAAGGTGAGAATTCGATGGTTACCATTTATTCCCTGATTCGATTGCGTTCCACATTCATAAACTTACGTTTAGTCAAGGCAATCTCCATTTAACGCAGTCCATGTCTGTATATGTTCATTATTTTTTTATCGTGGCATGACAAACATTAACAATTTCACAGCGGTAACGGGCGGCTGTTTTTCACCAATCCGATGATTCTGAATATGAGAAAAGAATATGCTGTGAGCATCCTTGTGCTATCGTTGGCCATATTTCGGCTCACGAGCTCTGAAATTGATGAAGACGCCTTAAAAAGCACCGTAAGTTTATGCATGTTCCTTTACAATTTCACACTTTTTAGCAATGAACACTGTAAAAAGTAAACGGCACATGCGTCTTATCTACATCTCTATTACGTCAAGTGTTCAGGCTTGGCCTTGAAAAGTCCAACGCTGATTCACTTTCGCTGTTCTCCCTGGCACCTGGTGGATGCTCCTCCATTAATTACTTAGTTATCACGTGTACTATCAAGAGATGAGCCAAAATGTATAGCACAGATGTTCATTTAAATCTACTTGAGATTCTGGGAACCATCTCGATATCTTGCTATATTTCAATATTTTCTGAGCACGTTTAAAATTGATATAGTATGAATGAAATAAAATGAATACACCTCACGAAATACATTTCTAATGCATTGAAGTAAGGTGAAAAACGATACTTTTAATGTGACAAGATCTCTCTATAGGGGCGTTATAGCTACAGAAGATAAAAGCAACACCTACTTAAAAACGGAACAGGTTCGTGGCTCACACTTGTGAAGCAAATGTTCTTGTCAAGCGTCGATTTGTGCTTCAGTTCGAGTGCATAGCTTTGTTTTCTCCTAACAAAGCATGCTGTGTCACCAAATCGGAAGTTCAAACATTATTCAGTGCTTCAGTTGAAAATTTTGTTCGGTGGGTCATGTGCCAGCACCCCATACCTATTTCTTGAACATTTGTGAAGAATTCTCCTGTTTCAGTCCTGTCATGACAGTGTATTGCGCTACGGATCTATAACTTGCCAGTCTGATTCCATGATCGGACGGCTTACAGTGATGTGGTCTATCACACCATTTTCTGGTAGTCAGCAAGCTAGTGTCTACATTTCCTTAAGCCTAGATTCCGGTTATAAGAACTTTGTGTAGCACATTGTGTTTACACTTTAACACAATGGAACAGCCTATGAGAGAAGAGAGAGAAATCTCTAATTGAAACGCAGATAATTTTTCCGGTGTGTATAAAATCGCCTACATGCTACTCTGCATGGGGGAGGGGTTGTGGAATTGAAATGCCCTAAGAGAGAAAGAGAGAGAGGGCAGAAGAAAAAAAAAGATGTGAGAAAGATGGATTTGGTTTTGATATATGTTTGCTATGTTGCGTACAAAATGAAGCCTATGGTAAATTAGGCTTGGTCAGTCTAATGTATATACAGCGTTTTCTAAAGCTTACCAAGCAAGCCAATATCCCGAAGATAACCAACAAACAACCTTAAAGTATGCCGCTGCGTGGAAGGCAATGTCGCTGCATTGACTGTTACTCTGCTGTGACTGCGCTGTCTGCCTTACAGCATCGCAGCTGAAAGCGCAATATTTGCAGCTTTGAGGTGACAGGGGCCATGGCAGTGGGTCTAACCACTGCACGATGGAAACATTATAGGATTGGGAGGGCCAAAATTAGGACGCCAATATTACGACGCACGACCACATTCATGTTACAGACACAGTTAATCGCCAGCAAGGGATACCCTGTCGAAAAGTATGACATCAGGACCGAAGACTGGTACATTATAACTGTGCACAGAATACCTGCCGGACGCGGAGACATTCTAGGAGGAAACGAAGGAATAAAACCAGTCGTCTTGCTGATGAGCGGATTTGAAGGCTGCAGCGCGGACTTTGTGGTTAACATGCCACACCAGAGCCTCGGTGAGCCTTCCTTGGTACGCGGTTGCGTTCCGTCTCTTCTTCTTGCCTTTCTGGTGTTCTTACTATATTGTTTTCTTTATTTATTGTTACATTTTCTTTACGGAATGCAGGAAAATTGCGATAATAAATTAAATCTGCTTTGAACTTTCAGCAAAGGATAAGCGGCCATTTATAACTGCTGGAACAGATGTCAAAAGGCGTTAATGGCAACAGTTACATGCATGTTGACGGAAATTAAACACTATAGCAGTGCAGCTGTTGGGCCCTGTACTACGGCATAATTATTAAGCTTAACAATAGATAATTAGTGGTATTTAAAATGGTTATTTCAGACATTTTTTATGTAGCAGTTTTGTTTGTACTAAGAGAATTGAATAGAATGAAAGGACAGCTGGCATACCGCGGTGTTGGTGGAGTGTATTTGGAGAAAGGAACCAAAAAAAAAAACCTTCACCGACGATTACGATACTCCCTAATGCGAAATTTTAGCGCAGCTCAAATTTCATGTTCATGACTGGGTGAATGAATGCGTGTCTTCATTTCGTGTTATATAATGGTAGGCGCGGACAATCGGTCTCGTGTGGCACGTTGCAAAAGGAGCGAACTGTGACGCGACTGCCCCGCAAATCTGGAGATCGCGAGAGCCAGCGCGTGTGGGGCCAGCGCGTGGGTGACGCGTGGGCGCGATTCACAGAAGCCGCCGCTGACAAACCTCCCAGATTCCCAGACGACGCGCGCTACTCTGGCGCCATCTCGTAGCTATCGTCGCCGCACTACACTTTTCTTCTCACACTTTCGCCGTACCTTCCTCCGCTTTCCGCCTCATGGTTCCGCTGCACCCTCCTCTCCGCTTTCCTCCTCTCCGCTTTCCTCTTCGCGCCTCTTAGCTCTAGCCACTCTTTTCACCCCCCGCTGCTCACCGCGTTCGCTCTCATCTTTCGGTTTGCTCGTTCGCTCGGTTACACCGAGAACGCCGTCGTTCGCCGCAGGAACGGGTGACTAAGAGCTGCACTCTAAAAGTGCGCCAATGGGCGAAATAGGAACAACCACGACATGGCTGTTGTCTCGGTGGCGGTAGAAGCGAATGTGTTGTAGTGCAGTGATAAGACAGTATATCCTTTTGCCTGATCATGTGAATGGTAAAGAAGAGGCTAACTAAAAGTGAAAATAAGCAGCGCAATCTAAAAAAAAAATCCCATTTTCACCTACCACTGCAAGAACTGCTTCTTTTATGGACCTTTTAGGTGCAATTGCAGAATGTTTTCAATGGAAAATTCCCATTAGGTAGCTGCGCTTGGTTATGAATGGCGTGCTTTAGGTATTCATTTATAAATACTAAACAGCGAGCGCGGTAGAGACAAATATAACTTTTTTTTTCTTTTAGGCACCCCAAAATCACATGTGAGCAATAAATGAGAGAATTAGTAAGATTTTCTACTGAACATTCTAATTATAACATCGGTCTGCAGTAGTCAAAGGAAAACTCAAACAGAAGCGAGGGCCTTCGTTTACTCGCTCAAACCGAGACAGAAACATCATGGAGCAGCCCGATTTTTACGAACTGTCATCTCCACCGGCTGGATCCTACACTGAGGCTACAAATTCCATCGAACTTACCCCGCCGTGATGCAACTTTACTTTGCCGCCTGTGGCTAGGGGTGGCTTTTACGAAAGTGTACTCATTCTTCTGGGCATGTCCGACACACCAATCTGTGACTCGTGCAACTGTGAGGAGACCGTGGAACACGTGTTGTGTTTTTGTCATCTTTATGAGACCGAACGCGACATTCTCCGGAGTGTGTTAAACAAATTAGACAGGAGACCGTTTTCAGAGACAAAGATTCTTGGACCGTGGCCCCACGCGTCGCAGGCTCACAAAGCGACGCGGGCATTGTTAAAATTCATGAAGTCGACTGGCCTCAGTGACCGACTGTGAAGTGTTGGACAACCGCACGTGTTCACACTGCGAGTACTTTCTTCCCTCTCTCTCCTTTCTTTTCATCCCTTCAATCCCCTTCCCCCGGGTAGGGTAGCAAACCGGACGTGCGTCTGGTTGACCTCCCTGCCTTTCCTTTCTTCTTTTTCTCCTCCTCCTCCTCCAAACAGAAGCCGTAGTTTCTGCAAGGGGACATAACTTCTTCAGTTATGCCTAATAAAACAAGTCGTTTTATTGGAATGTTTGCTCTTGGTTGAAAATTCGTTTTTTCGCCCACAATTAAGCAATTCAGCCTTCTATGTTCTTGCAGCGTCAGTAACCAAAATTTACAAATGGAAAACTGTTGCTAGCTAATGCTCAAGGCACGTCCGTTCGCTAACAGTTCTGACAGACAAGACTGGTGCCACTGGCAAAGTTTTGTAAATGTCTTTGTATTCCGGAGCAAAGGTACGTAGAGTGCCAGTAAATGTTTGAACCCTTTTTTGCTATGTCCTGTAGATGGATATTCCAGATGCTTGTTGTGATAAACCGGAAATGTGATGTCTGGGTAGATATCACAATCATCGCGATCATTTTTTTTTTTGAGAGACACCTAGGGTGAACCTGGTCCTGACTCGGATAGCCGTTTCAGAAAATAAAAGTTAATTTCCCTCTCAGACTGACACATTAGCCGTTTACAAGCACACTTACATACACACAATGGCGCGCGTGCGCCCTCACGCACGCATGCCCAGGGAATGTATTTTAATTGCAACACATGTGCACTAAGAGTAAATTATCTTGTTTTGCATTACGTTTAGGTTTCATACTGGCTGACAATGGCTTTGACGTGTGGTTGGGCAACGTCAGAGGCACGAAGTATTCACGTCATGTCTTCCTAAACAAGATATACAGGAAGTTTTGGGATTTCAGGTAACTGTGTATGTAAATAATTTATCTTAGCTTGAATGTTCTAATCCCTGATGGCATCAATCTACAAAAGAACATAAGTCTAGAAACAATTTTTGGGCATGCAAGCAATCTGATCAAGGATCGGGGGTTGTAACATAATTTTATATGCAAATGAGCAGTTGGTTATATTGCGAAAAATAAAAAAGCATCTGATTATACAATATTATCCCTATGCTAGCTTTATCGCACTTATACTAGGAGAGATACCGAAAGAAACGTACAAACTTTAATGACATACATTTATATTAGGGGCCACGCCTGTGATAATGCGGGTAGTGCAACCCCCGTTCAGATCCTTGAAGCTTTCGTAGCATTCTTTTTTTGGTGGCTCCGCAGCACCTACTTAGAAAAATCACTCTGCATTGTCTCTCCATGGTTCCATGAAGATCGCCACGTAAATATTCCATGTCACTGGCACTGTCTGAAATGAACTGGTCTCGAAAAATACCGCACATGATTTGAACTGTCTTTCCGATATTCTCCATCGTAACGATTGATTTTTAACAGCTGCCGTTAAAATATGTCTTGAATGAGGTTTCGCACCAGTTATTGCTATTGACTTCACGTGCCAACTGGTTACGTTGTCCTCACCTCTTCTTCAGCCTTGACGAAATGATTAAGTACGACTTACCAGCGCAAATAGATTGGATACTTCGCCAGACCAAGGAAAACACTCTGCAGTTTGTTGGATGGTCTCAAGGAGGTGGCATTATGTTCGGGTTGCTTGCCGACAAGCCCGAATACAACAAAAAGGTAAGACCTAGACTGACTTTAAATTTCTTTCACGTTTTCTTACAGCTACACGCAACGAAAAATGCCGTTAGCGAGATCCATGGACTCAATTTGCAAGTTTTGAGGTCGCGAGACCTGCTTATGAGGAGTGAGCGTCTTCGCTTTGACAATCAGCTACTTGTCTTACCATTGTAAAGACAGCACACCAGCGCACGGAAGGTTGACAGAAGAGACAGACACAAGTACTGGAACTAGCCTTGTGTCTGTCTCTTCTGTCAACCTTCCGTGCGCTGGTGTGCTGTCTTTACAATGGTAAGACAAGTAGCTGATTGTCAAAGCGAAGACGCTCACTCCTCATAAGCAGGTCTCGCGACAATCAGCTACTTGTCTTACCAGACAGAAGAGACAGACACAGGGCTAGTTCCAGTACTTGTGTCTGTCTCTTCTGTCAACCTTCCGTGCGCTGGTGTGCTGTCTTTACAATGGTAAGACAAGTAGCTGATTGTCAAAGGGCTAGTTCCAGTACTTGTGTCCAGTACTTGTGCCAGTACTTGTTCCAGTACTTGTTCCAGTACTTGTTCCAGTACTTGTTCCAGTACTTGTGCCCTGCGAATTAGTCACACACACCGAGCAGCTGCGCCTAGATCTCGATTTCTCAAAAGCAATTAGTACCTTTGAGGGATGAGTCGTAATTGCAAGCGCCAAATTTTAGCAGCAAACATAATAAACACGAAAGCCGGCCAAGGGCGAGAGCTTCTCACGCACAAAAATCTGCGTTGATTTGGTCCCTCACCGGGAGACATATATGCAAAACATTTTTCAGAGTACATTTTACGGTTCATCTTGAAGTTCTTTCACGTATTATAATTTATTTACTCACCGATTCCCTCTTGGGATTAGTGCTCTGGCCTTTCGAAACTAGAGGTGGGCGAACATTCAAAGTATTGAATGCGAATCAAATAGTAACACTAACTATCCGTATTCCTATTCGCATATACCAAAAGAAACTACTTAGTATTTTCAAATATTCGAAACTAACCAAATGTTTCCAAAGAACTGACTTCTAATGTCTGGTTACTGTTCTCCATCTGCTAAACCAAGTATCGCAAGTAAAACAACAAGTTCTCGAAGCAATGCAGAAACTAAATGGCTAATGCAAAACAGCTTTGTTCTTGGTTTCACAGCGGAAATCCACATGAGAAAGTGTGATTTTTGCTTCAGTTATTGTTTTATCTTTTACTCTACAAGCAGTAACTCTTCCTTACAGAGGGCCCTTTTACATATGTCTCAGGCCACACAAATCCAAGCAGTGTTTTGTATTTTTCCCACCACTTTTTATTTACTTTAGGCAACCACCTATTTTGCGTTTTTCGAGGAGTCCGCTGAACTGGTCTGGTTGGACCTTGTTTAGAGGAAAATCGAACGGTGCAATAAACGGAACTGGTAAGTGAGTCATGTGTCTCGTCTTCACTCCGTTCCATCTTTTGCGCCTGCTCGATTCCCTTCTAAACAAAGCCATTTTCTAAAGCCTGCCATACAGCAGCCATTCGTTTTTGGAAAGCATGATGGCAACCAGGCTCTAAAGATGTTGTGAGGCTATTCGTGCGGTATCCTTTAATGAAAATTTGTGACAATAAATCTGTGATTTATTAGCTATTCACCCAACATAGTACACTACCAAAATTTATCGATTTTGGCCGCTGAAATAGCGGCGCTATTACGCTGTTGTTTTTGTGTTTCGGGGGCTTTCCTTAAAGGCAATTACAAGAAGCTCCATCAATGGTACTTAGTTGCAAACACTTCAGTCGGCCTTTTTCAAATGTGATCTATAACTTTCGTATTGGCTCTTTCTTGGTGAAGCCAATATTTAAAGAGTTAGGCAATTAGTGTATACTAATTAATTGACTTTGCAAAGCAAAACAAAAAATACCGCAAACTAGACCACGCGCTTCTCAACACCCCTAAGTTGGTTTGAGCCTCCTAACACACTGCGTCATTTTTGAAACCTGGTTACTTTTAGCTGGGACACATAGCAAATGTATACACATAGCAGTTTTTTTTTAACTGTGCACAGCAGGTGTCTTTCTCTTTCTTTAACTATCAGAAAGGGCAAGAGGTAAGAAAGTGCGTCTGTGTTGTAAGCAATTTAAGTGTCGCGATGTAATTTCTCGGTGAAGAGTATGCACAGCTTGAGCAGGGCAGGGGTATAATTAATAATTTCAAGGCGAGACATTTATGTACAGCGGTGCACTTTATTAAGGTGATCACTAGGTCAGCCTTGTGCTTTGAAGAAATTTCGAGACTCTTATAAGCCAGGATATTTGCCCGTTTCGCAGCTGCGCAAATGATCGATGTTGCAGCTTGTATTTGTCATATGACGACAAAATGCTACCTTGTAAATTAAGAGGAGCTCTAGGTGATTGGCAGCAAAGCTATCTAAAGTTATGGAATAATTTCTTCAATAAAAGTACAGTGTAACTGCAGCAGCGTATGCATGCACGAGTGATGTGAACTTTCTTTTTTTTTTTTTTGCGCCCACATTGAAAGGTTAAATTCTTCCACGCTATGGCACCGGCGGTTTTCATGGGTCCTCATGACGGCACCAGTAAAAAAACTGATTAAGTTGACAGATCGTACCATGGTAAGTAAGCTCTTCTCCACCGCACCATCATTGGTACCCTAAAACAGAATGCTTAAAAGCCTGCCCCCTACAGCCCATTAGGTTTCCGCATATATATCTTCTTACCGCATGTGTTCATCAGTTAATTGGTCTATTCGTTGGTTCAATAAGAAATTATATGCATCCAACGCACATATTAATCTATGTCAAGAGAAGCTTTCGTGGACACTATAAAAAGTGATCATCTTCGGCAACTCGTCTCACAGCATAGCGATTGCATGTCTATAACCGGCAAATAAGCCAGACGCAGAGCCCCTCGTCACGTCACGCACGTGAAGCACGTGACTTTGAGTCTAACTTTCTCCGGGATCGGCCCATTTTTTCTTGGCGTCATCTCCGGCACAAGCTCAGCACTATGTCTTTAGGACCAGCACATCTTACTCGGCAAGAAAGCGGCCAAGTAGACGCACAAATCCCCTGTAAACGAGGCATAGAAAGCACCACTTTCAGAAAACTTTTACGTTGCGTTTATTTCTTCACTGCGTATTTTCGTAGAGAACAGAGACTACAGCCGGCACATCAGCATGGTGTACAGATGGGGCTACATATAAGTCAAATCGTTAAACGAGTTCCGTCCTGGGTGTAAGCTATATTCGACAACACAGCAGCAGCAGCAGCAGCAGCAGCAGCAGCAGCAGCAGCAGCAGCAGCAGCAGCAGCAGCAGCAGCAGCAGCAGCAGCAGCAGCAGCAGCAGCAGCAGCAGCAGCAGCAGCAGCAGCAGCAGCAGCAGCAGCAGCAGCAGCAGCAGCAGCAGCAGCAGCAGCAGCAGCAGCAGCAGCAGCAGCAGCAGCAGCAGCAGCAGCAGCAGCAGCAGCAGCAGCAGCAGCAGCAGCAGCAGCAGCAGCAGCAGCAGCAGCAGCAGCAGCAGCAGCAGCAGCAGCAGCAGCAGCAGCAGCAGCAGCAGCAGCAGCAGCCAGCAGCAGCAGCAGCAGCAGCAGCAGCAGCAGCAGCAGCAGCAGCAGCAGCAGCAGCAGCAGCAGCAGCAGCAGCAGCAGCAGCAGCAGCAGCAGCAGCAGCAGCAGCAGCAGCAGCAGCAGCAGCAGCAGCAGCAGCAGCAGCAGCAGCAGCAGCAGCAGCAGCAGCAGCAGCAGCAGCAGCAGCAGCAGCAGCAGCAGCAGCAGCAGCAGCAGCAGCAGCAGCAGCAGCAGGCAGCAGCAGCAGCAGCAGCAGCGCAGCAGCAGCAGCAGCAGCAGCAGCCAGCAGCAGCAGCAGCAGCAGCAGCAGCAGCAGCAGCAGCAGCAGCAGCAGCAGCAGCAGCATCAGCAGCAGCAGCAGCAGCAGCAGCAGCAGCAGCAGCAGCAGCAGCAGCAGCAGCAGCAGCAGCAGCAGCAGCAGCAGCAGCAGCAGCAGCAGCAGCAGCAGCAGCAGCAGCAGCAGCAGCAGCAGCAGCAGCAGCAGCAGCAGCAGCAGCAGCAGCAGCAGCAGCAGCAGCAGCAGCAGCAGCAGCAGCAGCAGCAGCAGCAGCAGCAGCAGCAGCAGCAGCAGCAGCAGCAGCAGCAGCAGCAGCAGCAGCAGCAGCAGCAGCAGCAGCACAGCAGCAGCAGCAGCATCAGCAGCAGCAGCAGCAGCAGCAGCAGCAGCAGCAGCAGCAGCAGCAGCAGCAGCAGCAGCAGCAGCAGCAGCAGCAGCAGCAGCAGCAGCAGCAGCAGCAGCAGCAGCAGCAGCAGCAGCAGCAGCAGCAGCAGCAGCAGCAGCAGCAGCAGCAGCAGCAGCAGCAGCAAGCAGCAGCAGCAGCAGCAGCAGCAGCAGGCACAGTCAACTAAGTCCAAGAGTGTTCTTCTAGAACACTTGCCTTTAAAAAAAAAAAGCTAATTTTGCACCAAAGATTATCACACGGTAAATCGTATTCTTTTATCCCAATAAATACTTTTTGAGAAGTAAGTGCCTGTGATAAGTTTTCTCATGAGGTGAGCATACGACATGCTCTCAAAAATTTATATCAAAACTATTAGCGGTAGGCACAGTACACTATAACAGGGGACGGACACCCTTCCATTAAACATTTTGAACACGTGAAGCACGTGAAAATGCTCTTTTAATCGGCTTCCAAAAGCCGAAAAAAGACTCGAAACACGCATACTTTGTTGCTTGGATAGTTTCTTGTCGGCAGTGCGAGCACTTGTGTGTCTTTGCTTTTACAGAAAGTTGCCGAATTCTTCCTTAGGGGAACAATGACCGGACGGAACGACATCTTGTTCAACACAATAAAGTTAACTTCCTGTAGAAGTGTCGAACCGGGCCGCCTCTGCAATGCGAGCTTCCGCATTATTAACGGAGGATATCCCATCGACATGAACAAGGTAACATAAATGTGCAGAAAACATATACAGAAAAGATTATGCGCATGAAGAAAATCACAAAACGCGCATTTATCACAAAATATGCGGTGAAGCGGTGATGTCACAAAAATAGGGACAGAGGTGACAGTATACCTGAAATTTTATGAGCCCAAGCACGGTGAAAGAGTGCACCTATTGGAAAGCCGAAATAAACATCGTGTGTCACCGTGTTCTCCCCCTTCATCACGTCCCTGTGTTCTCGTTTTAGCTACACACAGGTTGATTTTGCTGTTAATGTATTTCGTAGTGTTTTCCGATGTCTCTCGTGGTATCTAAGTTGAGTAATTTCATAGATGACAATCGTAATGTTTCATACTTCGCGTTTTAAAAGTGGCCGGTTGTGGGGCTTTGTACATTCATATAAAACTATTTTCAAAGGCGCCGCGAATGAAAGCCCCGCAAGTGAACGTTACGAGTTCTAACCGCATGAAGAATAGAAAGGTTAGAAGATATTAAACGTCGGCCAATTTATTTTCATACTTTTCTTGTTGAAAAGATTGCTTCAATGGCAGCGAAGTTGTGGCTCGTCAAGTCGCGCTCTACTTGCTGGTATTCGTGTTGCTGGCGTCAGTCTACAGGCTGCAGTCTTTCTAGAGAAAGACAGGTATACGCACAAAAAAATGTGGTATATTTAAATAAAATCAGAAACAGCGTGAGAGATTCGGTGCCATTTCGACATGACATTAATTATAGAGAGAGAGAAAGAGATGGTGAAGAAGGCAGGGAGGTTAACCAGATGTTAGAATCCGGTTTGCTACCCGGCACTGGGGTAGAGAAATAGGGGTTAGAAAAAGGACAGAGAGATAGTGAGAAAGAAAAGAAAGAAAAAAATGCACACGCCGGAAGAGCGTTCCAATCACGATCGTTCCGATAGGCCGGTGGCTCGCAAGAAGCGTAGAAGCGCCTGCACGGCCTTATTCGGTGACGTTAAGTCCAGTCTGTGGTCGAGAATTCTTTCTTCCTACAGAAGCCGATCATCAAATTGGTTGAACGAATTATTAAGAGATTATCTCTGCGCAGTGTACTGCGGGCAGTCGCACAAAATATGTTCACTCGATTCATCATGGCCGCAATGGTCACAGGCTGCGCTGTCGGCCATTCTTATGCGGAACGCATAGGCGTTGGTAAACGAAACGCCCAACCATAATCGGCAACAAAAGGGTTGCGTCTCCTCGGCTAAGCCTTGATGGTACTCGAAGGCTTAGGGTTGGGTCCAGAGAGTATAAGCGAGCATGCCTGAAGTGCGACTCATTCCACTGTGACCTTGTGCGTTGGTGAGCAAGCATGCGGAGCTTCAGTGCAGCGTCAGTCCTAGAAAGTGGTATGGGTCGTTGGTGATCTTCTTTATGAGCTGTCCGGCCAGCTTGATCGACCCGTTCATTGCCGATAATTCCGCAGTGACTTGGAAGCCACTGAAAAGTTATTCCATGCCCTATCTCAGTTAGTTATCCCATGCCCTATCTTGGAGATTGCCTCGGCAATCTCAAAGACCAGCTGCTCGTGCGGTCCGCGGCGTAAAGGTGATAGTAGAGACTGCAGAGCCGCCTTTGAGTCGCAGAAAATCGTCCATTTGTGTGTCACTTGATCACTAATGAAATGAAGCGCGGTACAAAGCACTGCGAGCTCTGCTGCCGTCGATGTTGTGACGTGAGATGTCTTGAATTTAATAGTTGTGACCCTCGTTGGTATCACAACTGCCACGGTGGAGCTGTTCGGCATGACGGACCCATCGCTGTATATATGGGCAGAGTCTTGGTACTTTTCGTACAACAGAGGTAAAACGAACTGTTTAAGGGCTGGTGATGACAGCTCTGCTTTTTTCTGGATGCCAGGTATTGTCAGGTTGATACTTGGCTGAGTAAGACACCACGGAGGAATCGAAGGTCTTGCGGCAGGAGTGAAGCAAGTTGGTAATGATTCACCATGCGCGGTTACTGTTTGGCAGAAAGAGGTACGTGGTCTGTCCGCCGGTATAGATGCCAGGTGGTGGCAGGGAGCCCGGGCAAGATGTCTGATATGTGTCCTCAGTGCTTCAACCTCAATGTGAGTCTTGGCGAGGTGGTCTCCAGCGATTGCTATAGTCGCCACTGTTGATGCACTCCGAGGCAGGCCTAGACAGATGCGAAGCGCTTGGCCTGAACACTTTGTATTGTGCGCAGACTCGTTTTGTTTGCGTTAGTTAGGGCTGATAAGCTGTACTGCAGGAAGCCGAGAAACAGCACCATTGTATAGTTGCAACATAGCACTTGTGGCCATTCCCCATGTCTTTCCAGTGATGAACTTAAACAGGTGACAGATGCCTGTTAACCGCTTCTTCAGGTATGATACATGAGGGCTCCATGACATGTCTCTGTCAATTACAACACCTAGAAACTTGTAGGATCGAATGTATGGTATTCTTTGGCCATTTATCAATACGCTGTAGTTCGCTATGGGCTTGCGTGTAAATGCCACAAGTGCGCATTTCTCAGACGATATTTCCAGATCTCCATTCTGGAGGTAAGTGGCAGTCTGAGATGCAGCTTTCTGGATCCTCGCTCGCAGTTGTAGGCGTGTTACTGCAGACGTCCAAACGCAGATGTCATGCGCATACATTGATATAGCTTAATTGTGCTTAGCAGGTGCTCAAGGAGAGAAACGAGAGACAGATTGAACAGCGCAGAGCTGAGTACACCGCCTTGGGGGACACCGCGGTAACTGTAATGTAGAGAGGTGCGGCCGTCCTCAGTGTTCACAAAAAAGGATCGCATGGAGAGGTAGTCGCGTATCTATTGAAACATCCGGCCATCCACTACTACCTCATCGAGAGCAGCGAAGCTAGTATGGCTTCATGCGTAACGTTGTCAGATGCCCCTTTCACGTCGAGGGACAAAGAAGTGCAAAGACGCTTACGGGATTTTTCGTGCTGAACGTAGGTGACTAGGTCGACGACGTTATCAATCGATGATCGACCACGTCGAAAACCAGTCATAGCCTCTGGGTAAATGTTGTGGTACTCTAGGTACCACTCCAGGCGTCCTAGGGTCATCCTCTCAATTACTTTGCCCACACAACTAGCCAAAGCGATCGGGCGATACGATGAGAGCTCCAACGGCGATTTGCCAGGCTTCAGTAGTGGAACCAGGCGACTGGTCTTCCAGCTTATGGGGAGCGTGCCATCTCGCCGAGATTCATTGTATAGCTCTAGGAGAACAATGCTTGCGCGTTGACCCAGATGACATAGGGCTCTGTAAGAAATGCCGTCAGATCCTAGTGCCGATGTGTGTCCACACAAAGCTAGTGCTGCCGGAAGTTCATGGATTGAAAAAGGTAGATCCATGCGTTGATCACGGTGGTGGTGGAAAGCTACTCGACGGCGGAAAGTTGTTGGAAGAGGCGAGTTGGCCGGTTAATCTGGCGCAGAACTCTTCTACCACGTCAATATCTGGTCGCTGTTGTGAGAGGGCTAAAGCCCTGAAAGGGAACCGCTGCACGGGCAGTGTCTAGAGAACTCGTACCGTCCTCTACAATTGTGAAAAAGGCTTGCGAGGGTCTAGAGACTCACAAAAGGCAGCCTAGCGTTGCGATTCCAGCTTATCAAACCGGCGCTGGATCTTCTTTTGCATGCTTCTGGCGGTCCGTAAATCATCTATTGCATTCGTGTGTCGGTATCTTCGTTCAGCACGTCGACAGATTGCTCGAAGTCGTTCTAATTCTATATCAAATTCTGTTAGCCTCGAAGAGCATGTGAGAGTGCACATAGGGTCGTGCATTGTGCTCTTGATTGTATCTTCCAGCTAAAGTGCCGATGAGAGCACATTAAGCAAAAGTGAGCAATTAGCCTTCTCTCTGCTGAGCTTTAACTTCTAACCATACACAGCACAAAACAGCAGACGCAGGAAAAATTCACCGACGATTACGATACTCCCTAACGCGAAATTTGAGCGCAGCTGTACGCGTGTTTTCATTTCGCGATATATTGAGGCATCGCACCGATCACCGCACCGACTGGGAGAACCGCGACGCGCGGCGATATACTATAAAAACCGGCCACACAGTTGCCGCTTCCCGGCAACTGCAGCTTATGCAACGGTAATCTTTACCGGCAAACGCTTGAGGCGAACGCTATGCGAGAAGGCGCGCTTTCTGGTTCTTTTTTTTTTTTCCTCCCATACCGACGCCACCGCTTCTGCAGAAAAAGGCCAGCTTTCTGGTTCTTTTCTTTCCCCCGCTCCACCGCTGCCGTGGATGCGTAGACTGACGCGCTCTTCTGGCGCCATCTCGTAGCGGTCGTTGCAAGTATTGCGCGACACTACGCTTTTCTTCCCACGATGCTCTCCAAGTTCGCTTTCATCTTTCGCTGCGCTCGTTCGCTCAGTTACACCGAGAGAAAACGTTGACGCCGACGCTTACCGTAAGAACGGGCGCCTAAGAGCGGTGCTCTAAAACACCAATTTGAAAAAAGTCACTTTGAACTGCATTAAAGTTACAGTAGCATATACCACGAGACTTTGTATTTGTACTGATTTATCGATTGAAACTCTGTTTAACTAGACCGTTTACTAACTAAAACTACTGTGCGCTCTTTTTATTGCCATTCGCACCAGAAAAAAAATGACCTTGTTTTTTATAAATGCACTTAACAGGAATGGTGACGTCAGTGCTTCTTCGAAAAGGGAAGGGTTGCAAGTGTGTTAATATCATCAAACCTTCGCGACCCAAATGATTTCTAAGGATTTCGACGGCAATTAGTGCTTTCGTAGAGCTCTTCGAACGCCTCTATCTGGATTCGCTCGAGGTAGTCACTAAATAAAAGCTAAAGTGGTAATGCAGAAATGCCGTACACGTTAGTGCAAATTTCATCATAAAAACGACAGGCTTTATTAATCTTTCAGTTGGAGCCACTCTTGCGAATAATGAATTATTGAAAGTTCGTTCCACGCAAAGTGTAAGGTATCACACTACAAATATAGCGCCGAATTCGAAGAGTCATAAATATTTCGCTCCACATAAAGCTATATCCAGGAAAAAGTTCTTCCATGCTCCTCGCTTCCGAAGCGCGCTCTCTATAACCAAGTGCCCAACGCATCGACGACAGCTCGAAGAAGCAAGTTGCAATCAACATTCCTCAGCGACAATAGCTAAAAACAAACTGCCGCCACAGCTATAATCATGGGACATCAATTTACTGTACGACGAAAATATGAATAAGTCAAAGCACACCATGTGAATAGCATCTTTATTTATTCATTTTTTTATTATTTGCAATATCTGCCACGCTCGTACGAAAGCATAACAGGAGTAACAATAACAGGAGGGTATACAATGAGTACACAGTGCAACGAAAATTGATCAAGAATATACAACATACGTATCCTATAGGTACATAACACGTATAGTATACAGGCATATTTGTTTCGTTGTTTTAGAATATTTGCCTC
This sequence comes from Dermacentor silvarum, assembly GCF_013339745.2. Classification (NCBI taxonomy): domain Eukaryota; kingdom Metazoa; phylum Arthropoda; class Arachnida; order Ixodida; family Ixodidae; genus Dermacentor; species Dermacentor silvarum. The sequence continues at coordinate 19,580,939 of NC_051161.1, forward strand.
ACTTATAGCGCCAACACTTTGCCGTGAGGCGTGGTTGTTTGGCAAATTACACGATGTCATTGAGCATGAACACAGAACTTAAGGCGGCTGTGGGCATGCGCGGTGTGCGGAAAAAACTGTATGGCACAACTATCTTGAATGCACCGCGTACTTAGCACTTACCCAGCACCTTACCCTCCACAGACGAGGCTACCAGTGTACTTGGGGAATGACCCTGCAGGAACATCCGTGCGCAACGTTCTTCACTTGTCTCAGGTAGGCTGTGTTGCTCGCGCGAAGCACGCACATGAGCTTTCCATTATGCTTCAGTATGACTCATAATTTAAAATTCAGTGGCGATTTAGCGGTAAATGCGCGAGAAATGCCTTAGCAATAATTTGGACCTCGTTGAGGTCCCGGATCCATGATTGAAACCGTTTCAGCCACATTGCAAGGTGTTGTTCAGGAACTCACTTGACATACGTGACATGTATATATATATATATATATATATATATATATATATATAATGTACCAGAAGAATGGAAACCGAGGGGCCTGTTTTTTATTAGTCATATTATAAGAAGCCAACAAAGATACCAAGGACAGCATAGGGGCAATTAGTTGTACTTGTAAATTGAAATAAAGAGATGATACCCCGGAAAGTGGATGTAAAATGGCGCCGAGGTAGCTCAATTGGTAAGAGCATCGCACGCGTAATGCGAGAAAGTAGGCTCGTTGTTTTTCCGTCCATTTTCAATTTCCATTAATTCATCATTGTTTTATTTCAATTAATAAGTACAAGTAATTGCCCCTATGCGGTCTTTGTTATCTTTGTTGACTTCTTAGGATACTACATTATATATATATATATATATATATATATATATATATATATATATATATATATATATATATATACACATATACGCTCTTCGAAGCTCTCCCATCACTTCTACCTCTACCACGTGACCGAGTTCCCACACTACACACACAGGCACTTTTCTGTCACTTCGACATTCCTAACCTAACACATTAAAAAAGAATGTTTGGTAGCTAGCCTCAACTACAGCGCTGAGGAATTGTAAAAAGAACACCTGTAAGCCTAATGAGACGTTACCACAGTGGTAGTGGTGAGCACAGCTTAAAATTTGGCACTTGACAGCTGTGGAAACACGTCATTTCAGACAATCAATAAGAATACCTACATAGTATTTTCTACAATTACTGAGCGAACCTTCTACTCCACTCTATATATACTAGACTTGCGCGTAACGACTTATATGGAAATAATTACTTGTAATGAATAACATTTCTTTGTGATATTGCAGTTTAATGATCAATTTGTTTACTTGGTAACGCTCTATGTAATTTAATTACTTTTTTCAGTAACCAATCCTATGTAACCAGTTACCTTATTGAGGAGACAAGATCTAACAAACGATGAAGGCTAGCGAACCTGAGTTTGGCGAACACTACAGTAAAACGCTCCTAGATCTTGCCATGCAACAGCCTCACAAATTCGCATGTTCGGACAGGCGAACCCCCGAGTTCAGCAAAAATGAAGCGCTGCGCGTCATAGAGGACCCGGATGCTGAGAAACCACAATCTTGTGCGCAAGGTCCGCACATATTAGAACACCGCCCTACCCCCTAGCACGCCCATCGAGCGAACTGGCTAAGCTCCCTGTCTATCCCTCTTTTTCCTCCTCGAGCAAGTTTTCAGTGTCCCTGCTGATGTGCTCACAACAATATAGAGGGGCGATGACCGACGAAATTTGCTAAATGGTATTGTTAGTGCAGATAAGTAACGTATGAAAGGCTGCAGCTTGTTCTGTTTACTGTATCTATGCAGTGTTCATAAAAGTTCCGAGGGAAATAACGCAGAAGCAATCGATTATTATTGTGTCTCAATTGTGCCTCAATTACTTTGCAGTAATTGGCAACTGCAATCAATTACATTTTGATGAAGTAATTGTAATTGTAATCGGTTGCTTTATTCTGTAACGTTTACAGGTCGGCTCTATACAAACTATACTGCCTTGCTTCCAATTTGCCCAAAAGCAGTTCTGTCATGCGCTAAAACTTGTACGCTCATGAACCACAGTGTATCGACAATTGCCGTTTCTCTTGCATAAGTGCTCTTTTTTTCGATCACAACTTCTGCTAGAGTAAAATAAACTGAGTTTCGGAGGACTATTGCATGCACGTTGACAGTGGCACTTTATTATCTTTCTGACTTATTCTGGAACATTTGTCGTCTCTTGGAACTTCTACATAAGCAGGAGATTTCGACATATGTCACGCAATATCTTTCATAATTGTAGTTTAAGCCTTCTTTTTTCTCGTAATAACAACTGTTACATTCTCTTCCCGCGGACACTCAACAGTTGCGTGTAATTGTCGGTTCTCAACCTACAAATGTTAAATCAAGTGAGACATGGTTAAACTAAAGTGCAGCATCGGTCGAACAGAACTGCAAGCTGCTGACCGAACCTTATACGTTGGTTTTATTGTTCTCTTCTTATAATTTGCAGCTGACACAGTCAAATGAATTTCGGAAGTTTGACTGGGGGCGATATAAGAACAAACGCATATATGGGCAGGTATGTAAACCTCTGCGATACTTCTTCGCATTTTGAAAGGTTCAATAGATTACATTATTCGACCGGGTCGTGTTAGTTTTCACCTAATCTGCATTGTAGTACTATCGCTGTAAATCAGTTTCACCAAACTAGTTTGTATTGATCACAGTAAGTGCGAGCAGTAAGTGCGAGCTGTAAAAACGTAAGTAAATAAGTAGGTAAGTTACAGTTCTCGCGTAACGTGCAGGGACATGCTGGCGCAAAAGCATGACAAAACGCTACAATAAAACCATTTCTTTCAAAACCAGATCGCTCTCATCCCTTTCAGTTCGTGCTATTCTGCTCAAACAGTCAAAGCACACAGGACAAAAGCTACAGGAGCCGTTAATGTTGGCGCTATTTTGACGTCGCACTTATCCCTGCGCACTGAGATCACTGTCAACGAGCAGCTGTCGCTCCACCGAATCGCTAAACAGTGGCTAAGGGGGGCGACGGCAGCAAAGTGCGGTGGACGTTATGTCACGAAAGCCAAAAGTGCGCAGAAGGTTATTGGCGGATGAAACGATTTGTGCTGTTATTAACTTTTGCCATGGCTATAAGCGCACGTCAATGCCCCAGAGGCGTTATTCTCTATCTGTCAGTTGGCGCAGGTGAACACGCGCGTTTTCTTTTCGCTTAACTCTATACGCCGAACGTATTTTCTGTGGCCTATTGGTGTCATGCAATAAGCGGCGAAGTTGCGTCACGATATTGCTCCTGCCACTTTCTGTAACGCACTTTCTCTATAGTCAGAATAAGGCGATAAAATGAATTCAGCCAGGCTTGAGAACGAGGACTTACGTTTACTCTTTTTCTTTCTTTGGTACCGAAGAAACATTAGGAAAGTTAGAAGGCTTACAGATAATCAAAGTATAGCGGTACTTTCACATAAAATTACGTTGTTATTCAAGGCCTGTTTTCCCAATATAGTTTTTAAGCTCCCTGTCGCTCTCTTTATTTACTGTTTTATCTTTCTACCCTACAACCCATTTCCCGTTTGAAGGGTAGCAAACCAAATTTGCTTTTCTGGCTATGCTCTCTGCCTTTCCCCATTCTTCTCTCTCTCTCTATTTCTCTCTCTCTTTGTGGTAATATATTTTATAAGAACAGACGCCGTTAGTGAACACATTCTTAATGAACACCAACGATAAATAACAAGTGATTCTTATAACAGAGATGTTTTGTAAATTCAGCATAGAGGATGAAGTTGCCGATGCATTCTACAGCGAACACAAGTAAATAATGTCAGCTGTACACGCGGTGGTGTTCACGAAGGAATGTTGATGAAGTGAAAGATGATTTCTACTGCATTTACACTATGTAGTTTAGTAGCCCGCTATAACGAATGCTAAGCGAGACCTTATCATTCAGTTCTCTCATGTCAGCGTGCCCTTCATTTCAGCCACGTCCGCCGTTGTACGATCTGAGAAAAGTCACAGCGCCAGTGGCTATCTACTGGGGCGACGGAGACGTTCTCACAGTTCCACGTGACATAGCACGCTTAACCCGTAGCCTGCCGAATGTTGTACTCATTTACAAAGTGCCCGTGCAGGGTTTCACGCATCTGGATTTCGGCTGGAGCATCACGGCATGGAAACACCTTTACAAAAAGATTCTGGAAATGATGAAACAGTACACTTAAATAAAGTCGTGCATGTCATGTTTTAAGAAAAGAATGAGTAAAAAAAATTATGTACCTGCATCGTACTGTTCACTTGGGCCTTCAAATATACCGCTTTTACCTATTGAAAATTATTGAAGCGATCAGGTCGTTCATGCATGATGAGAGGCCGCAGAGAAGGTATGCAACAGCAATTTGTACCAATACCTTCTTTTTTGAAGCGAAGCTTGTATTGGCTCACGAGTTTCGGTGGTGTAGTAGTTACGCAAAAACTCACGTGTGGCGCATACCCGTATTGCATATGCGGGTATGAGCCAGGGATATGCGGGTCTGAGCCAGGGACAAGAAAACGAAAGAAAGAAAGAAAGAAAGAAAGAAAGAAAGAAAGAAAGAAAGAGCAGGTGCGGGGAAAGGCCGGATCGCGTGACGGGCGCGACCAATCAGGGTCGTTTGGTGCGTCGCAGGGAGGGAAAGGGAAGGAAAGGGGGTTGGCTTGCACTTCGCTGGGCGTCGCTCGCCTCAGATCAGTTTCGGCGAACGGATGGGAAGGTTCTGCGAGGTGCGTTCCGCCGAGGAGCAGGCTACGTTTGAGCAACGGCGCCGCGAACGCGCTCGGAAAAGGGCTCGTCGTCGACGTGCTGATTCTAGCATGAGGGCTTCCGAAGCCCAGGCGAAACGTCAGCGAAGAGCCGCGGACCCCGAGTTGCGGGAGCGCGATGTTGAGGCCAAACGTCAGCGTCGTCGTGCCCTCCAGGAACCCGACAACGCCTTGGCAAAGCTAGCGACAACTTCCCCTATGTGACGGCCAGGTTTCAACGCTAGTTCCTCAACCGGAACTTCGGAGCCAGCTACAGTGCTTGTTACCTGTTTTTGTCCGAGCACAGCGTGGTACTTGTCAGTGCAATTCGTTCCGAGGAACACCGAAGAGACAAACGACAAGCGTCGCTTACCGCCATTTCCTCGACAGGGGAGGGGCTAACTGTTTTTTTTTTCGCTATTTCTCATTCTCATTGATCTCTGACACAAACTGAAACCATTGCATTTTCCCAGCATCACATTGTTCTTTCCTGGCCAACTATTCTCTTCCGCCACAACGTGGGGCAGCATCTAAGGCTCTTATCGTTGCCTTCTCGCGATAGTTACTTGGCCAATCCAGAGAAAATACGAAGTTGTTTTATTGTAAACTCTGCAGCAAACTATCATAACCTAGGCACATATTGTTCTGACCTTTTCGTCGAGTATTGTCTACAGAGTTTGTGAAAACTACTGCAGGTAGGGGTGCAATAGGACCCCCCCCCCCCCCCCCGAAAAGAAAAAGAAAATCACTTTTTGAGAATTTTACTCTTTAGAGCGTACACGGTGGGTAGGTACAAAGGCCACTGAATAAGAAGGCAAAATCATTCTACTTTATTTCTATGGCAAAATTATTTCATTCTTATGAATACCTCCGTTCACCTGGCGTGACTTTTACGCTTGTTGACACTGCACCTGTCTTTCTTTCTTGACCCGTTTCTTATGCTGTTTCACTTCTAACTTCACCGTTTACCATTTACCGACTAGCCTAATAGAAAACTCTTTTGTTATATCCGCGCGCTATATTGCTGTCTTTACGCCTCTACTACTCTAGCATTTGCATGTCTTCAGGGAAACCATGCGCTAACTTTTCTTCTCTGTATCCTTCACCTATTAGCAACTGAGCCAGCTTTGTTTTCGAATTCCGCAATTTTTCTTCCTTTTACCCGGTATGTAATTAGGACGACCTCATACAAGCTGTTGCGGGTAAACAATAATAGTAGACCATATCGACGCACCGTTAAATCCACCCCACCAGGCATATTTATGGCAATCATTGCGTTTATATTTACATTTGCTTCAATAAATTTCTGATTGCAAGTGAAGTACTCACAATGCTATAGCAACGCTTCCCCCTCACGCTCGCCAGCCCGAAGTATATATGGTGTGCTCAAATTTCTGGCATCGTTTCCAGTGCAAACTTACAGACCACGTGATAGCAACGCGATCAAAATTTCTGCAACCCCTGCGATGCCTCAGGCCCCTGCAACATGCAAGGTTTCAACAACGACAGTAATTTGGGACGCTTCACATAAGTTCACACGTAAAGAAGCAACATTCCAAGGCATATGCTACACCAAAAATGAAGGAATCTTTAAGAAATGGCCCTAATGAATCGAGAAAAAGAAATAAGTGTAAGTAATAACCCATGAAGATGTAACATTAATGGTCATTTTTATTGTTGATGCTAGCTTGTTATTCGCGAAAGAGGCCTAATGATGCCGCCACTAACAGAGCTTTAATCAAAGACAGGTGTTTGAACGTAAAAGGTCAGCATGCTTGGGGGCGTGGAGCACAACTGCAACAAGAGACGCCAAAGCGAGCGCTATTATTCCCAATACTTTTTTGCGTTTATGTCGTCGGAGGACACGACAATAGCATAAGCATATGGCTTGCTTAGATGATAATACCGAACAGAGTAGAAATTTCGTGCTAACGCCCTTTGCCTATGGGTTTTATGCGTGCTTTTTCTATGCGGGACTTCGACTTCTGACTCACAGGACAGTCTATATGTTGACTAAAAAGCAAAAAATAAAATGAAGTTGATACGGTTATATTCACCGTTAGTTCAGTTCCTTTCAGTGAAAGCATCGATTCGGGATTCCTGGGTGCAGTATCACAAGAAATTCACTAATCAGGCTGAAAAGAGACGAAATTTTTATCTACAGTTTAGGCACACATCGAAATGCGAAGAACACGTCTTATTTACGTCCTACTTATGCATTTAGCGTCGTATTGCACAGCGAGCGAGGCGTTCTTTACGACCGATCCAGACAGCAAGAAAAACACGGTAAGCGTTCTTAACGTTGTTGTTCTTCTTTTTCAATATTTTTTTTCTGCTGGCCGTACAATACGAACCTAATTGCAACCTTAGCAACGCTGGGCAGTTTTTATATGTTCATTATACGAAAACACGAGCAAAAAAATATTATGACAAAGTAGCCGCCATGACGAAGCACTCTCGTTCTGCAGTCTCCTTTGTCTCCGTATACTTTTTTCGCGCTCCTCTTTTCATAGAATTTCATTCATCGTGTTGAACGCCTTGTTTCAACAGTTCTAATTAACAGCTTAATTGCTTATATCTGGGTTAAAAAAATTACAGGTTTATTTGTTAAAGAAACGTGTCGGGAAATTATTTCTTTGAACTGATCACCCTGTGGGAGAGAAACACATAGTGACACTCATGTTGTCGCTATGCGAGAAGGGCTTTAAAGGGGTCAATTTTTTCTTAGTTGCAACAATTCAAAGAAACAGACAATTAAGCCATAGAAAACATAGGGTAATTTAATTATGTTAGATGGAAATGTAGAAATTATAAGATAAAGGGATTACAAGATATAGTCCCAAAAGCTTGGGATTGATGGAAACCATGCCGTGACACTTCCAGTCGCAGTTAATAGCCAGCAAAGGATATCCTGTGGAGGAGCACAACGTCACGACCCGTGATTCCTACGTCCTTATGATGCAAAGAATACCCGCAGGACGCGCTGAACGAAGTGTTCAGCTTCATCAAAAGCCTGCCGTTATCTTGATGAGTGGCCTTCAAGGGAGCAGCGCGGACTACGTGGTGAATATGCCTGATCAGAGCCTTGGTAAGAAGGTATAGGTCATACCATTATCCTGTGGGCCTTATACTTCGCAACAGAATTCATCTTTGGAGTAGCCAGTGCTGCTCGTTCGTTCGCTCGCTCGCTCGCTCGCTCGTTCGTTCGTTCGTTCGTTCGTTCGTTCGTTCGTTCGTTCGTTCGTTCGTTTGTTTGTTTGTTCTTGCTTGTTCGTTTGTTCTTGCTTGTTCGTTTGCTTGCTTGTTTGTTTGTTTGTTTGTTTGTTTGTTTGTTTGTTTGTTTGTTCAATGAAGAAACGAGAAATAAGATTTTACACATATCGTTATCCTTCGTGATGGCTCTGTAATTTGTAGTGTCGTTGGAACGGCCGGAATACGAATGCGATCCGGAGGTCCTTATATGTTTGTATTGGTACATTCTGGCATTTGTGCCGCATTTCCAAGGTGTAAGTTACTCGTGATTTGCCTGCACCCTTTGGCAATACATCCACTGTGCCGCAACATTATAACCACGTTATTTCAGTGGATCATGAGCAAGATGGAAAACATCGTTGTGCTACTGAAATAAGAAAAAACGTATCCAAAATCTAAAAAAAAAAGTCTACGCTTGTGATGAAATTTACATTCTGAACACTGCACTTAGGATTCATGCTAGCAGACAACGGCTACGATGTCTGGTTGGCCAACGTGAGAGGCACCAGATATTCCAGCCACCTTCACCTCAAGAAGAGCAGCAGCGGATTCTGGGATTTCAGGTAACCATTCTGCCCTTATCTACGCAAACAATTTCTGTTGGTTCTTGAGACCTTTATCTTTCTATCTTGTCACATACATCGATAATGACGCCGATGAAGGATTCTTTTGAGTTTACTTCTTAACTTTCATGTTCGATTTATCAGTACCCCTCAATCGATCACTTCAAATTTCTTGTGGTTCACATGCAATTTTACGTTTAATGTACATACACTGAGTGCAGAAACATAACGGCTAAAGCATACGCCTAACCTTATAAAGTACCGAGTGCTGATGAAACTATAGAGAAGAATTATGGGGAAATATATGTCAGTTTGCACTAATTTGCTTCGAGTGGTCAGTGCATTGTAATGCAGCTGGGCTGCTTGAGCTCACTGGGCCTTCGATTGTGTTGAAGTATCTGTATAGGAGTATCTCATTTCAGAATTGTTTTCTTTGAGTTCCTTCTTAATTTATTTCCGGAAGCAGTCAATTTCGTGTCAATGCTCGAAGTTAAGCGAACTCGTTCGTGGATTTTCACTGTTCTTTGTTTGGACGTTTCACGCTTCCGCCTTGTTAGGAATTTCCTAGGAATATTCTAACAGAACGACACATACTCCAGCTGACCATTATTCTCCAGATTCACGCGCTTAAGCACTAAAATACTACAACGTAACATCATGGATCTTTTCTCTCTAGCTTAGACGAAATGATTAGCTACGACCTGCCAGATCAAATAGACACCGTGTTGAACGTGACGCAGCAAGAAGCATTGTTCTACGTCGGGTGGTCTCAAGGAACAGCGATCATGTTCGGGCTACTTTCGTCGAAACCAGAGTACAATCAAAAGGTAAGAACCCTATTACACCAGAGCTACGGCAACTGTTTTCTACGAGGAAGTCGCCCCACCTCATGAACAATAAATGTTTTCTCTCTCTCTCTCTCTCTCCCTTAAACACAGGCGCAAGGGTGGTCTAATACAAAGCAAACCAGAACATATTTCAGAACATGGGCGTCTTTTAAGACATTTGAACATGGTCGAATGATAAGAAAAAGGAAACAATATCGAAACAAGGGAGGGCGACTTAGAGCCCGATACTTTTGTTGACACGTTACGAGAAACACGGAATACCAGAAAGCACATATCAAGTAGTCACCGTTAAAATAGGTTAACTTCAAGGACAAGGAAATTAAAAAGAAATAGACAACATTTGCTGCCATAATGAATGAATTAGCCCGGCAATACGCTCCGACCAAGAACGCTGGCGCCATCTGCCGCCGCTACGGTGAAAGGCATGTTCCACCATAGCGGTGAAAGATCTTTCTGGGGCTTCACGTGCCGTAACCAGTTCTGATTATGAGGCACGCCGTAGTGGAGGGCTCCGGATTAATTATGACCACCTGGGATTCTTTAACGTGCACTACAACGCAAGCAAACGGGCGTTTTTGCATTTGGCCTCCATCGAAATGCGGCCGCCGCGGCCGGGATTCGATCCCCCGACCTCGTGCTCAGCAGCGCAACGCCTTAGCTAACTGAGCCACCGCGACGGATGCGGTGAAAGATGGCCCCATCGTTTCAGAGCAGCGAATTCGACAGTTTTAGTACGCGTCGCCGCATACAAGGCGCACTTAGGCTTTAATGTAAAGGAAACAGCTAAGTAATGCTCGCAAACGTGTATTAAACTGAACCCACCACAAAACGATGCATCTGTGCAATCGTTTAGCAGAAATCAACCAGTGGTTTAGTTAAAATAATTATGCACAACTGAAGCTCCTATACACCTACTCGATGTAGTTAATATATGCCCGTGCTTCCAGATTCTACTATTCAACGCTTTCGCACCGGTAGCATTCTTGGGACACATGAGAGCGGCCCTGCAATACCTTGTTCCGTTCTCCAGCCCGATGAATGTGAGTATGTTGTACCTGTATACGCAAGGAGGATGGAAAGTCAAGAACAAACTTTGGAAAAGAAGGCCCTTTTTTAGGTAAACATGCGCCAACAAAACTTACGCTTCGAATATATCCATGATGGTGATAGTGCAATTAGCACGAATGGCAGTCATCGGTCGAATGACGCGGCTGGCAATAAACTATGCGTTAGACACCAACTAGACCGGTCATGATGACAATTCAATTCCAGAAGAACGTGTTACATTTATCACGTGCATCTGATCCAACAACACCGGCTAAATATCCTATAACCTAAGCTGGTCGTCCGCAAAAGCTAAATAGTGATCGCAGTGATAACAAGACCGAAAGACAATGCAAAAAAGTATATTGAATAAATTGAATAAATTGCAAAAAAGTATATTGAAAGCGGCACTATCTTGCAAGTGAAGATAGTAGACGATCATAGCCATGAAGCGAGCATAAGTGACGCTGCTGTAAAATCTTTAGTGCGCTTTCTTCAATCCTAACACTCCTAAGGGCACAGGTGCATGCATAGTATGACACGCGCATAATTTGAGTAGCTCGACCTGGGGTGGTATTCTGTAACAGTCCATTTAGTGGACAGTCCACTTCGGCTGTCACCATTGGCTGCTGCTTCACGTGCAGGAAGGTGCCAGCCAGTCTCCTTCCTGCACGTGAAGCAGCAGTCAATCAGCGACAGCCGAAATGGACAGTCCACTAATTGGACCCTTACAGAATAGCACCCCTGCTTACATCTAACAATGTTGCACTTATCGCCCATTTTCACAGATGATTTTGCGAGCGTGATGAATTCCAGAGAATTTCGGACAAATATTACTAGAGCGAACTGTGTCGCTACAGTGTCTGCGGGAGCAGCAGGTCGGACGGTTCAGCCGTGATGGGAACAATGGGTAGTGCATTGATCTGCCGAAACATTGCCCTTATGGCTTCAAGCGGCTTTCTTACTTTGCCAAATCGACCATATTAAGAAATAATTATTCTGTGATATATGCAACAATTCGCAATGAATATGCATTTGCACAGAAACTTGTCGCCTTCGTGTGCTTAGAAAAGTTAATGATTGCTGAAAATTTGCAAATATAAAGCCGCATGAACTAGTTACAAGCACGAATGTTAGACAAATCCATGAACAAACAACCAATCATTCTCACGGCAGCTGGCCGATCGCATAGGTAGATATCGCTCTTGTAAATTTTGTATGGTCAGGTCGTTCATCTGTACCTTTAAGACCAGCTGCAAGTGGCTATAGTGAAGCAACATGTGCTAAAGCCAGTATAGCATAAATCAATTTGGACAGAGCGAAAAGAATTGAAAGGCTAGAAGTAGCGGGAAAGAACTTTTCGGGGCAAGCTTCCTTATATTTATGCAAAACGTCATTGTCTCAGCATGAGACGCTTGGGCACTCGTCGTGCCAGAGTCTACTCCTAGCGCCGTAATTGGTAATTTGTGGTTTTTCTTTGCTACTTAATTTCAGAGATTCTTTCAATTCATATTTAACGGAGCCTTTCTTGGGAAAAAAGGAGCCATTTTGAACGGAGTAAAGAAGCTATCCTGCGGCAGCATCATACGAGGTCCATTCTGCACCGCGGGATTCTACGGCATTAATGGAGGGTTTCCCATAGAGTGGAACAAGGTACGCCTATTTTTCTTTCCAGAAATGACTGCTGGTCAAATCTGTACATTCGAGAAGCTCCGGCTATGGGGATCAAAAAAAAAATTCTTTAGAATGGGTAACCGGCAGTCAGAAGTACAGACAAACATGAAGTACTTCTTACGAAATTTCAGCAAGCGTCGTTTTAAAAGTTACGCACTTGGTCGCAACTACGAAGAGGAAAAGGAGCGATCAGATAGGTTGCTGCACGCTTAACCCTTTCAGGGTCAATATCGTACATGTACGACCTCCGCGAACACCCTCAAAATGGTCAATGGCGGTACACATTTAAAAAGCGCGCCTCTTTCGAGCTTGGCATGTGCTGCCACTCTGGAATGCGCCAAGGCCCAAAATTTTCTTTCGAGCGATGTGCTGCCACTTGACGGAAACACGTGGAATTCTGCTTGCGCCACCTTCGCGTCAGCTACTGCTCTTGCACAGAACACCGGCTTGGTAAACCGAGCGCCAAACAACGGGAAAAAAAAAAGCATGCTGCTTGGTACTTTTCAGTGGTAACCATAATGCACCCAAGAACGTTAGGACTTGCCTTGCCTACAGGCAAAAGTTGAAACCCAGCGACAAGTTGACGTAAGAATTGACAGATTTAAGCAGAAAAACACTGAACACATCAGTGTATTAGTTCCCGGTGAGGAGAAAATGAAGCGTGGTGTAATTTCGAGCAGCCTTACAGTTTTTATTACGGCCGCTTCTCCCCAAACATTTATTTGAAGTTAAAAAGTGAGAGGACGTACACTAATGAACATTGCGTGGGCGGAGTATTGAGCTTTCTTTAATAAAAAAGACAAGCATCGTAACAATGAGCAATGAAATTTCACAAGCTAACTGATATCAGTAGTTCATATTTCAGTACATACAAGTTGCCCGTTAAAATGAACCTTGCTTGGTACGCGCACATAATGGCAATGGTGTGAGTTAGCTGCTGTGTCATTACGCGTGAGAACCAATTGTCTCGTGCACCATGAACACCGGTATGATGAATATAGGATGTACTTGCCCCTTCCCAAGGACAAAGGCTTTTTGCATGGAAACGGTGCGCCTACTTTGAAAGAGCATTCCGCGAAAGCGCCGGAATGGTATGAGGACACAACAAAATTGGCTCACTCAGTCAAAAAGCCGAGACAGAGAGGAAAGAAAGAGAGAATCCAGGGTTCTTAAAAAGAAAATTGTCTGTTTGGCTAACCTAAGCTGGGGGAGGGGAAGTAAAGAATAAAAGATAGAGAGAGAGGGAAAAATAGGTGAATTTGTGCACGTGCGCACACATTCAAAATGCCGAACTCCCCACAAAGTATATTGACTGCTAAAGTACATATCCTTATCATCAAATATTACACAAGAGAAAAAGGATCCCACTTCAATGGATCAAGTCCTGGATCTTGCCTATAACTCTGCAGAGTGAGTAATGAAATTTAGTGTCCCAAAGTAACACGAGGTAAATGAGAGATGCTGCTGTAGAAGGCTGCGGATTAACTTTGACCACTTGCAGCTCCTTAGTGTGCAAAAATGTCCAATAGACGAGTGGTGAAATTTGCAAATTCATGCATAGCGCAATGCTGCTCGAGCAAGCGTTTCTTAAATCCCAGAAATGGTACATTGAAAGTCTGTTAAAGAACACTCCTGTGAGAGCTAAATAGCCAACCAGACATATGAAACTTGGAGATGCGTAGAAAAAGAAAGCGTGGCACTTAATGTCCCGACTGTCTTTAGTACGGTAGAAGTAGGTTATTATCTATTCGTAAAAAAATATTGTGACGACGTTTTATGAGTATCTCCTATCACTCTGCCAAAGACGCATATTAAACGGGAACAATTAAACCATGTTTCCGTTTTTCGGCGCCACTAACTGCTTGGACTGCGCTCGATGCAGACGAGACTTCCGGTATACATGGCGAATGTTCCTTCTGGAACTTCTGTGCGGAACATCAATCATTTTGCGCAGGTAAGCTTTCTTTCGATGCATACTCCTGCAGCTGCTTTAATCAGTACCCGTGTCCGCTGCTTAAAGAGTAAACATCATGACATCTATAGAAACTACAGCAGTGTAAGAAGTGCAGAAATCACTGATGCAAGAATAAGCACCATTAGTAATAGTGCACGCTATATTTAAATCGCAGCTGGATCAAGTCCAACCGCTTGCAAAAATATGACTGGGGACGCACTAGAAACGTTGCTAAGTACGGAAAGGTACGTGCACCTTTACGTCATGACTTTAGTGGATGACGACAGTTATTTCACGAGTGTGCTGGTTTTATAATGATTTTTTTTTAAATCTCAGTATGCTATATTTCGCAGTAATTTCTACCAACTGCGTTGACCTTTATCTATGTTTCGCGTAATGTAACGCGTCAGTATGTTCTTTTCAGTGGCGAAAGCAAGGCGGCGAATTTCACCCGATGTTTATGAGGCCTTTCGATTGGGAAACCAAAAGCCTTCAATACCTTTCGCATGAAACGCACATGATTCGAGCAGGTGCTGCAACGACCTCCTGGTCTCCACACTGTCAGCCCCCCTAACCACGTTATACTTCCACCCACATCCGAGCGGTTTGCTTTTCTTAGAATGAAACAACCATGGCAATATATTAATTGTTTGAAATTCTTGAGATTTGAATCAGCGTGTTTGTTTCCTTTTCTTTAGACGAGACAGTCTGGCAAGGAAAAAAGCGTTTGTAAAGCGTGTGTTCTTGACAGCGGCCCCGCTTTATTCTGATCAAACATTTTCTCTTCATGTGTTCACGTCAGTAGCCATGGCCGCCGGCATACAACCTAAGAAATGTCACAACCAGAGTGGCGCTCTACTGGGGTGACGGCGATGTGCTGGCAACACCTAGGGATGTACGGGACCTTTATAAGAAACTACCCAATGTGGTCCTCAATTACAAAGTACCCGTGAGCGGCTTCACGCACTTGGACTTCGGTTGGAGCATCAAAGCAAAAGACCATCTCTACAAGAAAATGCTGGGGATGATGTCAGCGTACTCTCGGACTCGACAACAGGTGTCATCGCCGAAGGAAGTACCAGAGTTCTTGTAGTAAATCGGCGCTGTCAAAACTGACATTGTATATCTGCTTTTTTTTGTAACTTGCTACCTATTACCAAAATCAATGCACACTCCACGTGGAGTGTTTATTTGCGCGCAACGATCAGCGAACTTACCCAGTTAAACCACAGTAGGGGCCCGTGCTAAGGCTACAGTGACCTCTCAGTGAGCCAGAAAGTCAGAAAAGCATGTCAGAAAAGAGACCGTTCACGGAACAAAGCAGCTTGTTACCCTGTCCACAGAGCACCTGTGTGCAGATAGCTAATAAAATGATATTCAGAATTTCTGAGCCAGCTGGACTCAAGATCACTTTCAGAAGACTGTATACTTGGACCGTTGGTCGCTGGTGCAGCAAGCAGCGAAATTATTAGTGCAGTAGGCCAAGTAGACAGGTCTATGCGACCGATTATAGACTTAGTGCGCCCACTCACGTGTGTACGCACTTATTTCTTTCTGTCATACTTTTTTTGTGTGTTTTTATTTTCTTTTTTCCTCCCTACCATAATTTTACTCTCTTCTCTCTCTCACTTTCTGAACTTTCTGGAGAGTAATGGACTCTGCTACCACCTCTGTTCGTTTATGGAAGAGTCACAAAGAGGGGGAGGGGGGGCATAATGCTTGCTCGCTACATCAACCCATTCTCCTGTCCTTTCTGTCTCCCGTTGCTTTCTCCTCGTGTACAAGTTATCGCAGAAAGCGCGAGTCCCACGTAGCTTTATGGTCCTTTCCCATCTTTCTATTTGATGAAATATGAAGAGAAAAACAGATCACTGCAGTCTTAGTGATGTTAACGTTTCGGCTACCGCACGGAAGCCTCGTTCACATTGAGACTAAAAGAGACAGAACAGTCTTTGAAGTACGTCGCATAACGCGACGGAGACACCTAGCGTACACCGGTGGCACATCACCTTCGTTTAGGTTGGGAGTGTCCGACGTAGTTCGGACGTGAAGTGACTCAAAAAAAGCTGCGTGGTTAGATTCTTTTCCTTCGCAATCACACTTTCCCAAACCCAGTATTTATCGTGACCTGACAAAACACAATGTTCGGCAAGCACGCTCGATGACACGTGCTGTTTCTTGACATCGTTTTGGTGCTGCTTCAACCAGCTCTGAAAATTTCAAATTTACCCAGTGGAATCATACGGACGGTCAGCGCATGAAATAGCGCACACCCCACCAGGAAATGTTTCGCTCTGTGTGTCTTCTTCTTTTCATCTTTCATCATGTTGCCTCCCGACCCAACGGGATTCCGTCATGCTCTCGATTTCATCTTCCTAGCGATACGTAAAGCCAGCTCGTTCCCCCCCCCCTTTGCCCGCCGAAGACGCATCTTTAAAACGTCGCACTGCTAAAGCATTCGAAAAACGCGCTCACTAAATGCGAACAGAGAGAATATGCCGGAGGAGCTGCGTCATCTACCGGTTAACCGTTACTTTCAGCCCAAGCCTCTGAGATTCGCACCAACGCGCGTATTAGACGCCATCTGGAGAAGCATTCCGTGATGCTCACGTTCCTCCTTTGTGCCTTTCCTAACAGGCGGCGTTGCAAGGCCTTATCTGAGAGGGTGCGATTTAAAATTATTTAAATTCTGGGCTATTACGTACCATAACCGCCATAAGAATAAGAGGTGCACACTGTAGTGGAGAAACTCCAAATTATTTTAAACACCTGGTTCAAAAAAAAAAAAGAAGAAACAAGAAAAAGAATATTTCGAAAAAATGACATTTTCACCTTTCAGGTTTTGTTGGAAATCTTTGTTCGCAATGAGGGCACTTTTGCAAAAAGTCATATGCACGGTACAGCATGTGCCAAAGTAAAGTTGCGTAGTAAAGTTGCGTAGTAAACTTATTATTCTCAAAAGAGCATTGACTGCAATCTGGAACATTTTGAGATTTTGAAGTTTTTGAGATTTCGGATGGAGTGTGTTTGCTATGTGGTCAATGCGTGTTGCGGGTTCGTCACGTTAAATGTTAAATAGTAGGTCGAACATGTGGGTGCCTTTAGGCGTACGGAATGGTGGGAAATAAGCATTTATAAGTACGTATCGATTTTCTACTACGACCCGTTGAAAGCCAGTTAAAGATGGTATTCTTTCATATTTGTATTTATTAATTCTGTGAACAAGAATGTTAATTGAAGAAATAAAGATAACATTTTTTTGTTCATTTCTTTGTCGCAAATCCGCGGCAGTCACATAAATGTGACGTCGCGAAATATATATTTTCTTGTATTGGGGCCGTTGTGGCGCCAGATAACTTCTTGTTATTCTGAGTGTTTGGTTCATTGAGAACGCAGTATATTCACTTAATTAAAATAAAAGAGCTAAATATAGGACTGTGCAAATACGGTCAACATACATGTCGTTTAACGAGTCAGTGTGAGGACTTGATGGCAGCGCTGACATGCCGGGTTTGTTTTTGGATAGTACCTGCGTTATCAGGATTCCTTCTCACAGTTTAGGGAGCTTTTCTTCTTCTTTTTTTTCGTGAGGCCTAATATATGAATACTGCTTAATTGAATCTTTTTTTCTTTAGTGCACGTTTCAAAGTAAAAGCAAGTGATATCAAATCTAGTGAATCAAATTATTTGTATCAAGCGACACCTTCAAAATATTGCGCTAGAAGTGCGCCAGTTTATGTTGAGCAGACAGACAGGCCGCCATTTTGGCGAGTTGTCTTGCATCGTGATTGGGAACCAAAGAAAAGAAGGAACTTCTGTAGAGGCTTTCCTCGTTATGACTAGACGGAAGTCCAAACAAAGCTATTCCTTTGCAGAGAAGAGGTACTGGCGGAGTAAGTTCTAAAAGTACAACAGGGGCAAAAAGGGCGGGCGGTGGTGGGGGGGGGGGGGGGGGGGGGACATATTAACTCGTGCCATTAAGGTGAAACCTCGGATGGAACTACTGCAGGATGGTGCCCTTCCTTTGACGCTAAGAGACGCAAGCTCGAAAATGCCGCACAGAACAGTCTAGAGCACTGCACGGGCTCGGGCTTACCCGAAAGCCCGGGCCCGGCCCGGCCCGTGGGCCGGGCCGGGCCGGGTAGAGCAGTTTTTTCACGGGCTCGGGCCGAGCTCGGGCATGGCGTGTGCTTTTTTACCCGGGCCCGGGCCGGGCTCGGGCTTTCTGCGAGTTATTCTCGGGCTTCTCAACTCTGAAAAACATGTATTTTTTGGTCTCGGGCCGGGTTCGGGCCAGTTTCGGGTCGGGCTCGGGCCGGGCTCGGGCTTAATGTAAAGGGGGGGCGGGCCGGGCCGGGCGGGTAACGTAGATTATTTCCGGGCCCGGGCCGGGCCCGGGTCTCGCCATAAAAGTTTTGATCAGGCTCGGGCGGGCCGCCCAATGTAAAAACGGGCCCGGGCCGGGCCCGGGCCGCAAAAAGCGGCCCGTGCAGTGCTCTAGAACAGTCAGCCTCTCGGCTCACGCACACTTTGCAAAAAGTTACACTGATGTACTGGCACGAAAGTTTCCTGGCCCAAGGGTGGATACTGTATCCCGCCTTTAGTTACCCAAGTCGAGGTTGCACACCACCACAATAAAAAACGGTACTCAAACTGGATGAAACAATATGTGGCCTGAATATTTATAATTACAAAGTGACACTAACCGAATTTTCGCATAAGTTACATTATTACACCCAATCTTGATAGGTAAATTGGAGCCTTTGTTTTTATTTTGCTTTATTTTTCATTTCCTTTTTATGCCATGCTAAAAAACGAGAAAGAAACGGTTTTATTTATTTTTTTTTCAGAATTTTCAGTATGTGTCTTTTTTTCTTTTTTTTTTTTTTTTTTGCTGAGCCCTTTCATCGCTAGCAATGACTGTCGACTCAGCCTTTATTGTTAAGGAAGGGTAAAAGCAAACAACAACACTGGATGCACACTTGTATTGCGCTCAAGTTATTTCAGAGACAAAGCATAATTTGCGTTAGAAAATCTTTTACGCTTTTGTAAAGATAAATATTATTTCCGGAAATAAATAAATAAGTATGGTGTGATGATATCCCTTGTCATCTAGAAAGAGATATGTCTTTGTCATGCAATGATAATGGAGGCTGGCTCAAACATGTCGTACCCGTCCTTTATGTGGTGTGCCTCAGTGATTTCCCTGGTCGATTCATCGCCATAGGTGAACAAAGCAGATGTACAATCTAAATCCGGTGCGTAGCCGCAGTCGTGGGAAAGCCTGGCCAAATGGAACACACTGGTCTCTTGAGTGAGAGAAGCGAAAAAGGAAAGGTAGGGAGGTCAACCAAGCACGCGCCCGGTTGGCTACCCTACACTTGGGGAGGGGGAATGGGGAATAATAAGTAAGACGGAAAGAGAAGAAACACAATAAAGAGTCAGTTATTTGCAGAGTCAGTCACACAGGAATGTCCACTGTCACAAGCGTTCGTACAGTCCAGTAGCCTTCAAGAAGTGCAGAAGGACGTTTGTGGCCTTTTGCATGCAAGAAGGCATAGTGAACTATCGTGCTCTCTTAAGCGCACATTGAGGTACCGGCCAGTCAGTTCCCTGAGTAGTTAGCAATAAATTCTGAAAGACATATCTTGCGCCATAAAATCCTGCTTCCCACAAAACCTAATCAATGCAGAAGGAGCGATGTACAATAAGTTCTTCACGCGAAAATCCTGTTACGCTCTTTACTATATCCTGAAGTTAAACATCGTTGACAATCACTTCTTCGTCCATTCCCAAATTTATTATACAAAGTATATATTATGTCAATCCCAAGTACGAAACCCCACATCATTCCTAACATCCTGAGATGGTTCGAAGTTCATCGCTCGTATCGATATTGAAGCCCTCTTCGAGTGAGCTCAAGGACGCCTGAAGAAGTAGTACTGGGTAACACTTTCCCTCTTTTCACTTTTTTCTGTATACGACGTAAGTGTGTAGATAAATGAATAAGCTCAATCGAAAATACCGCTGACAACATTAGTAAAACCCCAGCCACCGACAGCAAGTATTGCTTCCGAGACCCAAGACACACTTAGTCTCGGAGGCGATACGACAATGCGTCTAAATTACATGTTCCGAAACCAGGCGGCGCTAGGTGCACCAAGACTCTCGCTGTCTGACTACGCCTGGCAACAGCTGACTAGTGCCACGAGCAATGCGGTGAATCCAGGCTCCAGGAGGTGGGGAAAGAGTTAGCATCTGGCTCTCCTGCGATGCAAATCTCTTGCATCTGTACTGCGATTATGTCAGCACGTATTTTCACACAGTGATGATATGTATCGCACGCGTTTCTTGCACTCGCAATGCTACGTTTCGGAGCATAAGTAGGTGAACATTTAGAAACAAGTACGATCAAATGCCTTTGTAACGAAGTTCTTGGGAACTCCAAAATTCTTCGGTATGCAGGTCACTTCGCTCTAAAGGTCGCGCACCATAGCGCTCACAATAAAACCAGGCTATGCACGTTCAACAAAACAAAAACCTTTATTTAACATGAATTCGAGAGATGCCTAGTGAAGTAAGTCACTAATTATTTTCTGCACACTTTGTCTGACAGAATGTGCGACTACAGCCAGCCTCGTTGCCCCGAAGTTCCCAGCATGCTCCACGGCGAAGCGCAGGAGCTGCGCAAGTGAAAGCTGCCGATTTTCGAATACCGCTATCGCCTCCGCTGCCGTCAATTTTTTTTTTTTTTGTTTACATGATCTTCATCCCTGTTTCCTTCGTTGACACTCGAGTGTTTGAAGATGTTGTCACTCATCAGTTATGATCACATCATTATGCTGTCATTAGCTGCGACGTATTCATCAGCCGTGGCACCCACTGATGCGTTACAGCATACAGCGTAGGAGTCGAATGATTCTGGAAGCAGTCCCGCAGAACTAGCTCTGACATCAGCACACTCAGCAAGTGCGTCGCTAGCACTGCCGTTAGCGCTAGCGCAGAGCGCACTTTGGTGACGCCCGCGCAGGGCAGTGCCGGCACCGTCACGGGGCGTTTGTTAACAAATCGGCCATCGGGGAAGACTAAATTCCTTTGTTGTATGGCAAATTCGTAGTAGTGGTCTTTGTTGTATAGGTGGCTCACAATACAAATGAAAGACTGGAATTCGGCCGGGACATAATCGATCCTTCGTTATGCAGGTCATTTCGCTGTGGAGGCGTTCGTTGCAGAACCGTTCGAGACAAGGTTCGTCAGTCACACCTCTGTAGTAGTTTGTGAAAATGCTATCGATTTGCGATCGAAAATTGCGAGTGAGTGAGTGAGTGAGTGAGTGAGTGAGTGAGTGAGTGAGTGAGTGAGTGAGTGAGTGAGTGAGTGAGTGAGTGAGTGAGTGAGTGAGTGAGTGAGTGAGTGAGTGAGTGAGTGAGTGAGTGAGTTCGCGATTGTTATTTCGGGCGTTTACTAAAATCTATAACACAGCCAAGCGAGAGTTCTTATCAGGAAAGGAAAAAATCGCGAAAAATACAACTAGCGAAAGCAATTTGCTACTATAGATAATGCCGATTAATGACAAATGGAACTGCCGACTCGTGGCAAGTGGGGCTTTGGGCAGTACGTACAGCACGAGTTGTCCAGGGAATGTTACCTGTAGTCATGAGCACATATCGCAGGCATGCGCAGAACACAGTCGTTAAAGGCTTATCACATCAGGGCGCACTGACATCACCGCTTTGTAAGGCACAACTAACGCGCCTCAGCTAAACTGTGGTATCAAAGACGGACTGGGGGCTGTGGGAAGTTCCCGACACGCGTAAAGAATTTTCAGGCTTTAGTTTTAAGAAAAGGACCAGTGCTTGATGTGTCACCAGGTAGGTATAGTTTAGCTCGTAATCACTAACACGCTTGGAGATAACTTTACTTACGGTGCCAAGTTGCTACCATTGGTGAACAACAATCTAAGAATACGCCTTGAGGACACAAAGTGCGAACGCACACACTCATACTCATGTACGTTGATGTACAACCCGCTCAAACACGAGTTAGTTCGCTGTACCGAAAAGTTAGTACTATCATTTTTTTCGAGCGCAGCTCTTAGGCGCCCATTCCTGGGTTGAGCGTCGGCGTACCTTGGTGTTACCGCGCAAACGCACTCGTGCCACTGCGCGCGCGTACGTCGTCGTCTTCTTCCACAGCAGGCCCCGATGTCACTCATCTTGCCAGCGTTGCCATACTGCCCCTGCCTCTGTGAAGACGCTGACGGCACTGGCCCACTGCCAGTCGGTGCGGTGATTTCGGTCTCAAATTGTGTGCCTCAATATATCGCGAAATGAAAACACGTATACCGCTGCGCGCAAATTTTGCATTAGGGAGTATCGTAATTGTGTGATAAGATTTTTTTTTAAACTTCGGAGCTATTAAAAACGAGCAGCACCAAAACAGGCGGTACACTTTGAATTTTTGGGTGCATTTTCTTGTCTACACAAAATACGAAATCTCCGTAGGAACTCCAAACACCGTTTGAGTTACAGAAGCGAGATCGACTGCTTCACGTGCACTGTAGCACTTGGAAACGTCCAGTCAGTTCGGAGGTTCAACTGGGAGAAACTATTTGTGCCCATAAAACAACAAAGCAAGAGAGCCAGCCACATGCTCCCATGGTGGAGCCACCGCGAAGCAGCCAGAACTCAGTCTTTCAGCCGTTTTTTTTTTTTTTTTTCGAAGACACATGCGCACAATAACCAACTTGAAGAACAGGTAGGATGAATATTCACCTGTAAACTCCGAAAAAAAAAATGCTATTATTCTTGCAACTTTTGCGCAGAGAGCGGATAACAAAATCACGCAGAGTGCAAGAGAAAAAAAAAATAGTGCGAACCCTGCATAGATGAAGAGCTCCTCCTTCACATTCTCGAGTGGAAAACAACAGACCACTCAAGCAGCAATGAAGCGCCGGGAAAATTGGCGCCTAGCCTCTTCTATCGATCGCCGCCGCTTGTATGGGTACAACGGCGCCGCATAAATGACCTCGAAAGTTTTGCCATGCCCAAGCGCACAGGGCGTATCTGTTTTCCGACCCGACCCCATATATAGCACACTTTTGTCATGCGTGTGCTGTTCGTTCGTATCTGCGGAAGCTCATCAAAAAAACATATTTTTCTCCACTACAAGAGAGGAATATTAAACGTGTTTTCACTTTACAAGCGCGCCGACAGAAACGGTGACATTGAAAAAGGAAGTTATTTGCAGGCCCTTTCGTTTTTTTAATACCCTGGACGGCGCGCAAAAAGAAAGTATCTCAATAACAAACGAAATGCATAATAAGGGCAGCTTTGTTTCAGATAATGGAGTCAGTATTTTTTAGACTAATATGCCTAAGCTAGGGACAAGCACATGGATATAAACTATGTGTTCTTCGGTTCTGACTATTTTGGACAGTATACGTAAGTCGAGGCCGTACTTAAAGATTGACAGTACTTGACAGTGTGTAAGGCAGTGCGTAGGTCGGGAAATAGGAACCCGTAAGAGCTCTGTACTGTCAGTTACCTTTTCAATTGGTGAGATAGCAATATAAAGTATGAGATCGCAGGGGTCGAAAACGTCATTGAACTCTTGGACGCTCTCCGACACCAGAAGCATATTTGTATTTACTAGTAAGTAAGCCGAATTGTAAAAAATGAACCAGCCATTACGCAAGTGATGTCACAGCAAACACGCACATGTCTCAGTGAATTATTTCTCTAACAAACGTAGCTCACGTTACCTTACTTGTAACTGTAATTTCAAGCACGTGTGTTCGAGTACCCAGTCTATTTGTTAAGGCACCCTCGGCAACAGAGCTTGCTACAGTTCCAAGCTGGCACTCCTATCTTTTCGTCTTTCTTCTCTCTGTACAGGATGTGCACGTTTACGCCCTGAAGTCTTTATGGACAAAGAAAATCAATATCTGCCCAGACCAGAGAAGGGACCGCGCCTTTTCTCGGCGGCCTGCATCACAAGAGTTTGTTTGTCTTTGCGCTGGTCCCCGATGTGCTTGGTCGTCGTAAAAGATTAGTCGCGTGCGAAGCCGCTCGCTGCGGCACCTTTGACTCCCGAGAACATAAATTACACGCCCGTGCCTGGCACGATCCGGCTGTCCACTTGGGGCAACTATATACTGCGCGCCTCGCGCGGTGCCAGAGTGGTGTGGCGAGCATGTGTGGAGCCAAAGGTCTCCGCCGCTTCGGATGGCCGGCTGAGTCCGCATCTTAACTAAATATTTTCTTCCTTACGGGCTTCTTTTTCTTTACTTTTGATGTGGATAATATTCTTACCCCCTTTCGTCAGTTTTCGCGCTGACGAAAACTGACGTCAGCACGACGTCAGTTTGACCGCTGCTGGTCGGACTTTCACCGCCTGTATTGGGCGAGAATACAAACGGTGGCGCCATCTTCTGGAACTGCCTTGATGACGTAGTATGTGGGATATATATAAGACGTCACGCTACTCAAAGTTAGGCTGCTGGCGCTCAAAGAAAGCGCCGCGCGGTCACCCTCCTGGACGTTCTTGAAAGCGCCTTCAAAAGTAGCGATGTTGGTAACTATAAAAAACCTATAAAAACGGCATACACAGAACGATTTATACAATACAATGCATGCAGAGTACAAAGCACTGCCGTCGCAATTGAACCCACCAAGCAGTCTGCTTGAGTGAAAGAAGCAATCGCTGAGAGAATGCAATATGAAATACATTCGTGTTGCAAGATGTCGGTAAAAGTGCAGCCACTGAAGGCCTCAATGCAGCTACCGCACATATTAGCAGTGCTCGAGTGGTTGCACGCGCATCTGTATTTAAGCATGATGTTGATTATTTTCTCCTTCTAGTAGTTTTTCTAGCTGTAGCAGATTTGTTTCAAAATCTTCTGGGAAATTTCACAAAATTTGACCGGTTCAGGTGACTCATGAAGAGGTGGACATTACATGACAAATTGAAACGGCCATGTAGATAAGTAACATGTTTCACCAAAAAATGTCTTTAAAATAATTCTTGAAGTTACGAAATTGAAAATGAGAAGTATGGCTTAGCATGTATCATGAGACTAGCGTCACTTTTCAGATATCCGTCATCGAAATTTGCCAAAGTATAAAATAACGTTGCAACTATTATCGTTCCGAATTTTTTGAAGCAGGCTTTTGGGAAACATTCTGGAGACCCAACATATTTCGCTTCATATTTTAGAGATGGTATGTCGAAAGTTCTGATGGTCTGAGGACTTGTGCTGTGCAGACATTGTCTTCCTTACTGCTCAGTTTCACAATTTCAGCAAACAATAAAGTGAACAAATGAAATGTTAACTCGGAAATATGTTTAATTACCTACATGAGCATTGAGATTTGCTGCACACGTAATGTCCTGCGTTTCGTATAACGCATCTTTAGAGGCCCTAGTTGCGCTTTCAAGACGCTTTAGTTGTAACGCCGCTCCTCTAGAGTTCCGCTGCTTCCGACGCGGCCAACGCGGCAGCTGTGTCTACTCCCGTTTCTTTCACAGTTCTATTTCTTTCTTATTTCATGAACACGGTTAGTTTCACCGTACTGCGTGCTTTAGGTCGCAGAAAATGCAGCCACCACTGCTTGAACACGTCCGAAGCTGTTCGAAAACACTTTCGCTATGCAGCTACAGATTTCGATCTCCCCCATGGGCACAGCGCAACAGGCACTGAAGTTCACAGTATAGCTTTCCTGATTTGCTGCTCAAGCAAATCCGTGCGCCAGCACTAACAGTTAGCGTGGATTAGGGCTGCGAACTCAACTTTTACTCTCCGGGTTTCGGTTATTAAAGAACAGGTTTGCAGTTTATCTACATTTAGAACAAAAAAAAAAAAAAATACTAAAAATGCTCGTACATTGAAGTTTTTGACAGGATATCAGGCTGGTCTGGAAAACACGAGCTGTCAAGGGCACGTGTGCTTTAGACAAGCCGTGACGTCATATGTCCCGAGTGTAAAAGCAGGGTGGTATAGATGGAATAAGAAGCACTCCTTATGAGTTGTGAATGAGAAAGCATTAATGTCCAATTGAGCACCGCTGAGCGGTGCTCCGAGTTTTGTGCTGCGAGCAGTCTTTGCGTTAATGCTCGTTCCGCCCGCCGTGCATTGGGAGAGTTGACGACGATGGTGGATTTCGCTGCCTGCCTCTTGGCTCGTTTTGCTGCGTTCTTCCGCTCCCTTACTTCGTGTATGCGGTTTACTGGCGTGGACGGCCACGTTTCGCTACTGCCTAGGTTGCGGCCGCCGACGATGTAGTTGCTTCAGACACTCCATAGCGGTATACGTGCTGGCCGAGCCTGCAAACACGAGCCAGCGAGACTCGCTGGTGACGTGGCGTCGCAGCCAATAGGAAGTTAGGTGCCGTTCTTTCGCTGCTACAGATGTCGCCAGCTTTTTCGCTCAATAGGCCATTTGACGCTTTCGCATCAAAAACTGCGTCGACTGACGACGGCCGTCGCTTGGCTCGCTCGCTGAGGCTGCTCCGCCGCAGAGAGATGCGCTCTAAATATTGGGGCTCTCGACACGCTCCTTACACGTGTTTTCAAAGGACAGGCGCCGAGTTTCTCACTCGTAGCACGAGCAGGAATATAGCGAACGGGACCCGTCATGCGTGCCACTCTTGCTCGGCCAGAATGCGCGCTCCTCGTCTTTTCTCGACTCTGTCCCTCGCGCTTTATTTTTAATGGCGACAATTTGTTCTCGCATTGTTCGCGCGAAACGCGACGCTGACACCGCGTTTATCACCAGGCGTGAAACAAAAGGGCTCGCGGGGCTGGTGACGATGACGCGGCGGGACGAGGGCCTACGTCTTCGCTGCCATGTCTTCCTTTGCAAAAAATGACTGTGTAACTTTCTACAGGCCTCTTGTGAAGTGCTTCGTTTTGTGCATAAACGTATCTCTTAGGTTATATAGAAAAAAAATTAAATTATGGGGTTTTACGTGCCAAAACCACGATCTGATTTTGAGGCACGCCGTAGTGGGGGACCCCGGAAATTTGGACCACCTGGGGTTCTTGAACATGCACCTAAATCTAAGTACACGGGTGTTTTCGCATTTCTCCCCCATCGAAATGCGGCCGCCGTGGCCGGGATTCGATCCCGCGACCTCGTGCTCAGTAGCCCAACACCATAGCCACTGAGCAACCACGCCGGGTTTAGGTTATATAGAGTCCGCGATTGAGCTACAGTGAAAGGCTTAAAACGAGTCGACTCACTTCTTGTGCGTGATAGACTTTCGAGCTGGTTGCTTGCAGAAAGTCCACAGACATTTGTCCGCAAAACATGCAAGGCTTATATCTAATTTCTACACACATTATATTAAAGTTAATGCGAAGACTTCTGCGGGGTTTTAGAGGGTGAATGCAATAAATGTTCGTAGGGTGTTCCGAAGAAGTACTTCGTATTATGCTATACACTTGCTCGGGGTCAATCAACTCCGCTGCTGCTGTGCTTGCTGAGGTTTCCGCCGCCTCCTTTGCTGTCATTGTCACTCTATACCAGGGCTCTTCTTTCTTTCTTCTTAGGTATGTACATGTTGGCGCTTTTAATTTGCATACTGGCATTCCGAGAGCTGCTAGGTGTGGATCGGTCAGTTAGGAGTGTTAATGCCAGGCTTTTGAAGCCTCGTAAGCCAACGCATGACGGAAGGGAAGCGCCCTCGAACGAGGGCGGCCGATAAATTATGTTGGTGGGATGAAATTACCAAATTCACCAGCGTCGGGCGGAGTCAGCTGAAAGAATACATAGGTTATTGGAAATCACCAAGAGAGGCATTCATCCTGATGTGCATAAAAATTAATATGATCATCATCATGACTATGCAAATTATGATGACGATAATGATGATTGCAGCAGCAAGCTAGGGTTCGAAAATTAAGGAAGATGTGTGCATTGCGCTACCCGTTAACGATACGCTTCAATGCATAACACCGAATATTGATACCGAAAAAAAAAAGCACGCGCTTCGGTTTTTCTATGAAAGAAAACACTCCACTTTCGCCATGTATCGCTATTCATTTCCTCTGCCAAATAATGGCTTACTCAGTAGCAAGACTTCGGGTGTTACTTGGACCAGATGGACGACAAGATCTGTCAGAAAAGGATAATCCTGCAAGATCGGCATAAGGCCCGTATTCACAAACGGAACTTCAGTAGGGCGTCAATAGAAGTGCGGGAAAAGTACAAGTGTTAGGAAAGTTTTAGGAGAGTACTTAAAAAACGACACTTTCGAAAGTATACTCGCCATCAAATCATAAGGCGGCGCCTTTGTTTACTGGGCTTAGAGTGCTTTTTGTGATCCGTCAGTCTTTGTTAACAGCTATAATAAGAACATCTTAATGTTCTCGTTCTTAATTTCTTCCACTTTCTCTATTCTAAGCCCTCGTCCTCACACCCTCGCAGGGCAAAATGCCGGAAGTTTCAGTCTGGTAAACATTCATGCATCTACCTTTCTTTTGGAAGCGTTCACTGTTGGGCCAGTTGGTGCATCATGTCGACTCGTTGAGCGGAATAAAGGTGGGGAGAGACGATGTTCACAGGACAGAGCCTTTGTGGACAGGACAGGAGAGAGCGTCTCTCCTGTCCACATTGTTTCTTCTCGTCCTTATTCTGCTCAACGACACTACATCTCTTTTGCTGCCGGTATTAGTGTGACGTTTCTTTTAAAATACCCTCCTTTTATCTGTCTCAAAGAAGCATTTGCCCTTAATACATGTACAGCTGCTGTACAGAGAGGACAACCGGAATATTATCACGACGTTGGTGGGGCGACTAGAACTGCTTGAAACCGTAAATCTAAACGCCGAAAGTGGGACACTAGAAGTTGTTCCCGCCTATCCAAATAATCAAGCCACTTAGCCGTACTGGATATTTTAGAGTACGTTGAAGGTTATATGTTGCGAAATTATAAGTGCGCGGATTAATTAGGTGCTTTGTTGGTAATCATTCCTTTTTAAATGCTTGCCCGAGACATTTCGACGTTTAAAAGAAACGAGAATCGACTTTGAAGAACAGGTTCGCGGGTGGGTGGGCAGCTGCGTTGGACGCCTGGTGTGTCGTGCCTGCTGCACCAAATTTAGACTTCACTAAGACTGCCAGGTGCTGCGTGTCTAAAAACGATCGGGAGCGTGGTTAACCACGTACGCTTTCAAGAGGCAAAATGAGAGCGATTAGCTTTCATTCGCGTAATAACTGCCGATAGTTACCAGGTATAACGCTCCAGTCGGTTTTTTTTTTTCGTTTTTTTTTTTTTTTGGCAGCAACTGAGTGCAGTGAAATCCAGGTAAGCTTTATGCGCTTAGTCCTGGTGACCCCTGTATCTCTACTAGTAATGTTCAGTAGTTCACCGTTGTTAAGTGCCTCCTGTCGGTCACTTAACGACCTCCTAAATGACCGCTTGTTTGGACGGGAATGCACATTTGCGTGCGCCCGATCTCGAACGTTCGTTTCGATGCCAAGAAACTTTTACCCAGTGGCTAATGCGTATAGGTTTACAAATTCCATACACATTCCTCATTGGCGTGCCTGCCGCAGTTATTAGGCGATTATAGGCCTTTTTGAAAGTTATAGCAATACCACTGCCGCTAACTATAACACTGCTCATATAAGGTGTCTACATTAATGTCGGCGTGAAAAAGGTTTATTTATTTTATTTTACAGCAAAGCTGTTATAGGCTAGGTTCCAGGAGATCGCGTCCGGCAATGGGAGTAGATAGACCGGAAGTAGATCAACAATTTCGGCTCCACGTGCGTAGTGGTTCGGCTTCATGTGGTTGGCGGTTTCCCGCCAGTTGGGCCTTAGCCGAGGCGTCAAAACGGATGATGGATGGCCCATTGTTATACCTCTCGCCACCGCCGATGCCTCTTTCACAAGTGTCGCGATACTCGGCGGCGGCACGTCCCGCCAATCGTTGTGCCATTTTGCCTCGTGACGTAGAGATCGCGCTAGCGCTGTTATCAGCAGTTGCCCTTTGGACTTGCTATGGGACGGATGCTCGTTTATCCTCATCTTCCAGGATCCTGAAGCCAGGATCCTGACGATGCCGGGCAGTGTGCCACGGCTATGAACGCTGTGGCTCATACGCTAGTCTATGACGATGGGGAGGAGTTGCCGCAGCAAACGCACTACTTGGCCATCGCGCTGCGCGAAAACAATACGCCGGTGTCCTTGCTCTTTGACGAACATGCCAAAGACGTTTAATATAGTCAATAATGATAACATATAAAATCACTATAGCAATATTCACTATAGCAGACCCACCACAATCACAGCTTCGCTGGGTCCATCTTCACACTAGTGAAAGGGCTCTGATTTTATTTATTTGTGCGTTTCCTATTGAAACGAAAGTTGTGCTCTATGTTCGCTTTATGCCTCTGTCTTACGGGGTTATGAGCCATCGCTCCTGGCGCTGCACAGCCGCCGGGATCGGCCCACCTGTTTTTTTTTTTTTTTTTTTTTTTTTTTTTGTCGATGTGATGGACGCAAAAAAAAATCCCGGGATCCTAGCCGTATATGCAGGTTCGCTGTAAAATAATGCCAGTATTGCAAGAATACCATCCGATTATAAAACATTGCATCTTCTTTAATACTGCAGTTTCAGTACATCTAAGTACGTATACCATGTGCATCGACCTTGTCTACTTTCGCGTCGACTTTGGTTGACACGCCTTTTCATTTCAAGTGGACTGTCCGCTTCTTGGTCAATCACCTGTTATGGATATACGCCTTGCTTTGGGGATCATCATTATCATCATGATCTTCAGAAAGCCCACAGTGATGAGGGAAGTTCACTTACGCCATCACCGAGATTCACCCGGGTGTCCGCAGCGATTCACCGGTGGAGTCTGAAGGGCAAACTCGGCTTCAAGAACACACCCAAGGGCTAGGACTACGTGAGCACTGGCGCGTCTTCGATTAACCTTCATCGAAAGCCACCAAAGCAATCCGGCACGAATGTTGGGAGCGTCTACGCCAGTGGAATCACTACTAGCGGAGGTCAAAGTTCCGAACCAGGACATGAGGCTCCCAAAAAGCCAACAATGACGTCATCTCGAACGCACTATCGAACTTACACGAGCAACAAGCTCCGTCTCTAAGTCAAACGCTGAATAAACGACAAGATCGCCACCTGCACGACACCAGCACCTCACGCAAGGACAGTGTCTTAACCATGACGCAGAGGTGCCATCCAAGATTATCACGTCACTTCCTACCTTGAGCACAGGGGTGTCATTCGAGACGAATCATTCATCGGTGTCATTCCGAGACAAGACCAGAATGATCATCCACAATCTGGAGTCCAACAAATACCTTAGTGTGATGACCTACAATCCCTAGTTGTCGTCACGAGGGGCAACGCCACCAGTCGACGAGTGTCAGGCATCCATCGAGTGGGACGGATCCCATTCACGAAGTCGTGCTTTCGAACAAAAGAATAGCAATGCCCCCCAGCACTCGGGAATTATTTCAACGTCGTCGCCTGATGTTGTCGAGCAATCCTGGAAAACCACTGCACGTGTCAAGATGCGGCCTTCTCCGGAGCATCAGTTGTCATCGGGTCTCTCCTCATCCGTTATCAAAAGCGACGCCCGTCAGCGACGCCTGAGTGTTACCCGACTGGCTGCGTACCTTTCTTGCAGATATGGACGTTCTGCATCGTGCTAGCGGTAACGCTAGCAATGCCCCTGGGAATCGCCATTCTTTCCGACGCAGCCACGACGGAGTGTAGTATTTGAGCAGCGCCCACGCCGAGCCTCTAACGCCTCCGATTGCAACCCAGGAATATTGCATCATCAGGACAAAGGCCATGCACTCGTTCACATTGCCAGCGCGGGCAAACCTAAACACTGCAGAACCATAGGCGGGAGTTAATTCCGGCCATCTGTGCACAGGGAGTGCAAATTGGCGTAGACGCCGGCCTGTTTCACCGCTGGCCGCACCACGGCACGTCTTCTGGGCGCAGTAGCGAAAACTTCTGCTCCCAGATTTCGGTGCTCTCTCTCGCTTCGCCCGCAGCACACGATGGAGATAGTGAGGTCACATCTCCTTGATGGGTTGGCCACCCACGAGCGGGAAGCCGAAGTCATGTGCGATAGTCGATCAGCCGAAAGCGCTTCGGAACTGCATGCCGCGTGTTCGTTCCGCAAGATCTTGCAGTTCAACGAATTTCCGAGACTTCTCAATCGCATAGTCGACGCTGTCAACTACGTGTTCTAGGATATGCGATAAGTGAGACAACCGCAGTCTCCCGTACACATTCTGCAGGCCACTTGCCTTCGAGGTAGTAGAACAGATTCACAAATGGCCGCATTATATCGCAAACGACACCAAGTTCACTCCAGTGCTCAGCGTGGCCTAATGTCTCTTGGAAGCCTTCCATGGATTATACGGCAGTTCGTTGCTCACGCTGACTAATACGACCCCCACGTCGCAATTGGGAAGCTAGCCACGCATCGGCAGTGCTCTAAGGATAGGCGGACCACTACAGCCATTTCGAATCTCTTCCTCGTGTAATATAACCCCGACTCCTGCCTTAGGGTGGGTGGTTTGGTAATCCTTTACCACCACCTAGCCCTCATGTTTCACACCTAAGTGAGGTTGCGGGACATTTTTATCGAGGCTAGCCCGCGAACCGATCTGCGCAATGTGACCTCCCCCTCCACCTCAACATGGATAATCATGCGCAGCAGTTCCCTCGCTATTTCTGCGAATGCTCGCCTTTTATACATACTTGTATTCGTCGCTTGAAAAAAGCAGTTCAACTTTCACAAATACGTAAACAAATTTTAATTAATGATAGAGATTTACGTGCCAAAGCCACGATATGATTATATCGTGGCTTTGGCACGATATGTGGACGACATTGTCATCTTTTCGTCGAGTTTCTCCCAGCACCTACAACGTCTAGACCAAGTTCTCGCGTGTCTAGCAAAAGCTGGTCTCCAACTCAATACTAAGAAGTGTCGCTTTGCAAGCCGAAGCATTAAAGTATTGGGCCACGTCGTCAGTAAGCATGGAATCCAGCCTGATCTCAATAAAATCACTGCAGTACTGCAATTTCCGCCACCAACCGCACTTAAAGAACTCCGCAGCTTTCTAGGACTAGCGTCCTACTTCCACCGCTTTGTCCGTGACTTCGCCACCATCGCCGCTCCTCTACACAAACTTCTGACTTCGAGCGCGTCCTTTGTGTGGTCGAACGACTGTGAAGCCGCCTTCCAGACCCTCAAACGAGTTCTCACGTCAGGGCCCGTGCTCCGTCATTTCGATGCAACGGCCCCGACTATTCTACACACTGATGCCAGTGGGCATGGAATGCAGCGGAATCAGAAGTCCGAAGAGCAAGTCGTGGCTTATGCAAGTCGTGCTCTTTCTCCTGCTGAGCGCAACTACACGATTACAGAACAGGAATGCCTCGCCATCGTGTGGTCAATACAGAAATTTCGTCCCTATCTCTACGGCCGCCATTTCACAGTTGTGACCGACCATCATGCTCTCTGTTGGTTGTCGTCCCTGAAAAACTTGTCTGGACGCCTCGGCCGTTGGGTACTGCGCTTACAGGAATATGACTTCACTGTCACGTATAAGTCCGGCAAACAACATCAAGATGCCGACGCTTTGTCGCGCTGCCCGCTGTCCCCAGACGCCCATGCTTCACCTTCGGTATGCACGTCACCCTCTAGCCACACGTAACGTCTCAGCACACGCCCAGTAGCCCGGGACAGTCAGTTGCCTCAGTTGACTTTCTCCCCGTCTACTGACCTCGTCTCACTCCAACGTACTGACCCATACTGCCGTATGCTGATCGACCGACTTACTGGCTTGGCACGACCCCCCAACAGTCGCTTAAGACGACAACTTTCGCGTTTTAAGCTTCAAGGTGGAGCGTTATTTTGATCAATCTACCATCCTTCCGGTAACCGATGGGTACCAGTCATACCTCGCTCACTTCGACTCCAAGTATTAGAAGCATTTCATGACGACGCGACGGCTGGCCACTTGGGCTTTCATAAGACCTACGACCGCATCAAAACGCGTTGTTTCTGGCCGGGCCTTTCCACCTCTGTTGCAAAATACGTTGGATCCTGCGCGTCATGCCAGCACAGAAAACGCTCGACATCCCTTCCAGCGGGTCCTCTGCAGCCTCTACCATGCCCGTCCACCCCCTTCGAAATGGTGGGCATAGACTTGTACGGGCCCCTCCCACTCACGCCCGCTGGTCACCGCTGGATCGTTACCGCTGTGGATCATCTAACGCGGTACGCTGAGACAGCTGCTCTTCGCTCTGGTACTGCCTCCGAAGTCGCCGAGTTTTTCGCGCACAGTATCGTTTTGCGCCACGGCGCACCTCGTGTCCTCCTGAGTGACCGTGGCAAGACGTTCCTATCGCATGTCCTACGTGAAGTCCTCCAGGCCTCGGACACCACCCATAAGACCACATCATCGTACCATCCGCAAACAAATGGTCTTACGGAGCGTTTTCATCGAACTTTGTCTGACATGATGTCAATGTATGTTCGACCCAATCACACCAACTGAGACACCATTCTACCTTTCGTGACGTTTGCGTATAACACTGCCGTCCAACGTATACAACCAATTACAGTCCCTTCTTCCCTTCTTCCGTACGGTCGTGCGCCGTCTTTCGTCTTGGACACTACACTCCTTTCAGCACCTGCTGCTCCATCCGCGTCTCTTCCTGAAGAATTTGCCGCTCGCATCTCCCGGTGCCATGAAATTGCCCGCGCCAAAACCGCTACCATTCAGGACAAAAGGAAAATTCGATATGATGCGACGCGTCGCGTTGCTTCGTTCCGCCCAGGCGACGAAGTTCTTTTGTGGACACCTGTTCGCGCACCGGGGCTCTGTGAAAAATTTCTCCACAGATATCTCGGCCCCTACACCGCTTTGCAACGAACTTCGGCCGTTAACTACCGCGTCACTCCTGTCAGCTCAGCTACTGACCGCCGCCGCCGCACTACGTAAATCGTTCACGTATCTCGCCTGAAACCCTACATGCGCCGTACCTACCCTTTCTAGCTTGCGGTTTTGCTGACCGCTTTCCTGAAGGGGGGGAAGTTAGTGTGAGCGCATTATGCGCATATCGTCGTCGTCATCTGTACAAACGACTCATCATCTTGTGTGAGCGCTATTTGTGCATATCGTCGTCGTCATCTGTACATACGACTCATCATCATCTTTTGTCGCGTGCGGTGCTTCGTCTCTGACTCGGGCGACTGCTCGGAAATAAAGGCATCGCATTGGTCGACGTGAACGAGAACGAGAAGAAAGGGAACCGAGGGGCCCGATTTTGATTAATCGTATCATAAAAAGCCAACAAACAATGACACCAACGACAACATAGGGGAAAAACTTGTACTTACTAATTGAATTAAAGAAATTAGGAATTAATGGAAATGAAAATGGATGAAAAAAACAACTGTCCGCAGGTGGGGAACGAACCCACGTCTTCGCGTTACGCGTGCGATGCCCTCACGGTGAGATCATTTCCATTAATTCCTAATTTCTTTAATTCAATTAGTAAGTACAAGTAATTTCCCCTATGTTGTCCTTGGTGTCATTGTTTGTTGGCTTCTTTATATATATATATATATATATATATATATATATATATATATATAATTGGTCAATTTAGCAGAACATATAACAGCTTCGCTGGTCGTCCTGCTCCACAGAGTGGAAGGGCCGATGAATTTTTTGCAACTTTCAATCTCTAGCGCAGTGCAATTCGCAAGGCTTTTTTTTTTCGAGTTTACTCGCGTCTATCTTGGACCAAATAATGTTAACTCACTCACTCACTCACTCTCTCCTTTTTTCCATAAAGTGTCTGTGTTTTGTGTCATTCGTTATTAGGGAGACTCGCTTTATGCAAAGCGTACACTTGAGAAACCAACGTATCCCTATCAACAAGGCCCGGCTTCACACACTAAGCGTTTTTTTTTTTGTTAACGATGAGTTAGATATCACATGTGGCTATTAATTAGTGGAATAAGCTGAACTACTCGAGGTGAATTACGTGATTCGCTCAAGAAATTTAAATGCATAATCAACTAATTACAACACCTTAGTAGCAGTAATTCTTGTTATGTATATAAATAAATAAATTAAGAAAGAAAGAAAGAAATACTAAAACGAAAAGGAAAAAAAGAAAATTACTGCTTACCGCACTATATCTGTGTAGGGGGAGGGTGGAGGTTTCTGCTGACACCTTTACAGTGGTCCGCAGTGGGGCTGTGGGCCGGGGGGAAAGGGTAAGGGTAAGGGGAGTAAAAAGACAACGAGTGCAGAGCAATAAAAGGGGCTACTTCGTTCATGTTGATTTTGAGAACGCATTGACTTAAAAGCACCGGACGAATGTTATAAGGCAGACAACGAAATTCGTGGGTGCGGTTGCATGCTTTCTGTCCGTGAACGATTTTCTACTCTATTTACAGTTTGCGAGCTACTTGCAGTTAAGTTAATGTTGATTATGTTATGGATACCTTGCGTGAGGTATTCGAAGGACTAGAACTTACATTTAACCCACCAAAAAGAAGAAAAGAAATAAAAAGAAGCCTCTTTGAAAAAAATTAAGGAATCCCCACCATACGTGCTGGGCGTATACGAAAGAAGGCGGGAATGGGCTAATGACTGTTTATAGTGGCCACTCAAAACTCTTTAACAGATGTGTTGTGTAGTCTTGTTTATTTAAATGCATTAGTAAACCGTATGATCAAATGATATTAAAAAGCCTTGCAGTTGCAGGTGGCAACGTTGAACGCAAGCGGCTTCCCTGTTTCAGTTGTTGTTTCAATCGCTGAAAAAATGCTTCGTGCATTTAGCTGAAAAAAAAAATTACTGTGCAAGAATAAAAATGGCGGCCGGTATTTATCCCGCATGTGCACACCTAAGCCCACACGCCAGAAATGATAGCGAGCAAAGATGACCTACACGTCACATTCTCAGCACCGCAAGATCTGCAAAGCTTGTGTAACAAGGCCAATAGTAGAAAAGAAAGCAGCGAAGAAAAGAGATGCGCATTATAACATGCGCAGAAGTTCATTGGGTGTGAAGTAAAAGTCGCGTATAAACAACCCTCATGTCTGTAAACAAGAAAGCTACGACATCACTAGCGCTCGGGCGCAAGGGCAGAATGCAAAAAGAAAGAACACGTTTTGCGATTTCTCGTCGAGCCACTTCTATTCGTGTACGCAGTGAGCTTTTTTTTTTTTTTTTTATTCGACGGTACAAGGCTCAGGACCACGGAATCACGCGTGCTCGCCAGAACCAGCAGGTTCGCAGTAGGCAACCGTGGTCGGATATCTGCATAATGTATGGCTTAGTCTGCAGCAAGTCTATAGTGCATGCGGAAGACAAACGTCCACATGCATTAAGACAAGACTTACGCAGCACGCAAACAAATTTCAGCTTGTAACCTACCCTGGAAACCTCGCTAAGCATTGTAACCGACGCTCACGAGCCCCGGAATGTGCCAAAATACTCGTGTAAATAATCGAGCCAATAATAGACGACAAGAAATGAGTGATTTGCGAATCGATAGTCATGGCTTCGCTGGGCGTGGTTGGATGGATGGATGGATAGATGATCTATGAGCTTCCCCTTTGAAAAGGCGTGGTGGGTTGCGCCACCAAGCTCTTTTTTTTTTTATTTGGCTAATGGCTTATCTATCTTTTTCTGTTATTTTCTTATTTCATTATTTTTCATTTTTATTTTCTTGCACTTTTACACCGACAACAAATTCCTTGAATCAAACTTCGCAACCATGACAAGAAAATCTGATTTTTTTCGCCTCCGTTGTTTCTTGTCCCCTCACTTTTCTCCCACCAAAAGCGATTGGAACCATCGCCTGTTACCGATCGCTGTTGGGTACATGTTCACTTTCCCCCTGTTATCCCTGAACACCAGGGCTTTAAGGAGGCCAGCAGAGACTATACGGACAGCTGGGTCACATTCTAATCAAACTTGTTCCATGGTTTCCCTAGCTTTGCCGCAGAAAGCACGCTTTTACTTCCTTAGCGTACCTCGTTTTATAACAACGCGTTCTAAATCATCGGGATTTTGCTTCAAAAAGTAAAGGGCTTCCCTTTGAGTTATCATAAATTGTTCGTTTCCTCGTTTTTACCTCTTAGGTAGTTACCCATTGCCGATTTTCTTCCCATTTCCGCCACCCAGGAGATTGTCTCAGCCTCTCTGACTTTGCGTTCAACGTTCTTTGCTGTCATATTGCTTATTATAGCGGTCGCAAACTTGCTGGTAAGCTTCCTAGTTCTTTTCCTCCACTGTGAGTGAATATCTTTCCTGTAAAAGTACTTGAACACTCTCGCAGCCCATTTACTGTCTCTCATATATTCCTCAGTCTGTCCCCGAAATAAATTTTCCTCTCAGCTTCCCTCACTTCAAAATTGTCCAGTCCATATAATACCCTTTACTGCTTGTTTTGTACTCTTCCCGTGAGCACCCAATGCGAGGCATCGCTCTGAACTTTGTTTGCCATCGAATCCTTATCGTGCCCCTGAAGCAACCAAGTGCATTTCCAAATGTAGGTCCTGGAGCCGTTACACCTTCTCACGTTCCCCGGACAACCTGGTATCCCCGTAATGCTCTGTGTTTCATTATGGTCGCATTTCTTGGTCGCAAACGCCTTGGTCGCATATATCGAGGTGTTTTGCATTCTTTTACCCGAGGTATATATTTTCCGGACCTGTATTGAGTCTGTTCACTATTTTCATTACTTAGCATAAGACCTGATTTTATAACGCTAAATTTCAATCCTCAATTCTCAGCTTCCTGTCCACAGATATTAGCCAGAAGCTGCATATCACTTTTCCTGTTAGGAAGAAGCCCCCTGTCGCCTGCATAAAATAAATCTGGCAGCTGCTGTTCTACCATGGTGCCTGACTGCCACAAAAGAGTGCATATACGAAGCGCGCGCCGCGCATCACTCAAGCCAGCAAGGAAACAAGACGGCCCAGCGGCAGCTGGGACAGAGGGAGGGAGCGTATACGCAACATACAGCTGACGCGATCAATGGAGCCTAGAAGCTACGACAAGATACGCGAAGGCGACGGTAACGAAAGAGAGAGAGAGAGAGCGCGCGCGCCGTAACACCCTCTCACCTGGCGAGTCGAGAGAGAGAGAGAAAGGTGGAGTACTACAGCGTGAGCGTGCGCCCACGGATGAGTCACCACCCCCCTAGACGACGCTCCAACGGCCGCGGTCGAAGACGCGAGAAATGACTAGAATATTTCCAGGCTTTGTTCATGCTACGGGATCACAACTCTTACCGAAGGTTCCAGAACCACCGGCGAAGGCAATAAAAGCGCCGTGCGGGATTCGGAAGGGGGATCAGACCGCGCCGGTGAAGAGATGTGACGTGAAGACCGACCGTATGCGGAAGAAGGGGATTCCCCGGCAAGCTAGTCGACGAGATCATCGAGCGTCTGCATTTCCGGAAGAAGTTCCTTCTTCGAGATTTGCCTCGTGCTTTGCCGACATCGTCCGGATCAAGACCAGCACGGGCGAATACGATTGGACACTTTTCTATTCTATTGTTTCAATTCATTCTGTGCTATAAGTGTTGGACTCTTAGTTCTTGTCGTTAATTATTTTCTAGTGTTTTGTTAATACCCATCTGAATTGTATTGTGATGTGTCTAGCAGAAGTGTGCACGTGTGTATGTAACTGCCTTGTTTGAAGGATATATTTTGTTGTGTTTTGACAACTATACGCTCTGACTCGGTCTTTGGACTACAACTGGCATTCGCTGGCGCACCAGAGGGCCCCTTATTAATTGTCCTTGCTTTCGGGGGGTAATTTCCAGAAGCTGATAAGTCGGCTTTGGAATTTGGCCCGGCGTTGGCGCCTCGTTCACGGGTGTGTGACACTGACTGTTTGAGAGCTTAAACAGGATATTAATTCCTTGTAGCGAAATTGTCATTCTTATAAACAAATGCAGGGAGAAAGGGCACCCTTGTCTCAGACCTTTGGAGATATCAACTTTCTCCTCGCTCCTCATCCCTTCTCATTCAACACAGACGCTATTTTCTAAGTAAGTCTCCCTCAAAACCTATATACAGTCATTGCCTAAGACTCTCCGCTTAAGAATATCCCACAAAAAGATGCGGTTCATTTTGTAATACGCTCCCATAATGCCTAAAGAAGCCACATATAACGGTCTTCCTTCTTCTCTGGATATTTGAATACACTCAGTAAGAACGAAGAAGTTATCAACCAGACGTATACCGATCCTAAAGATATTCTGAAGTTCGGCCAATATTGCATGATGTTCTGCCCAAGCTTGCAGTTATGATTTAATCGTCTGCATAGCTAGCCTGCATATTATCGATTTTGACGGATGGATGCTAGGAGCCCCTTTGGAACGGGGCGGTGGGTAGCGCCATCAAGCTCGTTGTTGTATTGCCTAATGTCCTACCTGTCATCAAGAAACAAAAGAAAAAACACGAAAACCTTCCATCACCAAACTATCTGAAGCCTTACTGGAAGCTTTCTATTGTAGATTGTTTGTTGTTTCCCTACTTTTCTTCCACCAATCTTCCAATCGCCTCTTACTATTCTATATTGTGGAAATGTTTACTTTCCCCCTGTTCTCGCTGAACCCAAGGCCTTCAAGGAGGCGAGAGGCGCCTAAATCGACCGCTCGGCAAATATCTTCACATTCCTATAGAACATGCTCCATCGTTTCCCTAGCTTTACCGCAGTAAGCACATGCTTCTTGTTCTTTATTGTACCTCGCCTTATAAGTGCGCGTTCTAAGCCATCCTGATCTCGCTTCGAAAAATAGAGATTCCCTTTGAGTTATCGTAAATTGTTTCTTTCCTGATTTATTTTTTTTCCTCTTGAGTAGTTACTCATAGAAGGTTTCTTTTCCATTGCCGCCACCCATGAGATTGTGTCAGCCTCACTGACTTTGCGCTTGACCTTCTTTGTTGCCATGTTACTTATTATACACCGGTCGCGTACTTGCCGTTAAGCTTCCTAGTTGTTTTCCTCCACTGTGAATCAATGTTTTTCCTGTACAAATATTCGAACAGTCTCTCGGCCCATATACATGCTTCCATATTCCTCAGTCGTTCATAATCAATTTTACTCTGCGCTTCCTGACTTCAAAACTTGCCCATCCAATATAACCCTGCAGAGCTTCATTTGTAGTCTTCCCGTGAGCGCCCAATCCGAGGCGTCCCACTGACCTTCGGTTGCCATCGAATCATGATTGTACCCCTGATTTCAAGCAAACAACTACATTTCCAAATGTAAGTCCTGGAACCATTATACCTTTCCAAATACCCCGGAGCACCTCGTACTTATTGTATCCCCATAGCGCTCTGTGTTTCATTATGGCCGCATTTTTCTTTCCCTTCACTGTTATCGTTTTTTCCTGTGTTTCCATCTATCTAGTGTCATTGATGTGTGAGTACGCCATCTATGTGCTTGTAATCTCAGGAAATCGAATCGATTGCGAAACATAAACACTTTCACGTCTGACTCACGATGCGCGCACGATGCACGCATGCACAAACACAAATAAACATTCGCATTTTTTAAAATCTTTTCACCACACTTTTTCTTCAGCAAAATTCCACTACCAAAATTGCGTGTTCAATTCACGAGAAACTATGAGTTAGTGAGAGTCTGCAGGCCAAGTAAACCTGCCCTAATCTTATTCTGGCGACTGAGTCTGAGTGAGCCTGGCTGAGTAGAATTTTGGTGAGTCTCAGTTTGAGTGAAGACCTGAAGACAAAAATTCAACGACGGTTACGATACTCCCAATAGCGAATTTCGAGCGCAGCTGTTTAGGTATTCTGAATTCGCGATATATTATGGCAAATAATTTGATTCTGAATGACAAGAGTCCTCTCGGCGGCGGCGCTGAGCCTCTTCTAGTGCAGCTCGTTTGGCAGCAGCGGTAGACGAAGCATTTTCACCGGGTGCGTCGCTAATTGTTCAGAAAGAAAGCGTGAACACGGGAACGCGTGACTCTCGCGGAGCGCAGTCTGTAGCGGCGGCGGCGCCGCAGGCGAAGTAGCGCATGCGCAGTGGGTCTGAAAGCCCACGGCGCAAACGGCAATAAGCGCTGCACATCATGAAGATTTCAGAGGATGCGTTGAAGTTTAGGAACGCCCTCTCTCGCGTGATTTCATACTGTCCCATGTTGTTGTAATTATGACGTTTTTCCTAATTTATCGCTAAATTATACACGAAATATATTCATTTGATGTTTAATTCATATGTCATTCATGTATTGTTGCTGGACATTTTATTTCTCGATGTCTGCCCAATAGCCCTAGTGATCATGTGCCCACTTTTGAATATTCAACATCATTTTCTGCAATGAGGTCGAAGCATTCACATCTTTTTGTAATATCCTCATTTAACTACTTTGATAAAAACAATGTTCAATATTCCCTTTCGCGAACTTGGCCTGCAACTGATAATCGCAGTTTTTCTTCTTCGAGCGCGGACTCTCCTGGTCCGCCAAGCTGTTCTTTCCGCCGCCGTTCAGGATTTCTTTATTGATTCAATTCCAAGCGATTGCATTGTTCAAACTATTTTCTCGTAGTTTTATTGGACACCACCACATTATTATTCTTTTACCTGTAACTTGAAATTTACCTTTTGCTTTATATTTGCAAGTTATAACTAGGTTTTAAACGCATCCGTTTCATCCACTTCATTCTTCACCAATGCTCCATAGTGGGTACGAGCCACAAGATAAGAAGAAAACAACAACGCCACCGCCATGGACCCCTCAGAAAAAAGCTCTCCTTCGTTCAGGGTTCCTGGAAGATTTCGGCAGATCTCCAAGTCATCTCACGTAAAAGATCAGAGTCCACCGTCTCCCTGGATCTCTCCAGCAACAGCAAGCCACGGACGATTATCGGATGACATCCGAAGCATCTTTACATATACACCCGTCGACCAGAGTTACGTGGCCGACAGCGGGACTTCCCCGATTCTGCATCGAAAGCCACGGAAGCGGCCGGAGGCACACACCCAGATCTCTAAGACGACCACGGCTACCCGTCACCACCGACTCAGTCTCGTGTCGGAGCCTCTTACCACCGGGAGGGCTATCCATTCGAGCGACTTCATGTCGTATGAGCCTGGCACATCATCTCAACGACAACACCGCCTGCGAGCGCAATCCGTCAAGAAGGTTGACCTCAAAAATGCCGCTTTGCCACGGGCAGCACGGCGGTACAGCACGCACGACTCAAGCGTGGGTGACGA
Source organism: Dermacentor silvarum (assembly GCF_013339745.2). Lineage (NCBI taxonomy): Eukaryota > Metazoa > Arthropoda > Arachnida > Ixodida > Ixodidae > Dermacentor > Dermacentor silvarum. The sequence goes on from NC_051161.1 coordinate 19,624,368, forward strand.
AGTGACCTCGTACCATATCATGTCACCCGGGACCCTTGCCACAGTCACCGACACCAGGTACGACTCACACGCACGAGCGCCGAGGAATCTCCATCAAAATGTGATAAGGGCAGCAAGGCGACACGCGACATTTAGTCCACCAAGAATGCGCGCCGTCGTGCTCTCGAAGACCCGGGCATCGTCGTTATCACCACCGCCTCCAATCGATGACTTCCCGGACATCCCTCCGGTAGAATTGATCCTCTTCGATCCTCCAAAGTCGGTAACCCCAGAAGTACAACGGCCTCACCATTCCCAAGGGCCTCTGACGTCATCGCCGCTCGAAATCACCCAAGGAGTTCTGAAGCAAAAAAACATGGACAAGAAGGTGATATACCCTGTGTCGCCGTTCCCTCGGCCTACAACGCCGCAACCAGCAAAGTCTCCTGCAGAAGTGGAAGAGCCGCCTGGAACACCGGAAGTGCCTGCAGCAACCTGCCGCGTCACATGCCTACAGATGTGGGTTTTCTGCGTAGCTGCCGGGACAACGCTCAGCCTTCCCTTAGGAATGGTCATCCTCTCCTACCTGGCGACGCCTGCCCGAGACATGAGCAACCTCACCAGCGGACCATTCAGCACGACCAAGAGCTCTGGCACTGCGAAGACGGTGGTACATACGTACCAGTATCCGGTACCGCCAACATGGTCAACGGTGGATCCCTGGCAGGGAGTTCCGGCCAGCTGCCAACAAATAAGGCACATCAGTGACGACGTCCATCTTGTGCAACCGCTGCACTCCCCTGCATTGCACCAACCAAGTCGTCCCAACATCTTCTGCCTGTACAACAACTCCAGGTTTCACAGGGGTGGCTTCCACGATTTCTTGCCGGAAAACCTACCCTTCTCGCTCTGCCAAAACATCGTCTACTGGTCATTCGGTGTCAAGGATGGTGTCCCAACCAGCCGAGCAGAGAACTTCGACGAAGTGTACGGCCTGGCGAAGCTTAAGTTCGCTGCGTTCAATGCCAGCGCCCGTAGAGTGAAGATACTGTTGGCCATTGGTGGTTACCGCGAGGACTACGCCCAGCTGTCGCTCCTGGGCAGAGATTCCGGCACTCGGTCTCGCTTTGGACACCACACGATGGCGCTGTTAAGATCCCACTTCGTCGACGGTGTCGCCATCCACTGGTTGGAAGGTGAACCCATCTGCAAAAGCAGCACCGTCGACAACGTTAAGGCACTGCACGCCGTCTTCAACAGCCTCCGGCGGATCTTTCGGCTCAACAACCATCATGGGCCGCTTGCCGTTATCGTGCAAACAGGTACACGCGATACGAATGCGATCGTCGAGAGCGTCGTCGACGTGGTCAACTTCGTCTTTATGGACAACCGGCAGGTGTGGCACAAGGCAACCCTCAATTACAGAATATGCAGTTCTTGGAACCAAGACTTGCTGAGCACGTTGTCTGTCTATCGGCAGCGTTACAGAGGCAATGAGCCCAAGTTCTGCATTGTCATGAGCGTCGCTCCATTGCTGGTTGAAGCCTCCCCGTGGATTAACGCAAGCACTCCACCTCAGTTCCTCAATATATCCAGGTCTTCCAGATATGGAAGCACTCCCGGTATGGGCAACGCCTTTGATATGTGCGGAACGCACGGGCTTTGCTTAGTACGTTCGCCGCCCTCTACCGGATTACCCTGCGTAATCGTGCGAGGATCGCCAGCAGTTCACCCGCTTCTGTTGTACGTGTTCAACAGTGCGTTGTCTTTGGCTAAGATCTTCCCGATGGCCGATGGATGCGTGCTGCTCACCGACCTGGACTTGGACAATTACGCGAAACAGTGCCACGCCAATTTAGACGACTACTGGTTTATCCGTTACACCTACGGGACACTCGATGCTGGGCCGAACATGTATCTTCGTCTCACAATGCCCTACTGCTAACACTGTAATTTATGAGCCCTATACAATACATTCTTTTATGCTTCATAGCTTTATTACGTTGATTTCTTCTAAGGGTCCTACATTGATACATAAGGGGACGCTTAAGGACATATTTGCGTAACTTATTAGCCGAGAAAGCCCGTGCGCGTTGTTCACGAGTAAACACAATACAAAGAAATACAACAAATGAAAAAAAGAAAGCACGTATTAAGAATAATAGAAAAAGCCTACGATGTGGCTAAAGCTAATAAATTTATTTTTTTAAAGTTGACAGTTTCCCCCGAAGGCGAAGAATCTAAAGCAATAACAATAGTTATCGTTCGGTGGTAGGCGTCTAAATACGCTGACGCGATGAGCAGCGGCGCCAGCTGAGTTCGAGCCGTTGCACAACGATGGTGCACATGATGAGACTGCAGGAAAACGGTCGGCATTTGTCGGCATCCAATAAAGGATTATACCGATTGAGCTTGACGTTCCGCTCAGTTCAGTGTAAGCACCACTGTGCAGTATACTCGCAGCTGCTCAGCAAAAGCGCTTATGCATGTGTGCGCGCACAAATCTTATGTCAGCAACCCAATCCAGAACACTGCTCCTGCTCCGGCAAGGATTACTGAGCGGATTTTCACGGTGCAGCCAGTTGGTTTCGTCGCTTTTGAAGCCAAATGCACTGCACGTCTCTGGAGACCTTCTAAGCATCCATGCGCGAGCCGTGCATACGCATCGATACCGTGACAGCTATGAAGCCTTCATACGCACTCAAACAGTGCTTGATTGTCTATAGGTATATATGCAGACTCCCTATATAGTGAGAACTCGGAGGAAGCGGCCCCAATGGTGAAAGTGGGAACACGCCTCTAACATCCGTAGAATTGCTATCAGAGTAAAAAGACTTTCAGAACGCGGATATGAGAACAATCGCACGCTGATCGCAATAATTGTGCCTAATACAACAAGCCATCTGCGGCTGAGAAGAATACAGGTGTGTTATATAGGGTAAGATTTTAGTTCATCACGGAAATAATTTTGGTCCCAGCTTGTGGCTATATTATCAAGAAGTGAATTCCGCAACCCTATTGCATGTAGAGTTAATGAAGTTGACATTGTTAGTACGGACAGATTTCTTTTCTTTAATTGCACTCATTGAGCTGTTAACGTAAGCACTCCCCTCCCCACAATTTCGACAAGTTTTGCAGGCCCCAAAATTTTGAACTGTATTTGTACGTCGTTAATGCGTAAACTGATTGTCCAGACAATGAGAAGGGCGTAGAAGCACGAAATCCATAGAAGCCTAAGAATCTATCTGTTGGGACTCCGGATAGCGTTGAGGCTGGGGATCATTCAGCCATAGGGATGAGTACGTACGGGTATAAGAGGGAGAGAAAAAAAATGGCCGCCATCCTGCCCTGCGAAAGTGAATGTCCTGGCGAAGCTGTATCGCTGTATCAAACACCACACATGGTCGAGTATTGTATTCACGCTGTTCTTCTGGTCTCTAATTTCCGTGGCCTACCCATGGCAGTCGTAGAATGAACGGAATGAGTTGCTGTACGGGTGTCTCCCGTGTATATATGCAAGCGTGGTGATGTCACACACAATATATATATATATATATATATATATATATATACTGTAGGCTTGATTGCAAAGAAAGATATGCCGTTTGTCTTCAATTGTTAACCGGGAGTTTTGTGTTTACGCCAGGAAATTTTCCGACCAACCAGAGGTATACAGCTTCGCTATAAATGGGGTTTATTTTACAATGTATTGACCCTTTGCGCGGTGATGACGTGGTCGCTGCCATGTTTGATCATGTGGTGAGGTGGCGCGTCCATTGCTTACCTCAGCTGCCTCCATTGCCTCCCTGTTTACAATGGATGTACAGAGGGGTCCACTGTTAAAGGGAACACCGGAGCGCGTGGCGTCCGCTCGGCGCCACCACCGGCCGGTGGTTGCAACAAGTTTCGCGCAGGCGCACTGAGCGCTGTGGGCATGCTCTTTTGTCGTCTGCTACCGTCTGCTGCCGCGCTTCGGATACTAGAGAAGCAATCCGATCACGCCTTTTTAATGTTGGCCGGTGAGTGCACGGCCACACACTGACAGCCAGCCATTGCAAAGCTGAAGGAAAATTAGACGAGGCAAAACATTAACAAGCAGGTATTTTTGCCGTCTCAGCTTACAAGACAAACATGATTATTTTTTACGGATGTCTCTTTCTGGCACAGCTATATCAGAGAATACTCCTCCGTGTGTAGTGCCCATCTCATTGGTACTACTGCATATTCGAGTCGCTGCATTGCGTAGGCTGCACAAAGAATCCACAAGCGCCTTTAATGAGCATATTAATTTATAAAGAGCTATCACACGAGTTATCGTTGAATCATGAGAATCGAAGTGCACAGTAAACATTTTTTGAGGCGGGAAAATTTTTATGAGACCAGGAGGCGAACAAAAAACGGCCCGATCATTGCTGCTGATGTTAAGAGCATCTATCTGATTATACTAATCCAGACTTTCCTTCCAGCTCGAAGGAAAGTGGCTGCGTTCAAACACGAATTACGCGAGCTGCTTGCTTCGCGAAGATCCGAAGCACGGCAGCTGACCGTAGCAGACGACTAAAGAGCACCGCTCACTGCGCCTGCGCGACACTCGTTGCGGCCGCCGACCGGTGGTGGCGCCGAGCAGACGCCACGCGCTCCGGTGTTCCCTTTAACAGTGGACCCCTCTGTACATGACGCCCGGCGTGGCTCAGGATCGTAGACGCTGAATGGGTGGACGACACAAAGCTTTGCCAAGGCTTCAGAGGACGCGCAAAAGTGCTTTCGGAGCTCATGAGAGAGAGAGAGAGAGAAACATTTATTTAGACCATCGAGATTGTTGATCTTGAGGACGAGTGGGTGGTGTCCTCATTCCAGGACTCCACTGGCCATGGCTGCTCGACGTACTTGCTGGACGAGAGCTTCTTGTCCCGCCAGGGTATCGCCGGTCAGCTGTACCTCCCACCGCTCAAATGACGTGTTAGGCGTCTTTAAATGTTCAGGTTTGCCCCCGCACCCCCACGATATGTGAAAGAGTGCAGGGCGTGTGTCGCCGCACCAGGGGCAGATGCCGCGATATGTTTGTGGGTGTATTTTGCGGTATCTGTGTAGGTTTGTGAATGTGTTTGTTTGGATAAGTCTAAGAACCGTTGCCTAAACGGCGCGAGCCGCGTATATGATACTTGTTCTAAAAGCTATGAGAAAAAATGTATTCCAAGCTATCCAGACTTTCCGCATATGAGTTGAATCAGGATCAGTGTGGTTTGCTCTTCGCGCTTAATTGGCAAATACTTTAAAGCAGCGGCTTGTAGCGTTTCCGACTCAGTGAAGTTTATCAGCGTGGTCACTACCTGATTATTTTCGGGGGCGAAATGCGAAAACACCCGTCTACATATATTTAGGTGCACGTCAAAGAACCCCAGGTGGTCCAAATTTCCGGAGTTCCCCACTACGGCGTGCCTCATAATCAGATCGTGGTTCTGGCACGTAAAACCCCACAATTAGTTAATTTAATAATTATTTAATTAATTACCTGATTATTTTCTGCCTAATTGCTCGCGGGTGTGCTCAGTTGCAATAGATTCGTTCTTTCTGCACACAAGCCTTGGAATATAATTGTTCTGTAGTTTGTAATGTTTTATAACAAAGGTGTATTATCGCTAGTAACTGGCTTACTACTGTGGACCGTCACGAAACATTCAGCTTCGACCATTCGTGTGCTTTCGGTGTAGTCTCTGTCATCCATGGTTTGTCGCGTTGATTCAAGGTTGCGGCAATTAACACGTGCTTAATACGATGGTGATAGAGCGTGCGTAAGTTTGCGTACGGGTTGAGGTAGATGTGTGTAGGTGACATGCGCGAAACTTACTACACCAGGAAGCGCCGATACTGCCTTTGTCATTGTTTAACGAGCGGTACTCGCTCCTGCCGACATTCCGGGATTGAAGTCTTTTGTTTGGAGGTTAGCGATACAACGCTGCTGGCGGATCAGTGTTTATTTTTTCTTTTTTTTTTATCCACGAACAAAGTCGTGCATCGAGAAGGGCCAGGCAGCACAGGCTGTCCGTATGTAGCAACGGTCCGTGAACTTTGTACCAAGACACATATTCGTTTCATTGCTTAAAAGGCCAGTCACTATTTTTGGAGCCAACTACTGCGCATGTCTTGAATATACCGCTCCACATTTTGCAGCATGAATGGAGCACAGCGCGTGCGCGAGAACCCAATTGCATTTCCGACATCTGATCACACAGAAACAGGGCAGAAGGCGGTAATGTTTTTTTTTTTATTCGGGCAAAACAGGTACAAGGTTTGCCCGCGAGGTAAGGCAAAAGGAGGGCTTAAATCTCCTGACTAGGCCTTACCTCGCTGGGGCAGCAGAGATAGCGGATATTCGTGCGCTTCCGCTGAGGCAACGTGTGGTGTGCCTCCGAAAGCGCCATCTCGTTTCTCGAGAACAAAGTGCTTCGCGAAAAAGGCCGATACGGTGGCTCCAGATATGGCAGCCCACTTCACGTAGGAGCACTTTGACTGTCTCAGCTTACTACATGTCTGAGCACACATAAGAACACGTCAGAACAACTCACTGCACCCAAGGTGTCCGCTTATAAAACAGCCGTCTTCCCTGGTTTCCTACACAAGGGAATTCGATGACCTTGGTGCAGCCAATGAGAGGGGTCGTACTGTTTACAGAACCCAGTCTCTGATATCGAACCTTCGAAGCAAGAAGAAGGCGCTCTGGAAGCCTGGGATTCACGCTGCTTCCACGAAAGTCGTTGAGCTCTCCGTGACGGTCATGTTGTCAGGGTCATGAGAGAGGCCTTCGCGCTGGTCACCGCTTCCGCGGAAGGTGGCGGTCGGGCACTGTCGCCATCTATGCGACGCTGGTGAAAGGGCCTGCCTCGAGGGAAACCAGCAAAGAATGCGCACTGCAGATTCGGGACGCAACAGTGAGTAGTAAGATTAAAGTTTCGCTTTAAAATTGCTCTTTCCACACCACTATCGCTGTATCTTCAAGCAAGCAAGATGGACTAGTTGGGTACAGGTATTGTGAAACATGATTTTGCAACGCAAGTTTAGACAGGACACAGCGAGAAACGCTGGAGAAATACCGAAGTTTCTCATGTATATCTCGCTCTGTTCCGTCTAGATTGGCACTGTGAAATCATGTTGTATAATGCGCAGCAACCTCCTGTTCGACAATCAAATCGTAGGTGAGGTACGTGCTCTCTCAACCGCACGTTGCCTTCCGCGTCTTCCAGTTGTTCTACAGGCAGTAAAAGTTAGCCCAGACAGCGTGGCTTCGTCAACGAATCGCAGCTCTTCGTATGTTGCGCTCGCTCTTTTGCATGCAACTTTCTACTTTATTATTATGTGACTCGGTTGCCATGTGGACATAATGTCGAATAAAATTAAATATAGGGACAGAGGCTCGTTCCGTGGAGATACTGCAATAGCGAGTTTAATTTCGATGCCCCTTTTTTAACCTTGAAATCTATAGCGCAGTGCATTGTGTAGAAACAAACTTAATTGCATCGATTTTTTTTTTCACCGCACGAAAGGTTAAATCCCAGAACCAGAACTCTATCTTTGTTCAGTGGAAATCCCTAAAGGAGAGTTGTTCAGAATCCTCGGCCAACATGTACACAAGGACGGATCGTGCGCCGCCGCCCCACCCACACTGCAAGAAACCGTCCCACAAGTAGCACATTTCGTACGACAGGGAGCAATCAGAAAACACGGCTTCAAAGAACATGATCCAGTCAGAATCATCCAAGCTCTCATCATCCGCAGAACCACCTACGGCAGCCCTCACCTACACCGAAAGAATGCAGAAATCGAAAACCTGAATATTCTCACCCGGAAGGGCTTCAAGATTGCCACTGAGATCTCCGAACGCACCTCCACACAACGACTACTCCGCTTTGGTCTCCGCAACACCTCTGAGGAGCTAGTCTAGTTAACCAACTCGAACGTCTCAAACTTACTGAAACCGGAAGGGACACACTCAGAAGATCAGGATATACATTGGTTATGCAACTGCGCGACGAGAAAAGGACAATCCCTGAGACCATTCGTCAGTACATCTCTGTAGCCCCCACTCCAAAAAATAGGCATCCAACCCACCATGAAGGAAGAAGAAAAGCCAGAATAGAGAGAGAGAGATAAAAAAAAGGTAAAGGAAAGACAGGGAGGTTAACGAGAAATTATCTCCGGTTGGCTACCCTGTACCGGGAGAGGCATAAAGGGATGCGATAGGAGAGAGAGAGAGAAAAAAATAAGAAAAAAAGGAAAGAAAAGAATATCACACACACACACACACACTCCAAGAAACCTATGGCCTAAATCCGGACATACGATATACCGATGCCGCGAAATATACAGGAACTCCGGCCCATGCGATCAGCGTCGTGGACAGCAAAGTTAAAAAAAGAAATGTCACAGTTTCGCCCTAAGGGCGAAGCAATGAATGCGATAGCAACACAGCAATGCCATACGAAGTAAGGTGAGCGGCTTTGGTAGCAATATGAATTGTAGTAAACATGAGCTGATTAAGTAAGCAGGTGTGCTGCGGCGTAAGTAGACCGACATGAAGAGAGACTCGATGACCACGAGAAGGCGCGTGTGAAACGGTGGTGTTGATAAGAAGCGCTGCCCGTGAGCAGCGCGTGCGAAGGGACACACCTGTAGCGCTGCACTGCCGATCCGGGCAGCATTGCATGTGTAGCGTGCGTTGGAAAATGTGGCCCGACTATTACTAACTGAATGAACGAGCGTGGTGTGAGCGCGCACAAACAAACATGAATAAATCACACTGAGTGACTGCAGACAACGACTGTCAAAAACGCTGGCAGCAAGCGCATATACGCCGCACCGGGCGAAGGTACGTGCGGCTCTATCGCTTCAACGGAAACTGAGCGGCGAAAGCACAGCGCATAAAGGTCAGAGCCGTGTGGAGATAAGAGACGGTGCGAGCGAGCGACGAGCGCGGTTGTTGGCAGAGTAGAAATGCCCCCCCCCCCCCCCCCCCAGTCCTCCGGCGCTCGCTTCCCGCTTCCTTGCTTGCGCGTGGAAGATTGAGTGCGTTCGCTCTCCGTGACAGCGTGCGTCCCCGCACGCTTCCGTTCGGGCATACGGCGCGCGGCGAAGATTTTATCTATACGGAACCTCACGGCGACGGCGACGACGACGGCGACGCCGACGGCAGAAATCCGGTGGAAGTGTCCATATAATTGCTATCGCAATAAAAAAAACCGGCAGATTCCACGCTCTGTGGGAATCGATGTTATGCAAAGCAGTGAGCGGGGAGCCTACCAAGTTAACGAAACTACCATGGGAGCGCCGAGGCGTAGGCGGCTGTTCCATGACCTACATAACACGTATGTCATGACAGTCATGTCATGACCTGTCATTTATGTCCGGACCCATTTCAGTGGTTTCTGAGTGTTAATTATTTTTGCTGAGTCATTGTCATTTTGCTGAGTCATGCTCATGACTATTACTTTTACCAGCATCCTGTAGCGCTTCCTTGACTTAGTACCCACGTCCAAACTCTTTTGAGTGATTTTTGAGCGTTAAACTTTTTCGCTGGGCCATTGTCATGACCTACATGACACGCATGTCATGACATGTTTGTCATGACCTACCACTTCTGCTCGTCATGAAATCCAGTCATAATATATCAATTTTGGTACCTACCAAGTTAACGAAACGACCATGAGAGCACCAAGACGTAGGCGGCTGTTTCATGACCTACATGACACGCATGCCAGGATATTCATGTCATGACATATCGCTTATGTTCGTCATATACTCTTGTCACAGTATGCCAATTTTGGTAAATATCAAGCTAACGAAACGACCATGAGAGAACAAAGTCGTAGCCGTCTAGATGGATAGATAGATACTGTCAAAGTAGCAAATGTTCGCCAAGAAATGCTTCGCATTTAAAACGCTTTCACGTCTGACTCACGATGCGCGCAAGATGCACGCATGCACAAACACAAATAAACATTCTCCTTTTTTAAAATCTTTTTAGCACACTTTCTTCTTCGGCGAAATTCTACTACCAAAATTGCGTGTTCAATTCACGAGAAACTACGAGTTAGTGAGAGTCTGCAGCCAGGTAAACCTACCTTAATCTGATTCTGGCGACTCAGTCCGAGTGAACCAGGCTGAGTAGAATTTTGCGGAGTCTCAGTTCAAGTGAGGACCCGAAGCCAAAAATTCAACGACGATTACGATACTCCCTATAGCGAATTTCAAGTGCAGCTGTTTAGTGTTCTGAATTCGCGATATATTATGGCAAATAATTTGTTTCTGAATGACAGAGTCCTCTTGGCGGCGGAGCTGAGCCTCTGCTAGTGCAGCTCGTTTAGCAGCAGCGGAAGACGAAGCATTTCCACCGGGTGCGTCGCTAATTGTCCAGAAAGAAAGCGTGAACACGGGAACGTGTGACTCTCGCGGAGCTCACTACAGTCTGTAGCGGCGGCGGCTCCGCAGGCGAAGTAGCGCATGCGTAGTGGGTCTGAAAGCCCACGGCGCAAACGGCAATAAGCGCTGCACATCATGAAGGGTTCAGAGGATACGTTGCAGTTTAGGAACGCCCTCTCTCGCGCGATTATATATTGTCCCATGTTGTTTTAATTATTATGTTTTTCTGATTTATCGCTAAATTATACACGCAACATAATATTTTAATGTTTAATGTAAATTTCATTCATGGCTGCTGGACATACTATTTCTCGATGTCTGCCCAATAGCCCTAGTGATCATGTGCCAAGTTTTGAATATTCAACATCATTTTCTGCAATGAGGTCGAAGCATTCACATATTTTTGTAATACCGTCATTTACCTACTTTGATAAAAACAATGTTCAATATTCCCTTTCGGGAACTTGGCCTGCAACTGACAATCGCAGTTTTTCTTCTTCGAGCGCCTTCTCTCCTGGTCAGCCAAGCTGTCCTTTCCGACGCCGTTCAGGATTTCTGTACTGATTCGATTCCAAGCGATTGCATTGTTCAAACAATGTTCTCGTGGTTTTATTGCACACCACCACATTCATTTTCTTTTACCTGCAACATGAATTTACCTTTTGCTTTATATTTGCAAGATATAACTAGGTTTTAAACTCATCCGTTTCATCCACTTCATTCTTCACCAATGCTCCATAGTGGGTACGAGCCACAAGATAAGAAGAAAACAACAACGCCACCGCCATGGACCCCTCAGAAAAAAGCTCTCCTTCGTTCAGGGTTCCTGGAAGATTTCGGCAGATCTCCAAGTCATCTCACGTAAAATATCGGAGTCCTCCGTCTCCCTGGATCCCTCCCCCAACAGTAAGCCACGGGCCATTATCGGATGACATCCGAAGCGTCTTGACAAATACACCCGTTAGTTACGTGGCCGACAGCGGGACTTCCCCGATTCTGCATCGGAAGCCTCGGAAGCGGCCCGAGGCACACACCGAGATCTCCAAGACCACCAAGGCTAATCGTCCCCACCGACTGAGTCTTGTGTCGGGGTCTCTTACCACTCGGAAGGCAATCCATGCGAGTGACTTCATGTCGGATGAGCCGGGCACATCATCTCAACGACAACACCGCCCGCGAGCGCAATCCGTCAAAAAGGATGACCTCGAAAACGCCGCTTTGCCACGGCCAGGACGACGGTACAGCACGCACGACAAAAGCGTGGATGACGAGGTGACCTCGTACCAGGTCATGTCACCCGGGACCCTTGCCACAGTCACCGACACCAGGTACGACTCACACGCACGAGCGCCAAGGGATCTCCATCAAAATGTGATAAGGGCAGCAAGGCGACACGCGACCTCTAGTCCACCAAGAATGCGCGTCGTCGTGCTCTCGAAGACCCGGGCATCGTCATTATCACCACCGCCTCCGATCGATGACTTCCCGGACATCCCGCCGGTAGAATTGGTTCTCTTCGAGCCTCCAAAGTCGGTAACCCCAGAAGTACAACGGCCTCGTCATTCCCAAGGGCCGCTGACGTCATCGGCGCTCGAAATCACCCAAGGAGCTCTCATGCAAAAAAACATGGACAAGAAGGAGATATACCCTGTGTCGCCGTTCCCTCCGGCTACAACGCCGCAACCAGCAAAGTCTCCTGCAGAAGTGGAAGAGCCGCCTGGAACATCGGCAGAGCCTGCAGCAACCTGCCACGTCACATGCCTACAAATGTGGGTTTTCTGCGTAGCTGCCGCGACAACGCTCAGCCTTCCCTTAGGAATGGTAATCCTCTCCTACCTGGCGACGCCAGCCCGAGACATGAGCAACCTCACCAGCGGACCATTCAGCACAACTAAGAGCTCTGGCACTGCGAAGACGGTGGTACGTACGTACCAGTATCCGGTACCGCCAACACGGTCAACGGTGGATCCCTGGCAGGGAGTTCCGGCCAGCTGCCAACAAATAAGGCACATCAGTGACGACGTCCATCTTATACAACCGTTGCAATCCCCTGCATTGCGCCAACCAAGTCGTCTCAACATCTTCTGCCTGTACAACAACTCCAGGTTTCACAGGGGCGGCTCCCACGATTTCTTGCCGGAAAACATACCCTTCTCGCTCTGCCAAAACATCGTCTACTGGTCATTCGGTGTCAAGGATGGTGTCCCGACCAGCCGAGCAAAGAACTTCGACGATGTGTACGGCCTGGCGAAGCTTAGGTTCGTTGCGTTCAATGCCAGCGCCCATGGAGTGAAGATACTGGTGACCATTGGTGGTTACCGCGAGGACTACGCCCAGCTGTCGCTCCTGGGCAGAGACTTCCGGCACTCTGTCTCGCTTTGGACACCACACGATGGCGCTGTTGAGAAACCACTTCCTCGACGGTGTCGCCATCCACTGGTTGGAAGGTGAACCCATCTGCAAAAGCAGCGCCGTCGACAACGTTAAGGCACTGCACGCCGTCTTCAACAGCCTCCGGCGGATCTTTCAGCTCAACAACCATCATGGGCCGCTTGCCGTTATCGTGCAAACAGGTACACGCGATACGAATGCGATCGTCGAGAGCGTCGTCGACGTGGTCGACTTCGTCTTTATGGACAACCGGCAGGTGTGGCACAAGGCAACCCTCAATTACACAATATGCAGTTCTTGGAGACAAGACTTGCTCAGCACGTTGTCTGTCTATCGGCAACGTTACACAGGCAATGAGCGCAGGTTCTGCATTGTCATGAGCGTCGCTCCATTGCTGGTTGAAGCCTCCCGATGGATTAACGGAAGCGCTCCACCTCAGTTCCTCAATATATCCAGGTCTTCCAGATACGGAAGCGCTCCCGGTATGGGCAACGCGTTTGACATGTGCGGAACGCAGGCGCTTTGCTTAGTACGTTCGCCGCCCTCTACCGGATTACCCTGCGTAATCGTGCGAGGATCGCCAGCAGTTCACCCGCTTCTGTTGTACGTGTTCAACAGTGAGTTGTCTTTGGCTAACATCTTCCCGATGGGCGGTGGATGCGTGCTGCTCACGGACCTGGACTTGGACAATTACGCGAGACAGTGCACCGCCTATTTAGACGATTACTGGTTTATCCGTTACATCGAAGGGGCACTCGATGCTGGGCCGGACTTGTATCTTCGTCGCACAATGTTCTACTGCTGACGCGGTAATTTATGAGCCCTATATCATACATTATTTTATTCTTCATAGCTTTATTACGTCGATTTCTTCTAAACGTCCTACAGTGATACATAAGGGGAGGCTTAAGGACATATTTGCGGAACTTATTAGGTGAGAGAGCACGTGTGCGTTGTTCACGAGTAAAGACTGTAATACAAAGAAATGCAACAAAGGAAAAAAGAAACACGTATTAAGAATTGTAGGAAAAGCCTACGGCTAAAGCTAATAAATGTATTACAAAAACGTTGACAGTTTCACCCGAATGCGAAGAGTCTAAAGCGATAACAATAGTTATCGTTCGGTGGTAGGCGTCTAAATACGCTGACGCGATGAGCAGCGGCGCCAGCTGAGTAAGAGCCGTTGCACAACGATGGCGCACATGATGAGACTGCAGGAAAGCAGTCGGCATTTGTCGGCACCCAAAAAAGGATTATACAAATTGAGCTTGACGTTCCGCTAAGTTCAGTGTAAGCACCACGGTGCAGTATATTCGCAGCTGCTCAGCAAGAGTGCTCATGCATGTGTGCGCGCACAAATTTATGTCAGCAGCGCAACCCATTGCTCCTGGTCCGGCAGGGACGACTGAGCGGATTTTGATGGTGCAGCCAGTTGGTTTCGTCGCTTTTGAAGCCAAATTCACCGCACGTCTCTGGAGATCTTCTAAGCATCCACGTGCGAGCCGTGCATACGCATCGATACCGTGACAGCTAGGAAGCCTTCATACGCACTCAAACAGTGCTTGATTTTCTATAGGTATATGTGCACACTCCCTACAGTGACAAGTCGGAGGCAGCAGCCCCAATGGTGAATGTGGGAACACGCCTCTAACGTCCGTAGAATTGCTATCAGAGTAAAAAGACTTTCAGCACGCGCATATGAGAATAATCGCACGCTGATCGCAATAACTATGCCTAATACAACGAGCCATCTGCGGCTGAGAAGAATACAGGTGTGTTATATAGAGTAAGATTTTAGTTCATGACGGAAATAATTTTGGTCCCTGCTTGTGGCTATATTATGAAGAAGTGAATTCCGCAACACTCTTACATGTAGAGGTAATGAAGTTAACATTGTTAGTGTGCGACTAGGGATGCGCAATGACGTTCGGGACAGATTTCTTTCTTTTATTGCACTCACTGAGCTGATTACGTAAGCGCTCCCCTCCCCACAATTTCGACAAGTTTTGCAGGCCCCAAAATTTTGAACTGCATTTGTACCTCGTTAATGCGGAAACTGATTGTCCGGACAATGAGTAGGGCGCAGAAGCAAAAAATCCATAGAAGACCAAGAATGTGTGTGTGAATAGTAAGTTTCAAGTTTCGCTTGCAAATTGTTCTTCGCACACCCCTATCGCCGTATCTTCAAGCAAGCAAGATGGGCTAGTTGATTACAAGTATTATGCAACATGATTTTGCAACGCAAAGTAAGACGGGACAGAGCGACAAGCGCAGGAGAAATGCCGGTGTTTGTCATGTGTATCTCGCTCTGTCCCGTAATCGTAGCTGCGATACATGCTCTCTGAACCATGCGCTGCCTTTCACTTCTTCCAACTGTTCTACTTGCATCACGGGCTCAAAAGTGAGCCCGGACTTCATCAACGAATTCCAGCTCTTCGCATGTTGCGCTCTCTCTATTGCACTAAACCTTTTTTTAACAGCGGAGCTGTTAAAGGCTGAGGTTGAACCGTGCCGAGTGTTGATCAGTAGAGCGAAGCGCGCGATTTTGATTAGAGATTATAGTTGGAAAGGGTGAAAGATTGGGTTAAAGCGCAGCGCGATAACTGTCTCTCAATAGAGGACACCTCAACCGCGCAGCACCGAGGGATAGGGACTGAACGATAAGAGAAGGGAAGGAGGTCGCAGGCGCAGGAGCGGAACAGGAGAGTGGCGAGGATGAGAGAGGGAGAGCGCGCGCCGGGCGACAGGTGGGCGGAACCGAGGAGAGAGAGAGAGAGGGCGGAGTACCGGCGGCGCGATGCTTTCCGGAGAGAGATAGTGGGTGGGGGGGCGTCTACCGAGCGTGCACTGTTGCCGCAGAGCATACCGACGTCCGGCGACGAATATGGCGAGGAGGAAGAAGAAGCAACTGTCTCCGGAAGAAGAAATGGCGCGGCGGGAAAGACGACGCGAAACTGCTCGTGCATGGGCCCAACGACGACGTGCCAACCCAGGGTTCCGAGCAAGGCAAGCCTAAGCGGCGGCGAAGATCCGAAGACCACGAGTTTCGAGTGAAGGAGGCGGCATGGCGGCAACGGTACGAAGAGACTCGGCGGGAAGTAAAAGCCACGTTGAAGCCACCAGATCCGCTGTTTCATCAGTCTTAGCGACGTTAAGTCAGTCTGCGCTGATTTTTTAATCATTGTTTGGCTCGGCTGCCAGATGGCATAATGGCGAAATGAAATGAAATATAGGCATGGAGGCCCCTTCCTTGGAGATACTGCAATAGCGAGTTTAAATTTGATCACACTTTTCTGAAACGTGAAATCTATAGCGTTGTGCGATGCGTATAAGAACAAACGTTATTTGCATTTTTTTTTCTTTTTTCAATAAAGTGCCTGTGTTTTGTGTCATTCGTTAGTAGGGAGACTCACTTTATGGACAAGTGAGACACCAACGTATCCCTATCAACGAGGGCCGGCTTCACACATCAAGCTTTTTTTTTTTTTACAATAATTTAAATATCCCCGTGGCAAGTAGCACAATGTGCTGCACTACTCCAGGTGACTTACGTGATCTGCTCAAGACATTTAAATCCATAATCACCTAATTACAAAACGTTAGTAGTAGTAATTGTTGGTTATATATATATATATATATATATATATATATATTCATATCATAAGAAGCCAACAAACAATGACAACAAGGCGGAATTACTTGTACTTACTAATTGCATTAAAGAAATGATAAATTAATGGTAATGAAAACGGATAAAAAAACAACTGGGTTCGTTCCCCACCTGCGGACAGTTGTTTTTTTATCCGTTTTCATTACCATTAATTTATCATTTCTTTAATGCACTTAGTAAGTACAAGTAATTCCGCTTCGTTGTCCTTGGTGTCATTGTTTGTTGGCTTCTTATGATATCAATAATAAAAATCGGGCCCCTTGGTTCCTTTTCTTCTCGTTCATATATATATATATATATATATATATTATATGGAAGGGAAGGGGAGGAAAATACTGCTTATCGCACGGTAACTGCGTGGGGGGCTCTGCTGACACCTATACACTGGTCAGCAGTGGCGCTTTGGGCGGGTAAGCGTAGTAAAAGCGCAAAGAGAAAAGAGCAATGTAAAAACATAAAGTTTGTTTATGTTATTTTCTTCATGTTCATGTTCATGAGACAACGGAATTCAAGGATGCAGTTGCATGCGTTCGGCACGTCGACGAATTCCTGCTATATTTGCAGTTTGAGAGCAACATGCAAGCTAATCTTAATTATGTTTTAGATACCTTGCACGAAGTATTCGAAGCACTAGATTTTACGTGTCAGTCACACACAAAAAAAATATGTAAATAAAACTCCTTGACAGAAATTTAATGGACTCCCCACTATACGTCCTAGGACAGGAGAGACGCCCTGTCTCGCCCCCATTGTTTCTTCCCGTCTTTATTCTGCTCAACGATACTAGATCTCTTTTGTTGCCTGTATTAGTGCGAAGTTTCCTTGAAAATGCCTTCTTTTTATCTTTCTCAAAGCAGTCTTTGCAATTCCTACTTATATAGTTGCTATGAGCAGAGGACCACCGGAATATTACCACGAAGTTGATGGGGCGACTAGGACTGCTTGAAACCGTAAATCTTAACGCCGAAAGTGCGACACTCCGTTACAAATTGTTCACACCTATCTAAATAATCAAGTCGCTAAAACGTACTGAAAACGTACGCGGAAAGTGATATGTGGCCAAAATTTTGAGCGCGCCGGTTAATTAGGTGCTTTGTTGGAAATCATCCCTCTTTAAATGCTTGCCCGATACATTTCGAGGTTTCAAAGGAACGAGAATGGACTTTGAAGAACAGGTTGGTGGGCGGGTGGACAGTTCCGTTGGACGCCCGGTGTGTCGTGTCTGCGGCACCAAATTAGACTTCACTAAAAGTGCCAGGTGCTGCGTGTCTAACAACGATTGGGTTCGAGGGTAACCACGTACGTTTTCAGTAGGGAAAGGAGCGCGATTAGCTTTCATTGGCGTAATAGCTGCCCACAGTTACAAGGTATAACGTTCCAGTCTTTTTTCAAGCGTTTTTTTTTTTGGCAGCAACTAATTAGAGCGAATTCCAGCTATGATTTATGCTCTTACTCCTGGTGCCCTGTATCTCTACTCGTAATGTGCTGGAGCTGACCGTTAGGTGCCTGCTGTTGGTCACTTAACGACCTCCTATATGACGGCTTGTTTGAACGGGAATGGTCATTTGCACGCGCCTGATCTCAAAGGCTCGTTTCGATGCTCTTTTATCCAGTGACTGCTGCGTAGGTTTCGAAATTCCATACACATTCCTTACTGGCGCGCGTACCACAGTTCCGAAGCTATTATAGGCCTTTTTCAAAGTTATAGCAATGCCACTGCGGGTAATTATAACACAGCTCATATCAGAGTAAAACGAGAGCTTTCATGTTTCGGGTCTATGTGAGCAGGAACATTGGACGCTGTTATCGACAGGGACGAAGGTGCATGGAGGTTAAGGAGATTTTATTTCGCTTGTGCATACTACTGATTTTATGTCCCTCGTCTGAGGCAGACATAAATCAATGGCATCGCTCTGAAGAATTGCTATTAAGCTTATAGATCCTTCAATAAACACTATTTCTTTAGAACTATTGATGGTTCACCACTATTTTTCTAAGGGGTTATCTCGTCGCAAGGAAACTATCTAGAAAATCATCGCCCCTTCCACCCCATTAAGATGGTCTAACAGCGAAGCTGTGTTAGTGTTACACCGAGTGTTACATGTGCATGTGTTGCACGTGATGTAACTGCTTAAACACAAGTAAACGCAGATCTACAACAGGAACTTATGTTATATGGAAACGTTGCGAGGTGAGAAGAGGCGGCGACTTCCGATGGTCCCGAGATTCCTTAAACACTCCTCATTGGCTCTCGTGCCGCAGTTATTAAGCTATTATCGGCCTTTTTGAAAGTTATAGCGATTCACGAGGACGATCAACAGCCCCGGCACTAACCATCCACCTGCGAATAGGTCCTAGAGAAATTACCAAGGTGGACAGGCTTCATATCCTCGGCTTACACTTACAAAAAGATGGGGGCGGTGGATACGCCATACAGAAGCTACAACACACGATCACGCAGATCTTGCGCATGATGCAACGACTTACCAGCAGGAATAGGGGACTCAAAAAACAGGACCTGATCCGACTAGTTCCGGCTCTGATGGTGAGCCGCATTGCGTACTCGGCACCATATTTAAATTTCAATAACGCGGAAGTGGAGGTACTCGACCGACTGATACGCGAGGCGTATAAGCAAGCGCTCGGACTCGCACCCGGAACGGCTACTTTTTGCCTCGAGGAGACAGAGGTGTACAACAACGCACGGGAAATTATAGGGACCCACCTGGTAAGCCAGAAGGAAAGGACGCTGCGTCTTGGAACGTCTTGGATATTCCGTGCGGTAGACTAGTGCACTGACAAAAATCCCAACGTGAATACAAGAAACTATGCACGTCTCACCGATTCCCAGGAGCGTGCACCCAAACTTCCACATCGAACGGCAACAAGCCCGAGCGCAGGCGCTCGCGGGAAAGTATGAAAATCACCCCAATGTCTTGTACGTAGACGCGGCCAGCATCGCAAGAAGCACCACATTCGTCACCGGCGTAGTCGACAATCACGAGACCGAAATAAATGCTTCGTTGGTTTCCAGAGCCAGCGCTGCGGAGGCCGAGGAACTAACGATAGCGTTAGCCATCACGACGAGAGCGCACTGGAATTGCGTCGTAGTTCTGAGGGACTCTTTCCCAGGGCCAAAATTTAAAGGTCCGCACATCACATTCCGAATGGAGCACACCAGCTCCCACCATACACACAAATCGTGTGGACTCCTGGGCATGAGTCCTTACGGGGAATTAAGCAGGCACACACCTACGCTCGAGCACAGGCATACCGGGAGTCGCGAGATGGCCGCCGTGGAGTTCCATCCCGAGCTCATACAAATAACCTACACGCACATCCTACAACACTATCGCCTTTCACGAAGAACACTACCGCCTCCTCACAATGCTCTGACGCGAGATGAAGCCGTAATATGGCGAAAACTCCAAACAAACACACATCCACATTTGAGTCTTTACCATGCCATACACCTTGCACTGTATTCCTATAAATGCCCACACTGCGATCTATGCGCAACGCTTCACCACATGGAATGGGCTTGCGCAAACGCACCACAGCTCACACCCACAACACACCCCACCACACGGCAATGGGCGGCAGAGCTGTCCAGCTCCGACTCGACGGACCAGCTCAACCTGGTCAACCTAGCGAGAAAGGCCGCTAAGGCCGCTGGACTCCTGGACTGAGGGGACAACCCACTGCAGAGCGGAGGAGCTACCAACGCTCACGTGCCCTTTTGCATTAAGTTTATTTTCTCTCTCTCCGACGCTACTTGACTAGTGTCCAGTTCTCTTGTCGAAATCTGCCGAGCCGCCGCCAGAGGCATCGGCTGCAGTCACGGACACTGCGCGCGTTCGGCGCGAACGAGGAGACAGGAGGACGGCGTCGGCAGCAGCTTTGCGCGTTGCCTCGTTGGTGCTGCATATTTGCGGTACTCTCAGTGTGTGTGTGTGTGTGTGTGTGTGTGTGTGTGTGTGTGTGTGTGTGTGTGTGTGTGTGTGTGGTGTGTGTGTGTGTGTGTGTGTGTGTGTGTGTGTGTGTGTGTGTGTGTGTGTGTGTGTGTGTGTGTGTGTGTGTGTGTGTGTGTGTGTGTGTGTGTGTGTGTGTGTGTGTGTGTGGTGTGTGTGTGTGTGTGTGTGTGTGTGTGTGTGTGTGTGTGTGTGGTGTGTGTGTGTGTGTGTGTGTGTGTGTGTGTGTGTGTGTGTGTGTGTGTGTGTGTGTGTGTGTGTGTGTGTGTGTGTGTGTGTGTGTGTGGTGTGTGTGTGTGTGTGTGTGTGTGTGTGTGTGTGTGTGTGTGTGTGTGTGTGTGTGTGTGTGTGGTGTGTGTGTGTGTGTGTGTGTGTGTGTGTGTGTGTGTGTGTGTGTGTGTGTGTGTGTGTGTGTGTGTGTGTGTGTGTGTGTGTGTGTGTGTGTGTGTGTGTGTGTGTGTGTGTGTGTGTGTGTGTGTGTGTGTGTGTGTGTGTGTGTGTGTGTGTGTGTGTGTGTGTGTGTGTGTGTGTGTGTGTGTGTGTGTGTGTGTGTGTGTGTGTGTGTGTGTGTGTGTGTGGTGTGTGTGTGTGTGTGTGTGTGTGTGTGTGTGTGTGTGTGTGTGTGTGTGTGTGTGTGTGTGTGTGTGTGTGTGTGTGTGTGTGTGTGTGTGTGTGTGTGTTATTTTTCGCGTGAGGTTTCTCTCTGTGTTTTGCCATGCTTTTTTTTTTATTGCGCGCAAGTTCCGCCGCCCCTTTTTTGCGCGCCAGTAATGAGAGCAAGCGGCGAGCCCGTTCACGAGCCAACTCTCGCTGATGCAAGCGGTAGGCAGCCTCTTCCTCAGAAGTACGCACTAGTCGTGGTCTTCCCTAAAGCCCCTGGAATAATATAAAGTAGCGCCAACTGCACCCCTTCGCCTCTGCCTCCTCTCCTGGCAGCTGCAGCGGTGCCTCTAGGGTACAGTGTACTAGAATCTATGCTATAGTATACGCTGTATCTAGGGTGTCCACAAGGAACCTACGAACGCGAAAGCCCATGTACGCGCCATCCTCGGCTATCAGTTGTGGCCTCTGGCGATTGAGCCGCAACAGCGCGTTCCAGTGCTTACCTGCGTCACCTCGAGCGGTGCAGACAGACATAATGATGTTCGTAAGACTGCTACTACGCCCCTATCGCAGAAATTTCTTCTTAAGTCGCCATATGCGACGGCTGTTTAGGGTTCGTGAATCGACTTACGTCCACTATTGGCGGAAGTACTGAAGTTTGCACCTACAATACCCTTACATAATACGCATATTTTCGACTACAGCGCCCGTCCTTGCAGCAGCGGGCATCGCAAGCATGCTGATCTTAAGAACAGTTTTAGCTTTGTGAACACGCTTTTTTCGTAAGATTTTTCTTATGCCAAAATTTGTCCGTAAGTTCGCTTAGTCAATTCCGCCCCACATTTTTTACCGTTAAATTTATTTCCTAAATTCTCACAGACGTTGCACATCACTTTGCCTGTTAGCAAGCAGCACAATGTCGCCCGCATAAATCAAACGTGGGAGCTGCTGTTCTACTATCGTGCCCGCCTGTTTGTACGAGAGCTTAAACCGGATATTGATTCCTTGTAGTGCCCTTTTCGTGTTTACCGAGTATGTGATAATAACAGGGGGGACAAAAGACGCCATTGTCCTAGTCCTTTGGAGATATCAACTTTATGCTCGCTCCTCATCCCTTCTCATTCAACGCAAATGGTAATTTCTAGGTAAATATCCCTAAAAACCTGTACACATTCATTGCCTAAGCCATCTCCTTCAAGAATATTCCATAAAACCTTGCAGGTCACGGTGTCATATGCTCCGGCAATGCCTAAGAATCCCATATAACGGTCTCCTTTCATTGGATGTTTCACTACACTGAGTAAGAACAAATGAGTTATCTAACAGACGGCTACCGAGTCTGAAGCTATTTTGAAGTTCTCCCAATGTGCCATCATGTTCTAGCCATGCTTGTAGTTTTCATTTTATCGCCTGCATTGCTTGCCTATATATTACCAATTTATTGGTGTCTGAGTGCGCCATCTATGTGCTTGTAATTTCAGGAAATCAATTCGATTGCTCGTGCGCAAGAAATGATATGGTGTAAGAGAGGTAGGAGTTTTATCGCTTTCGTACCATCTTACCTTTTACAGCTATAAATATGAAAATGTACTAAAACAGGCACAGTTGCTAGTAACGCCTTGTCCCGCAAACTTGTGTGTCTGTTTGTTAATCGTTTGGTGCTATTGAAATATGTAAGCCCGTTCTAACGATCGAGAAGAAGAGGGGAAAGCACATATACGACACAGTGAAAAAGAAAGTTGTTTATATCTATGCATGTAGCTTTTATCTGAATTACTAGATGTGTGCAGGTACTCGAAATTTCGAATACGAATACAAGTTTCTCCTATATGAGTCACATTCGATTCGAGGTTGCCGAAGATTCGTTTCTGTTTCAATATAGCGGATAACAAAAAGTCAATGGAAATCGGGTACACACACACACACACACACACACACACACACACACACACACACACACACACACACACACACACACACACACACACACACACACATGCGGCGCGCACACACAGCACACATGCACACAGCACACACACGCACACATGCACACAGCACACACACACGCGCGTGCACACACACACACCACACACACACACACACACACACACACACACACACACACACACACACACACACACACACACACACACACACACACACACACACACACACACACACACACACACACACACACACACACACACACACACACACACACACACACACACACACACACACACACACACACACACACACACACACACACACACACACACATTCAGAGACGGAGTAAACTCGTTTAGCAAGGCAATGCCAACCCGTCCAAGCACACATTGTTGATAATGACACGTATGGGAGTCTGGAAGGAGAGAGTTCGGTGCAACAAGTCCGAGTTCCTTAACAAAATATTATGATTTGTGAGTGAGTCTGAAAGCGTTCTGTTTATCTTGCCGACCTATTCACCGTGACAATGATAATAATGATGATGATGAAGTGATCATGATGATTACGAACTTCTTTTCTAATAATGACATCAATGGCAGCTTTCTTTTTTACTCCATTGTCATTAGACCTGCGTACTCGAACCTATCGTAATTACCCTCTTCGCCATTCGTTTTCTATGACTATTCCAAATTTCCTTTCGTTTGGAGGTCTACAGTATGAAGACATCCAAACGGCAATATGTGCTGCGCTGCTTGTGTTATTTTGAAGGGTTCTGAGGATACGCTGCAGAACAGGAGCGCCCTGCCACTGCTGCGATTTCATGCTGCACCATGTTGTTTCAATTATTACATTTTTCTCATTTATGGCTAAATTATATACGAAATGTTTTTATGTTACATTTATTTTAAATTTCGTCATTTGTTGCTAGACGTTCATTTCTCGATGTATGCCCAATAGCCCTAGTGGTTATGCGCCAAGTTTTGAATATTCAGCATCATTTTTTTTTGTGATGAGGTCAAAACATTCACTTCCTTCGCTCACAACACCATTTAACTATTTTGATAAAAAATATCTTCAGCATTCCATTTCGCGAACTTGGCTTGCAGCGAACAACCGCAGTTTTTCTTCTTCAAGTGCTGACTCTCGTGATCAGTCAAAGGGTTGTTTGCGAAGCCGTTCAGCATTTCCTTATTGATTCGATTCCAAGTGATTGAATCGTTAAAACTGTTTCCTCATGATTTCGTGATTTTACTGCACACTACCACATTCATTTTCTTTAACTGTAACACAAAATTTATCCTTTGCTTCAAGTATTCAAGATATGAATAGGTTTTATACTCATCAATTTAATCCACTTCATTCTTCACCAATGCTCCATAGTGGGTACGAGCCACGAGATGAGAAGGAAAAAACACCCCCACCGCCATGGATCACTCAGAAGAAAGCTCTCTTTTTTTCTGGGTTCCTGGAAGATTTCGGCACAACTCTAAATCATCTCACGCAAAATATCAGAGTCCACCATCTCCTTGGAGCCCTCCCCCAACAGAAAGCCACGGACGATTATCGGATGGCATCGGAAACATCTTGACAAATACACCAGACGAGCAGAGTTACGTGTCCGACGGCGGGACTTCCCCGATTCTGCATCAAAAGTCACGGAAGCGGGTGGAGGCACACAGCGAGATCTCTAAGACCACCAGGGCCATCCGCCGCCGCCGACTCAGTCTCGCGTCGGGGCCTCTTACTACCGGGAAGGTTATCCATGCGAGCGACTTCACGTCGGATAAGCCGGGCACGTCAACACAACACCACCCGCGAGAGCAATCCATCAAGAAGGATGACCTCGAAAACGCCGCTTTGCCACGGCCAGGACGACGGTACAGCACGCACGACAAAAGCGTGGATGACGAGGTGACTTCGTACCAGGTCATGTCACCCGGGACCTTTGCCACAGTCACCGACACCAGGTACGACTCACACGCACGAGCGCCGAGGAATCTCCATCAAAATCTGATAAGGGCAGCAAGGCGACACGTGACCACTAGTCCACCAAGAACACGAACCGTCGTGCTCACGAAGACTCGGGCATCCTCTTTATCACCTCCGCCTCCGATCGATCACTTCACGGACATCCCTCCGGTAGAATTGATTCTCTTCGAGCCTTCAAAGTCTCTAACCGCAGAAGTAAAACGGCCTCGTCATTCCGAAGGGCCTCTCACGTCATCGCAACACAAGATCACCCAAGGAGCTTCGAAGCAAAAAAACGTGGACAAGGACGAGATAAACTCTCCGCCGCCGTTCCCTCCGGCTACAACGCCGCAACCAGCAAAGTCTCCTGCAGAAGTGGAAGAGCCGCCTGGGTCACCAGCAGAGCCTGCAGCAACCGGCCGCGTCACATGCCTGCAGATGTGGATTTTCTGCGTCGCTGCCGGGACAACGCTCAGCCTTCCCTTAGGAATGGTGATCCTCTCCTACCTGGCGACGCCAGCCCGAGACATGAGAAATCTCACCAGCGGACCTTTCGGCACGGCTAAGACCACTGGCACGGCGAAGACGGCGGTACATACGTACCAGTTCCCGATGCCGCCAACACTGCCAGACGTGGATCCCTGGGAGGGAGTTCCGGCAAGCTGTCAACAGATAACGCAAATCACTGACGACGTCCATCTTGTGTCACCGCAGCGCTCTCCTCGCTTGCTTCAATCAAGACATCCCAACATCTTCTGCCTGTACAACAACTCCAGGTTTTACAGGGGCGGCGTCCACGATTTCTTGCCGGAAAACATACCCTTCTCCCACTGCCATACCATCGTCTACTGGTCATTTGGTATCAAGGACGGCATTCCAACCAGCCGCGCAGAGAACTTCGACCGTGTGTATGGCCTGGAAAAGCTTAGGGAAACCGCGAACAATTCCAACATCCCTGGCGTTAAGATCCTGCTGGCCATTGGTGGTTACCGCGAGGACTACGCCCAGCTGTCGCTCCTGGGCAGAAATTCCCGCACTCTGTCTCGCTTTGTCCTCAACACGATGGAGCTGTTGAAATACCACGTCCTCGACGGTGTCGCCATCCACTGGTTGGAAGGTGAACCCATCTGCAAAAGCAGCGCCGTCAACGACGCTAAAATGTTGCACGCCGTCTTCTTCAGCCTTCGTCGAATCTTCCGGCTCAACAGCTTGCCCGTGCAGCTGGCCGTTCTAGTGCCAGCGGATGCACGCGATACAAATGCGCTCGTTGACAGCGTGGTCGACGTAGTAGACTTCGTGTTTATGGACAACCGGAACGTGTGGCACAAGGCGACCCTCGATTACTTAATATGCGAAATTTGGAGCCTAGATGTACAGAGCATGTTCATTAGTCAGCACCGTTACAGAGGCAATGAGAGCAAGTTCTGCATAGTCATGAGCGTTGCGCCATTGCTGGTTGAAGCGTCCCCGCGGAATGCCAGACATCAACTTCCTGTGTTACTCAATATATCCAGGTCTTCCAGATACCGAAGCGCTCCCGGTACGGGCAACGCGTTTGACATGTGCGGACCGCCGAAGCCTTGTTTAATAACTTCGCCCAGTTCAACATCACCCTGCGTAGTCGTGCGAGGACCGGTAACAGTTGACCCACTTCTGGTGTACGTGTTCAACAGTCAGTCGTCTTTCGACCCCGTCTTCCAGATGGGTGATGGATGTGTGCTTCTTGCGGACCTGGACATGGACAATTACGCGCGACAGTGCGGCGCCCGTTTAGACGATTATTGGCTTATCTTTTACGTCGACGCGGCACTCAGTGCTACGGCGCCAGCGTATCTAGGAAGCACCATGAATACCTGCTGAAGCCCTTAGTTTCTGAGTCCTATACATTTTTTTTCCCTTCTCAATTTCACTTCATTTACTGCTTCTCAGCGGCCCGACATCAACACACAACGTCGACCGCGGAGGAGGAAGAAGATGATGACTATGATGATTATAAAAGATCAGAATAAAAAGACGATTATGATGACGGTGAATAAGATTACAATAATGAGAAAACCGATGAAGAGTAAAATGGTGGTGGTGGTGGCAGTGGTGGTGATGATGATTATGATGATGATGATGATGATGATGATATTGCGGTAGAAAAATATTTGTTTCTTGATGAAGACAACACTGAACAGCTTCTTTGTCTTGCCTAAAAAGCTTCGCTTTCCAACCACCTTCACAGGGTGGATTGGCGGGCAACTTTTTTTTCTTGCCGCCGCTATTTTACCTCCACGAGAAAGCTCTTCCTTCAACTTCCTCGTCGTTATCTTGTGTTTTCTATAACTGATCAAACTTTTCTGTCTTTTGGAGGTGTAGAGTTTGGACGCAGCCAAAGTGCAAAATTCACTACGCTTCATGTGTTTCTTTGTAGCGTTCAGAAGATGCGTTGGCAGAAGCACCGCCTTTGCTGCGGTTTCATTTAGTCGCCTGTCACCCTTCCGGCATAATTTCGCCTAATATTCGGCTTTTGCTTGTTTATTTTTAAAATGTTTCATTTCGCGATATGTTCAATACACTTTGTGGTTATAAACCATGTTCTGAGTAATCAGCATCATTTTCTGTAACCATTTCTTTTTGTCACACAACTTATGAAGTGTTTTGACAAATTAATATTAATTTAGTTTTTCCGAATTTCGCCTGCAACGGACAATCGCTGTTACATTTCGAGTTACAGCGGCGACTCTCGAGTTAATCCACAACGATATTTGCGCCATCGTTTAGGATTTCCTTACTGATTCGATTCCAAGTCAATGTCCTTGCTGAAACATTTCTTTTTTATGCTGATAAAAAATCACATTATATCATTCCTTTTCTTTTCGTATCTGATTTTATCCTTTGCCGCAAATTTGCATGATAATATTTAGGTTGACAGAGAAGCTGTTATAGGCTAGGTTACAGGAGATCGCATCCGTGTACACCGGAAGTAGGCAACAATTTTGTGGTGTCTCGTTCACTTGGCATATTCCAAAATTGGCATGGAAGGGTAGGAATGTATGACTAACATGACTGATAGGTCATGACATCAATGTCACATTCTCGTCAGTTCCGTCACAATTAATGATAATAAAATCTCATGTGGTGCATACGCTCGTTGGATATGCGGGTATTAGCCAGGGACAAGAAGGAAAGAAGGAAGGAAGGCAATAAAGAAAGAGAGAAAGAAGAAGGAAGGAAGGTAAGAAAGAAATCACGTGTGGCTCAAACCCGCGTTGGATATGTGGGTATGAGCCGCCGAGAGCAGGAGCGGGAGAGATCTCGTCGGCGTCGCGCCAACGCCTCGGCTGAAGATCGGGCCCGCGATGCTGAGAGCGTCGCTGCAGCTGGCGGACATGGCGCAGCGAACGCACTACTTGGCCATCACGCCGGGCGAAAATGAGACGCCGGTGTCCTGACTCTTTGACAAACATGCCGAATGCTCTCAATATAGTCAGTAATGATAATATAAATGAAACCCACACGGGTTTCTCGAAAGAAAAGCCTCCCAGTTGAAGAAAAATTCGTCCTGGTCCGGGACTCGAACCCGGGACCACCATATTTTTATGTTATATTTATTTTAAATTTCGTTCATTGTTGCTACACATTTCGTTTCTTGATGTACGCCCAATAGCCCTAGTGGTTATGTGCCAAATTTTGAATATTCAAAATTATTTTCAGTGATGAGGTCGAAACATTCACTTCCTTCGGTCACACCGCCATTTAACTATTTTGATAAAAAGAAGGTTCAGCATTCCCTTTCGCGAACTTGGCCTGCAACGAACAACCGCAGTTTTTCTTCTTCAAGCGCCGACTGTCGTGGTTAGCCAAAGGGTTGTTTGCAACGCCGTTCGGGATTTTCTTATTTATTCGATTCCAAGCGATTGCACTGTTAAAACTGTTTTCTTGTAGTTTTACTGCATACTACCACATTCATTTTCTTTAACTGTAACACAAGATTTATCCCTTAATTGAAATTTGCAAGATATAACTTGTTTTTATACTAATTCGATTCTTCACGAATGCTCCATAGTGGGTACGAGCCACGAGATGAGAAGAAAAGAACAACCCCACCGCCATGGACCACTCAGAAGAAAGCTCTCCTTTTTTCTGGTTTCCTGGAAGATTTCGGCCCACCTCCAAGTCATCTCACGCAAAATATCAGAGTCCACCGTCACCTTGGAGCCCTCCCCCAACAGTAAGCCACGGACCATTATCGGATGACATCGGAAACATCTTGACAAATACACCCGTCGGCCACAGTTACGTGGCCGACAGCGGGACTTCCCCGATTCTGCATCGAAAGCCACGGAAGCGGCCGGAGGCACACAGCGAGATCTCTAAGACCACCAGGGTCATCCGCCGCCGCCGACTCAGTCTCGCGTCGGGGCCTCTTACTACCGGGAAGGTTATCCATGCGAGCGACTTCACGTCGGATAAGCCGGGCACGTCAACACAACACCACCCGCGAGCGCAATCCATCAAGAAGGATGACCTCGAAAACGCCGCTTTGCCACGGCCAGCACGACGGTACAGCACGCACGACAAAAGCGTGGATGACGAGGTGACCTCATACCAGGTGGTGTCACCCGGGACCGTTGGTACAGTCACTGACACCAGGTACGACTCGCACGCGCGAGCGCCGACGAATCTCCGTCAGAATGTGAAAAGGGCAGCAAGGCGACACGTGACCACAAGTCCACCAAGAACGCGTGTCATCATGCTCACAAAGACTCGGGCATCGTCGTTATCACCAACGCCTCCAATCGATGACTTCCCGGACATCCCCCCGATAGAATTGATTCTCTTTGAGCCTCCAAAGTCTGCAACCCCAGAAGTACAACGAGCTCGTCATGCCCAAGGGCCTCTGATGTCATCTCCGCACGAAATCACCCAAGCAGCTTTGAAGCAAAAAAACGTGGACAAGGAGGAGATATACTCTCCGTCGCCGTTCCCTCCAGCTACAACGCCGCAACCATCAGAGTCTGCTGCAGACGTGGAAGAGCCGCCTGGGTCACCAGCAGAGCCTGCAGCAACCGGCCGCGTCACATGCCTGCAGATGTGGATTTTCTGCATAGCTGTCGGGACAACGCTCAGCCTTCCCTTAGGAATGATCATCCTCTCCTACCTGGCGACGCCAGCCCGAGAAATGAGCAATCTCACCAGCGGACCTTTCGGCACGACTAAGACCACTGGCATGGCGAAGACGGCGGTACATACGTACCAGTTCCCGATGCCGCCAACACGGTCAACGGTGGATCCCTGGGAGGGTGTTCCGGCCAGCTGTCAACGGATAGCGCAAATCAGTGACGACGTCCATCTTGTGTCACCGCAGCGCTCCCCTCGCTTGTATCAATCAAGACGTCCCAACATCTTCTGCCTATACAACAACTCCAGGTTTTACAGGGGCGGCGTCCACGATTTCTTGCCGGAAAACATACCCTTCTCCCACTGTGAAACCATCGTCTACTGGTCATTTGGTATCAAGGACGGCGTTCCAACCAGCCGCGCAGAGAACTTCGACCGTATGTACGGCCTGGGAAAGCTTAGGGAAATCGCAAACAACTCCAACTTCCCTGGCGTTAAAATCCTACTGGCCATTGGTGGTTACCGCGAGGACTACGCCCAGCTGTCGTTCCTGGGCAGAGATTCCGGCGCTCTGTCTCGCTTTGGACACCACATGGTGGCGCTGTTGAGATCCCACTTCCTCGACGGTGTCGCCATCCACTGGCTGGAAGCTGAACCCATCTGCAAAAGCAGTGCCGTCGACGACGTTACGGGATTGCCCGCCGTCTTCAACGGCCTCCGGCGACTGTTGCGGCTCAACAACCATCATGGGCAGCTCGCCATTATCGTGCAAGCAGACACACCCGTTACGAACGCGATCGTCGACAGCGTCCTCGACGTGGCCGACTTCGTCTTTATGGACGTCCGGCACCTGTGGCAAAAGGTGCCCCTCAATGACAAAATATGCGATATTTGGAGCCAACTTATACATGTGACGTTCCACAGTCAGTACCGTTACATAGGAAATGAGAGCAAGTTCTGCGTTCTCATGAGCGTTGCGCCGTTGCTGTTTGAAGCCTCCCCGCGGAATGCCAGACAGTCAACTACCTGTGTTACTCAATATATCCAGGTCTTCCCGATACGGAAGCACTCGCGGTACGGGCAACGCGTTTGACATGTGTGAATCGTCGAAGCCTTGCCTATTAACTTCGCCATATTCGCCCTGCGTAATCGTACAAGGGCCTGTAACAATTGACCCACTTCTGGTGTATGTCTTTCACAGTCAGTCGTCTATGGATACCATCTTCCGGATGAGCGATGGATGTGCGCTGCTCGCGGACCTGGACTTGGACAATTACGCTGGACAGTGCGGTTCCTGGTTAGACGATTACTGGTTCATCCGTTACGCCGTCGCGTCGCTCAATGCTGTAGCGCTTACCTATCTTGGTAGCACTATGGATACCTGCTAGCGCCCTTAGTTTACGAGCCCTATATTGTTCCTTCTATTTTTTTTTGCCTCCCAATTTCATTGGAAAAAACGCAGCGCAAAAAAAGACAGGACACGACTGACAGTGTCCGTGTCGCTCTCTCGTCTCCCAATTTCATTACACTTGTTTCTTCTCAGCGGCCCGACATCAGTACACAGCGCTGACCGTGGAGGAGGACGAAGTTGATGACTATGATTATAATAAAAAAGCTGAATAAAAAGATGATTATGATGACGGATAAGACAGTGATAATGAGAAGGCAGATGAAAAGTAAGGTGGTGGTGGCGGTGATGACAATGATGATGATGATGATGATGATGATGATGAGAACAAACCAGTACAAAAAGGCCGATTAGTTTGCCAAAGAGGTCACGAAGCTTCTGCTTACATAGATCCCAGCTGGTCAGCTCCGTTTCGTGAGTGTCAAACAAGACGCGCGCTGTCCCACTGAGGTAGAAACCGACATTAGCGAGTGTCACTGTCGGGTCCCACTGATTGTTCGTTGCGACGCGCTCGTAATTCCCAATCCAGTCATCAATGTCGACGTTGTCGGTGCCGCAATAAGACGCTGGGTCGCGGGGTTGGATCAAGATCACTGGCTGGGGTGCCGGTGTTGTGGTTGACATGGTGGAACTTGCCAGGACACGTCCACTGCGGAGTTCCGTCTTGAGTAGTACCCAGCACCTCCACCAAAATGCCAGGGAAACAGTATAAATGAAAATATATTTACAAGCTATTTACAGCGAGCTATAGCACTGTCAAGATGGCGAAGAACAATCCTTTCAAATCGTCATCTTCTTCACCCCAATGGTCAACGTCGTCTTTGTCCCATTGCACGCAGTCTCGTGACAATATGTTAAAAAAATTAAATTATGGGGTTTTACGTGCCAAAACCACGATCTGATTATGAGGCACGCCGTAGTGGGGGACTCCGGCAATTCGGACCACCTGGGGTTCTTTAACGTGCACCTAAATCTAAGTACACGGGTGTTTTCGCATTTCGCCCCCATCGAAATGCGGCGAAATGGGGGCGATTTCGATGGGGGCGAAATGCGAAAACACCCGTGTTTCTTGTCAATATGTTTGACAATATGTTTCTTGTCAAAGACGTTGATTACCTCCTTTTTTCTTGCCTACACTTTTATTTAGCTCCATGAGGAATCTTCTCCTTCAACTTCCTCATAGATATCTTGCGTTTCTATACCTTATCCAATTTTTCTGTGTTTTGGAGTTGTGGAGTTTGGACGCAGCCAAAGGGCAGTATTCAATGGGCTTCATGATTTCTTTAACAGCGGAGCTGTTTAAGGCCTCATTGACACAGCCGTCAAACGCTACGTCGCGTCACCATCACGTCAAAAAAACGTACAGCAGTCGCGACAGACCAGTGTATGAATAGGCGACGGCGGTGGCGACGTCAACAGCCGCACGGTTTTGTACAGCGTTGACTGACCGGTCCCATGTTCGCCTAAACCTAGAGGGAAAGAAGGAAAGAAACCTTATTTCAAAAAGAAAAATTAGGCAAGCGTGGTTGAGCCCTTAGTCGAGGGCTCCACTGGCGCGAGCGGCTCGCTGGGCTTGGTCGAGAGCCACTTGGCTCTTCTTTTCCTCGTCCGCAAGACATGCCTCCCACTGCCTATTTAACATGAGTGGTTGCGATGTTATATATGGGCTAGTATTATGTGAACGCCTTTCCAGGCACTCCCATGTGATTTGTTGTAGTGTGGGTTTGTTGGAACACCATGGACAAACGCCAGAAATCTCATTGGCCTTATTTTACTGAGTTGATGCAGGTTGGGGAAGCTGTTTGCTTGAATGCGCCGCCAGTCCCTACTCTACTGTCTGTTAAGGGCCTTGTGTGGATGACCGTAGACTCTGCGTTCCTCCCGTTGTTGTAGAGGAATATCACGAGTGCTTGGAAGAAGTTCCGCGCAAGGCCAGGCCTCAGCTCGGTCGTTGAATCCTCGAGCTCAACCTAGAGAAATAATATAATCTACATTATGCATTGAATCTATACCTGGCGAAAACTTTCTGTGGCAGTGCAGCCAAAACAACGGAGCCAGCATGTAGTTTCCTACCGAAATAATCTTTACGCTATGCAGGTTAAATAAAAATGTTACAGTAACTTGCACTTTTTAATGCAAGGTAATAATTTAATACTCAAGAAAAACGTTGCCGTATTGAAGGAATTCCGTTTCAGGCTATTCCAAGCTTTGCGGTTTTCTGGCGTCCGCATCTCTTTTCCACACAAAAGAGAAACCGGAAGTTCAGCTTTAATGGTAGATTATCCTATCACGATCACAGACATACCATTCTTACTGCGAACAGTAATTTTTTCTTGGTATCACGCTTTTCTTTTTTTTTCCTCTCTGTTTGGCGGCGCGGTCAGTTAAACTCCGGTGCCGCGGCGGTAGCCGCGGTGCCGGGCGCCGACGCGAAGCGGCGGTCGTTGGGGTGTTGCGGAGCGCAACGTAGCAACACCCCAAATAAAAAAATACTGCTCCAGTCAGGTAGACTGCTCCCTCCCTGATAGTGAGATTATATTTGGATCATCAAAACAGTGACACGTTTATTTCAGAATACCATCGATCCCTTAACAGCAGCCACAGTCGTGCCTAGTCACCACCAGCACAGCGTGTTCTCCGTTCCAACGGCGGCGGCTAGAAACATGGTACGCGCGAGCGGCGCATGGCGGCGCCAGCGGTCGAGCGCTGGGCTTGGGCCAAATAGAAATATGCAGCCCGGCACGCCCAACTGTAGCGCTTGCAGTTAAATTTTTGTAGTGGAATACCTGTTCAAGTGGCGCCACCTGTTCAGGTGGCGTGGAGCAGAGGTAGTATGGAATAGTGGTACATGGCAAGGTAAAAAGACGTGGCTGGGAGTAGCTTACCTATGGACAGGTATAGTGATAGCAGAGAAAAAAATAAGGAATTGGTTGACTGCATTAGAAGCGATATTAATGAGTTCAGTAAATCGGGCCAGGTGATATTAGTGGGAGATATGAACGCGCACATGGACGATTTAGACGGATATACTGATTACAACGGCTCTCTAGTGCTGGATCTGTGTGATGAACAGAACCTCATAGTAGTTAACAGGGAGAATAAGTGTCATGGACAGGTAACGTGGCAATGCGGAAACAGGCAGTCATGTATCGACTACGCCTTAGTCTCAGAAATGGTCTACGAACAACTAGACCAAATGATAATAGACGAAAACGGAAAAAAACAGCCTGGGAAGCGATCATAGACGTTTAGCATTAAAGTTTGGGCGAGATACCAGCGCAGAACATGAACCAATAGCCTCAGAGTTTTTAAAAATGAATGACGAGCAAATAACAGAGATCGCAAACAACATAGAGAAGAAAATTGAGGCTTTTCCTACATCAGTCTGGGAATATAAGGAACTGGTGGTGGTTATGCAGCATGAAATACGGCGGACACGGCAAAACAATTGTTGGATTGGAAAGAGGAAACCACGTAAGTGGTGGAACAAGGAAATTAAACAAGCTATAGAAGAGCGTAAAGAGGCATCTAGGGCTCATCGAGAAGCCAAAAAGTTGGGATTACAAGAAGAAGAGGTGCTCCTTAGATGGAATACATACCGAGAAAAGAAAAGGGTTGCGAGTGAGCTCGTGCAAGAGAAAATTAAATGCGCAAGTGAACGTTGGGTGCATAACATTCACAAAAGAGACAAAGGCGCTCCAAAAAGATTCTGGAACCATATAAAAGCACTCGAAGCTCCAACTAGAAACTCGCAAACGGCTATAAGGGATGGAGACGGTAACATCTATGAAGGCGAGGATGCGCTGCGGTACATCACAGCCGTTATCAGCGATAATTTCGGCACGAGAAAAAGCGTAGTTCAGACAACAGATCCAGTAACAACAGAGAGGCCTGAGAGATCAAAATTTAGCATAGAAAGCTTTTATCGGAAAAAGGCAGCAGAAAATGTCCCTAACAACACGGCAGCAGGACCCGATGAAATCCCAATACAGCTAATCAAAAACCTCGGTCCAAAAAGCAAGGCACTGCTGACTAATGCCATAGAGCAATCTCATCTACAAAGGCAAAGAAGATAAGGATAAAAGGAGCTCGTACAGGCCAGTTACAGTAACGTCGGTGATATATAGAATGGCACTGCAAGCCATAAAATTAGAACTGTCGAAATGGGTGGAGGAAAACGATGTATTGGGGGAACTACAGAATGGGTTCAGGTCAGGCAGACGCTTAGAAGACAATATGTTTGTACTAACTCAGCGCATAGAGATTTCAGTAGCTCAGAAAAGACCTTTATGGATAGCATTTCTAGATATTAAAGGAGCTTATGACAACGTAGACAGGGAATTGTTGTGGGATATTCTTCAATACGAAGGCATAGATGACGATTTCGTGGAGCTGCTGAGGGAGATATATCGAGGAAACCAAGAACAAGTGGTATGGGAAGGCCAAAAAGGAAATGAAACGGTGGGAATTCACCAAGGATTGAAGCAAGGATGCCCTCTGTCACCATTGTTGTTCACGCTTTACGTCAAGGGTATAGAAAGACGACTGAAAACAGTGAATTAGGTTTTGATTTATCCTACATGCGTAATGGACAAATGGTGCAACAGAAGGTCCCTGGACTGATG
The DNA here is from genome assembly GCF_013339745.2 of Dermacentor silvarum. Classification (NCBI taxonomy): domain Eukaryota; kingdom Metazoa; phylum Arthropoda; class Arachnida; order Ixodida; family Ixodidae; genus Dermacentor; species Dermacentor silvarum. The sequence goes on from NC_051161.1 coordinate 19,660,449, forward strand.
TACGCAGACGACATTGTGCTACTAGCGGACAATAAAAAAGATTTACAGATACTTGCGAATATCTGTGGGAATGCAGCGACAAATCTAGGCCTTAAGTTTAGCACAGAGTAATCAGGAATTATGATCTTTAATGAACACACGAGTAACTTCGTGGTGTCAATTAAACAGCAAGTAATACCCATAGTGAAGCGATATAAGTACCTCGGCGTACACATAAACGAAGGAAAGAATTACTCAAGCAACCACCAAGATAATCTGAAAATAAAGGGGAAGCGGAATGCAGCATTAATGAAACACAGAGCACTGTGGGGCCACAATAAGTATGAGGTGGTGCGTGGAATCTGGAAAGGAGTAATGGTGCCAGCGCTAACATTCGCAAATGCCATTATATGCTTAAAATCGGATATATTGGCGGGTTTGGAAGTTAACCAAAGATCAGTAGGCCGGTTGGCTTTGGGAGCACACGGTAATACGACAAATGAGGCAGTGCAGGGTGACATGGGTTGGGCCTCTTTTGAAGTCAGAGAAGCACAGAGCAAAATTAGTTTTGAAGAAAGGCTCAGGAACTTGGATGAAAATAAATGGGCGGCTAAAGTGCACAAGTATCTCTACATGAAAAGCGTGGACACAGAATGGAGGAAGAGGTCAAGGAAGTTGGCAACCAAGTACAGGATAATCGAAACTGTAAATAGACAACCAGGGGTCATCAGAAAGAAAGTGAGAGAAATAGAGACCGTGAATTGGATGCAAAGAATGAAAACAAAAAGGACAATGGAGATTTACAAGAATGAGAAGAAAGAAATTAGAAGGGAAAATCTGTACGATAACACAAAGGGCAAGTGCCTTGCTATTTGAGGCTCGAGCCGGTTGCCTAAGGACGAAAGCATATCGGAACAAATATTCGGAACTAGATGAGACATGTGTATGCTGCAGTAAAGATCCAGAGACCACTCAGCACATCCTAATGGAATGCGACGGGATCCACCCAGCGAGAACCGTAGGTAACGTGCAACTCCCAGAAGCGCTTGGGTTTAAAGTGGAAGGAAACATAAACAGATCAGCCGTAGAGATCAGCAAGAGACGATTAGAGTACTGGTGGAAAAAAAAGCAGGGAAAAGATGGATACGACCTGATCTCTTAAAATCATAGGCAGCGGTACAAGGTAAATTTTTGAAAAATAAAAATAATGAGAGGTATACAAAAATGCTAGATAAAGAACATGTATAGTATACCTGATTAAATCAAGCAGGCTAGGCGACTATTTGTCGCCGCCCCGTTTCAAAGGGGATGCCAATAAATCATCATCATCATACCCGGCTTCAAATCATAAGGTCGTAAGTTCGAATCCTACTCCAGTCCACTACATTTTCAGGCATGGAGTGGTGCCTGACACCGGCAAGAAAAAAAATATATTGCCAAGAGCTAGTGGGGCTATACTAGTTCAGGTGCAACCAAACTAGGAAGGCCCACTAAGCTTCATCAAAGTTACTCCCTCACCAGAACAGGAATTGGCCTCCCTGGTGCAGTATTCGGCCACTACCTCCCTCATGACTCCGACAATTAAAATTGGAGATCGGAGGGAGAGGCCTTCGTCCTGCAGTGGACATAAAATATAGGCTGATGATGATGATGACCTGTTCAATTGAAGACTGATTTTTTTCGGATATAATGCCTGATAGACAGCAATACATTTTGTATATCTCATAATTTTCGTAACACTTTTTTCTTAGTAGATACCAAGCGTGTCTTTACATACTTCGTTAAATTTTATCGCACAATTATTATTTTAACAATTTATATATTTTTATGACCTATATCTCGTTATTAAAACTGTTATGCGTGAAAAGTGCATTTATTTTGCTTTATTTTTATGCATTACATTAAATATTGAGTGCAGTAGTTTCACCAGAAAAAACATCTGCCGTACCATACAAAAAACACCTATTTTCCCATGGTAGGGAAAGAGATAATAACTGCAGTGAAGTCGCTATTTTTTTAATTATGTGTATGCAAGAAGATGTTGGCGCATCGTCGAGGTACCCCCCCTCTTCGTGAAATAAGAAGAGGAACACTCTGGTAAGAACAACGTCTAGAAATACAAAATGACTAAGGAAGAGCTACCACGAGCAGTTCACAAGTTATGACACATAAGCTACAAGTTCCCAGTCCAAGTCCACCAAGCTAGAACACATTGTTTTTCTATTCTTATTTCATATATAGTATTTCCTGCAATGAGTACAACATTGTATGCAAGCATTATACACAGGCAAAACGTAATACATACCATTTGAACGGCTTTTGAAATACCCAAATAGCACGCTTTGTACAGGCAAGATCAGCGTGATACGGTAGGTGGTCCCACTATTTGTTGCACTGGATAGAATGCACTGTATCAGTTCACGCGATAATAGAGAGTTAGTCACGACAAAGCAACCACTCGACAACAACGGCCCACCAATCCCATGTGATTAGCACCACCACGTTACTGAATCCGCAACGGCTAGAGAAAGATTTTTCGTTGCCAATTTTCTGTACGCAATGTCATGCGTCTGTTTAATGTACCAGATATATAAAAAGGAAGTTGTCTCCATCAACCCGCTGCAGCAAATGCAATTTTCTGCTTGGGAACAAAAATGGTTCCGTGCGTTCATCCGTCATTCGAAATACCGTCGCATAAGGGCTAAGGGTCCGCACACTCATTGATATTCAGGTCCGGCGGCTCGCTAGGGGAAGAGGTGAAGCCACCGTCATTTCCGCTCCCCCACTTCCGGTTTCTCCCAATTTCCGAATCGATTTAAGGCAGCGATATTTGCAGTGTCAGAAACAGCCCCTTTTCGTCGTTTATCTTGCAAACGAAGGTAATTACGTCACAAAGCTCGGCTCCATCCCCGGCAACCATTTATTAGCTGATGGCAGAAACAGCATCGCCAAGAAATGGCAGTAAATTCACTTTTTGCTGGCGAGCGTGCGCGTGCCTTTCCCAACTCTGAAAGTGAAGGTCTGCAAGCATTTTATGCTCCACACTTGCCGGGCTAAATGGTACGCTCTTTGAATTACTACTGGAGCTGAAAAAAGAAATAAGTAAAATAAATGGTCTTCTGACTGTCGGTTTTTGTTCACGCTTCAATTGTTAGTTTTATTTTGCCTGTACTTACAGAGGCAAACCATAAACGTAAATTTAAAAAAAAGAGAGAGGACCATGAGCACTAATTTGATACGTTCACTCGCAATTCTGCATTAAGCGCAAGTCATGCCTTAGGGTGCTGGAAAGAACAAAGATAAAAGAAGTGGATCTGAAGGCGGAGCCACTGACAACCTCTCCATTATTATTGTAGCGACCACGTCGCTTACTCTGCCTATTTTTTTTTTCAGATTGTTGCCCGTATGAGTTAGTTTCCGGCTGTCATTTTCAGAAGTAATCACTCACACTTCAATCACGGTGCGCGCCCGCTCACTAATGCGTGTCAAGCGATCATACAGCTGCAATAAAACATTTGCGCCACAATTTAAGTAAATCGTCTCATACTGAGAGAGTATTGAACTATTATAAGTTACTCTCCCTCCTAGCCACGTTTTAGAGCGAATGTGGCTAGCCGACTCGTCCGTCTGTCGCCTGTACGCCGAAAACTATCATCATCAGCAAGGGCTCGAGCGTCGTCCTCTTCTTCCACAGCTGGCTCGTTGACGCCCCTCAGCGCAACCGCTCGAACGCGCTCGTGCCACACTGCTCCCGCGTTCGTCGTCGTCGTCTTCTGCCACAGCTGGTTCCGTTGCCGCTCATCAAGCCGCTCATCATTCCAGCGTAGAATTTCACTTCTGTCGTCGTAATGTGGAGGTGGTGGAAAAGCATTTATTGGGCTATATATACAGAGAGGCGCTCGGGGAGAGGCCTCTAGTGGGTCTCGCCCCTTGCAATACTGGGCGGAATCCCTTATTCCGCGACCCCGTTGGTCTCGACCGCTGCGTAGGTCCGCCGAACTGTGGAGGCCGCGTTTACGGTGGTATGAGTCATTGCTTAAGGGGGTATGTGCCATTCATTGTCTTACGTGACGGACAGATTTAATTTTGAAGCAATTAATTTTTGAAGAATCGCAAGCGACAATGAGACAACGGTGGATGCGGGCATATACCGTCAGTTACATCGTTTTCTCCGCCGCAGTCGAACGTGTGTAATCTCATTAAGAAACACAACGACGTAACCAATAATTGGGAAAGTCTTTAATGAACCATCGGGATTAACCCAGTGATAAGCACCGGGGCCACACTTTTCAGCTTCGCTGGTTAACCATCTGTACGGAGTGCTTGAGCGGTGATTTTTTGTTTCTCCTTAACTCGTTCGCCGAGCGATCGCGGCTGAGCTCCGCCTCCACTGGTTCTTCATCATGATCTGACGTCGTGTTAATCTACTTCCGGTGTATTGGAGCGAGCGCGCGAAACCTCTCCAACCTCTCCGCTAGCCGGCTGGCCGTCGATCCTCAGCGAGTATCGACGGCCACGGCTTTAAATTTAAGCGGCAACCAAATGAATCATACTTGCGATAATTTTCTATTCTGCTACCGTGCTAGCAGGCTGAATCACCTGCTAGCGTGCTTTTCACGCCACCTTATTTCATGCACGCTTCCCAGAAAGCAGAAATGTGCGCCATATGTTTACTCACTTTAATTGCCACCACCACCACCGAAGTGTCTGGCACAACCTAAATTGGATGACGCGTTGGTGCCAGCGAAACTCCACATGGACGTCTCATACCGTACTCTTCAACATGCCGTTATAATAGTATATGACTAGCCGAATACGTAACATGAATTTCCGCTTTATTAGATGACTGTATGTTTTGCTTGTTCGCAAGTCGTACGCCGATGACAAGTGGTAAATGAAAGTGCTCCCTTTTATCAGAACAAATTAACCAATCACGTGGAAGTCATAATCATGTAACTAACTCTTGTTGAACAAATAATTTGTGCCACACAGCGCTGCAGCCGTATGTCTTTATAAAAAAAAAAAGAAAGAGAATCCGCGAATGAAGCAGTTTTAAACTAGGGGCTCCCAATTTTAGGGTGCCGCTAACCGCTATAGCCTCTGCTCGGTAAGATGCCATCAATCGCCTTTGAAACATTCAGTGCTGTAATGAACTGCGTGTTGAAGATACAATGACCATGAGGCTGACCGGACGCTCTTTCTGTGCCAACAAATGTCTTGATCACATGCAACGGCTGACTGTGGAAAACACAAAAAGCGTGTTTGCGAGGCACGAAAGCGATCACTGCAAGAAGAGAAGTAACGTTCCATGACTACGCTGAACGGCACACGAGAATCTAAATGCCGTCGAAAGACAAAAAAGACTAAAAATAATTATGTATGTATCTAAATGCCTCAGCAGAGACGCTATACGCGACGGACACTCTAAGCTGTTGGTGCGTCACTCCACTAAAAGGCCATTTTTGGGGGGAGCAGGAGATTCAAAGCAAGCGGACGTATGGTACCTTCAATCTCACAGTAGAGACATCCCGCATCTCTACAGCTTTATCAGCGCCTGTACTACAACGCTTAAAAACGCCAATCAAATTATGTGACGACCGGAAGTGTGTCAGACGATTGCCGCAGTTGTTTCCCTTTAAACTAATAAGTAGATGGCTTTAAAACGCTCTATTCACTTTTATCCTCGTGGTCCTTTCTTTTTTTTCTTCCGCACCCGGAAACTGATACCTAGGGCGATATATATTATTGTCATCTAGGCTCATGATTATGCTTAATGTGCAAAGCTCCGAAACCTACCAAGTGCTTCGAGCATCTTCTAGAAAACCTCCTTCGTTCAACGTACGGCGTATTACCCGCTGTCGTTGCTCAAATAACCGTGTTTAGACACCCCTACTTGTGAATGAAGCCAAGCCGTGAAATTCAAGTTCCGCAAAAATCTAAATAATGTAACAAAACACTAATCCCGTTTCCGTCCAGCAGTGCTCTCCGATCAGCCAGACTGTGACACCAAGCAGGAAACTGTCATTGCAATTCAAGTGAACGCGTCCGGCGCCTACACATAGTGAACGGGAGACAGGCGAGCCGCCGCCCAGCTACCTATCCTCGAGGGAGAGCCGACGCGCTTCACCATGCCGATAAGAAATCCCCATGTGGATTTGTACGGAGCCTCACGATGGGTTAGGGTGAAGAGCAATGTGGCTTCGAATGGATTCATCTCGATGCGATGCACGGCGAAGTGCGCACTCCGGGCACGGCGTTCAACAGAGTTCCAAGGTAAGCCTTGACAGGGCCTCTGTCTGCCGACTGGTGGTCTACGCCGCAGAGTTTACGAGGGGGACGTCGAGAGCATCTGAGCCAATAAAGCTTAGGCACGCGCCCTGAGAGCGGTAGAAGCAAGGCAGGGAGGTTAGCCAATTGATTGCTGCTGGTTTGTTACCCTTTATAATAGGGAAAAGTGAAATAATATACGAAAAAAAAGAGAGGAAAGAGCGACAGAAAGTATTAACGCACGCTCATGTTCGAAAGCGTTCACCGCGCATTCGAAATCGGTTACAGTCGTCCTTGATCCTTGCTGGGCTCTACTAGTTTTTGTGAGGACGATCGCATGGGCCCCAGTATCTTCTGTTATCGGAGCTGCCTAATGTACAATCGACATGGCACAGCACACAAATAATGTTATTTTTAGCCTTCATTACACTGCAATACACTACACTACACTACACTACACTAGGCCCGGCGTCCTCGTCATCGGAAACTCGACGGTACACACCACTTGGCCCGGCGTCCTAGTCGTCTACTTCCATCGCGAACGGAACGGGCGGGAAACCGCAACGCGCATGGAGCCAAAGTCCATTACTGATACGGTGGGTATCTAAAGTGTACGATTGTGTGCTTTGGTGTGCGGCAATCAGACTTTCCTTCATTGTTTCTCATTTTTCCTGACACTTAATTAGCTCTTTACTGTACTAACCATGCGATTTTATGTCATATCTATCATCAACAATAAGTAGAACCATCGATATCTACCTGTTTTTTTTTCAAATTATTTATTTTTAATTTCGTCCCACCTCTGTGACAAACCGAAAGTCGGTCCCGAACCGGAAGTTGCTGCGCAAGAAACGAAGAGTGTCACGCGGTGCTCGTGCCACTAAAGGAGGTGTAATGTTTCGAAGTGCTGCACCAGGTAGCGCCAATGCACGATATGAGTGGGTCAGCGAGCTCAGCTTCCGACTACTTGGGAGTACATGAATCAACGAATGCTTTATGTTGTGTAGTTGAGCGGAATAAGAGCAGAGAGAAACGATGTGGACAGGACAGACGCTCTGAGTTCTGTATTCGTCCCAGTCATTTAAGCAATGGAGTTCTAACGAAAAGTTACAAATAAGTAGCTTGAGGATATCTGTGGCCCAAGTAACAAGTACGAGCACACTTCATACAGGGAGCGGGGCACGCAGGCACTCTATTGATGTCAGCATGCAATGATGAAACACCATATCAACTATGATCAGGACACAAGACGCAATATCAAACATGTTGAAATAAGAGATTCACTACAAAATACCAAACAATTAAGAAAAGAAAATGTAAACAAATCGGATATTAGAACAGTATAGTTGGATAGTTTTCGTTAAATGTAGCTTGAAGGAAGCGGAAGAAAAGTCTAAACATTACAGGAGAGGCATCATAATTATTCATTGCAGGCTCTGTTGGCCGCATTTTGTCCTTACACGCGTACCTAACCATTTATTTGCATATATCGCAGAAATTCGTTGATGTTTGCGTGTCATTTAAGAGAGAGCTTTCAGATGTTCAGAAACACTATGCATATACAAAGTAATAACTGCTATTTAGTCTTTAATCTTCTGTTACTCCGAGGAAGAATTGCCGACATAGTCTCGGAGTCGCTATTCTTGTTTTTTTTTTTTCTTTCTTTTTTTTCATCTCACCTCTACTTGCGCATCAACTGACTTGTCCAAAAAGAAAGAAAGAAAAAAAAACAGGAGAGAACTCTTCTATCTTGCATGTTTCGCGCGGTTAACGAAGTTAGCAACCCGGTAGCGACAGGAGCTCGGAAAAGAAGGCGCTATATAACGAAACTCGTCTTCACAGTTCGTGCGATGTCAATAGACTTTCCGCAAATGAGTCAACCCTTTATTGTCAGCCCCCTCAGCTCATTGCTAGCTGTAAAAATGCCAAGGACTTCAACGTTCCGACGACGAACTTGAACTGAGGATGAAGGAAGCGACGAAATGAATCAGAAATGAAATTAACACGTGACAGAGTCAAACGCCTTCTAATGTACTTACTGTGTGAAGGAAAATTTCAAATCGTCCAGAAAAGTGAAAGCTTTCGGCAAGTTCGCGAAAGACATATCAGCACTAAGACGATCACAAAGAACAACACAAAGATGAACATTCGGCAACTTCGCCATTGACATGAAAAAGAGATCATATATGTATACAAATAAATAACTACACCACATCATTTAATTATCAGTTTTTAACGATCCATGGTGTGTCCCTCTCCATTCGCACTGTTGACTCAGGTCACCGTTATCAAATGTTCTTGCTTGAACGCATAAGTCATGTCCGCTTACAGTGAACTCATTACTCTGTGGATTAGATAGCCCTTCCGAACGTATTATGCGAACCCTGGGAAGGTGAAAGGCTTACCGAGTCGATACCAGGCAGTCAAGTGAATAAACACCCATTAGATACGCACATCCAACCAAAGGTCATTTTCCAACACAACTTCGCAAACTCGCACAATCTTACGCCCAGTATTTGCGTGCATATTTGAACGCAGCAGGATTGGCTAGACCGTAAACATTTATACAGCACCGCCTACATACCCCTAACTAAGCTGCATGCGTATACCTTTGTGAATCGGCCGCAGAAGGAACTCGTCTCTCGAGCATGGGGAAGTCAATGCTCTCCGTTCAAGTTCGTAAACCACCTTTGCGCCCGCGCTCCCACCAGACTGAACAAGTGCCTCCCGCACACCCAGCCCCTTGCCTCATTAAACCGGCATAGAACGCGCCTGTAATAACCTGCGCTGTCTGAACCTCTTAAATCATGCGACGTCGGGCGCTCGGCGTGATTCGTAGAAACATGCTGGGTTGGGTGGGATTGCACAGATGGGTTGTTTACGCGGCGGGTGGGTCGGGCGACGCCTAATAAGGACTCTGCTCACTCGCTCGTTTTAGTGAGTGCGTTGCGTAATTAAAGGTTGGACGCAATGAGAAACGTATGTTTGCTTGTGTGTGCGAAGGTCACGTGCGTGACACTGTGTCTTTTGCGAAATATGCCGCTCATGTAAATCTGTGGTCGGCGATATTTAGCATTTGCACTGTTGCTCCTTCTGCATTTAATTTTTTTCCTTGGCTCTTGCGAGGACGATAAGCTTTACTAAAGCCACCTGCTTGAGGCGTGTAAATATCTCGATTTTTGATTTTGTTGAGTAAGCACTGAACCTCGGCATAGATATACGCAAAGCGCCAGGTAAGGCTACACCTTCTGAAATATTATTCCTGCCTTCTCATATTACTTCTTTTTTTTCGCATTCCCTTCGTGTCATCGTAATCAACAGTAGTTAAAATGTCAACTTCCTTCTTACTTGATTCAGCGCTTTCCCGACCGTAACTTTAGCTCAGTGAGCACGGAAATCAGGATTATAATTTGTTTACGTATTAAGAGTTGCAAGCAATTGCACGACCTTTCAGAATAGGGAGGCAGACCACTCGGCGCCACTCATTACGTAAGTCTCCCACTCTCCCCACACGTGCGCGCTCGCACAGTCGTGCGCCATGCACCAAATCAAGACTTCCTAAGGTGCAATTCTTCAGTCTTTAGGAACAATCAGCACCGAGACGTGACTGACTATACTGTAGTCTTATGTTATGCAATCATTAGGTCACGCTGGTTCCCAACTTAAGTGATGCCTGTTTGGCTTCCTGCTTTCGTTTTCGTTTTTCTTTTTTGTAAGAGCGTACTATCATCCAAGTATAGCAGTGAATCGTCTCTGGCGTTTTGCGAAAGGGTTGCTAAATCTACGTTTTTCCCGTCTACAGACACGACCAGCTAGGGGGGACCTGCCGCACAAAAGTGCAGGCAACTGAGCCTTCGGAAGCAAGTGTGCGCGCTACGCACCTTCCTCTTGCTCGCTGTGATTCAGCCTTGATTAATAGCGCTTACTGCACGTAATGAGTGGCAGTGACACGAAAATGGCTCCAGAGAGATCAACGACGGTGCACCGCTGAACGTCACGTTTTTTCCCCTTCGCGCGGGAATGAGATAATGATGATTAATGCTGCTGTTTCCGACAGGCCGCGCCTGCCGAACTAAATGCGAGAAAAAGGAATTACAAGTGGCAGGAGCGTGTCCTCGGTAAGCTTAGCTGACTCGTAGAATCCTGCCGGCTTTTTTTTTCTGTGCATGTATTTCCTCGCTGCAGCTTCTCCTCTGGGATCGTCTGCAAAAGCCTTTCGGCGCCTTCAGTACGACTCAGAACTTTGGTTTTTCTGGCGAACACAGTGACTATGAATCTTGCGTTTCCTCCAGAGCAACGAAGGGGAACGCATTTCTGGCCTGTGTTTTCGTCCCGGCGTTGTCCCGGCGTCGGTACGTTAATTTCACCATGCGTGATAAATACGCTGGTATGAATTCAAGGCCGTAACATACGCACACTACGAAGTGCACCTATTCATTCGCTGACAACTTGGAGTACATTTAAGCCGGTATTCAAGTACGATTTGCCAGCCACACCGAATGACATGGTACTGAGATGGCCGATGAACTAACCAAAAAAGAACCTGAACGAAAAAATTCATTGGCGATACCAGTGTCAACGTTGGATATCCGCAATCTTATAAGACAAGTGTCTTTCCGTTGTTCTGTGGAGAAGTGGTTCGACGGCAATACGGTTAAAGACGCATTGGTACGCGAAATTGAGCCACGTGGGTAAATTCAACGCAACAGCAAATATCTCGGGACACACAGGTACATTAATTCACCGGCTTCAACTGGAAGAGGCATATGCAAATAGTTTCCTGCGCTGAATACGCCACTCTACTTCTCGCTATTGCTCTGGTCATAAAATTTGTTAGTTTACGACGTACTTCGTGACTGCGAGAAATACCCCCTAAAGAGAACGCTGCCAATAATAGAAATATATAAAGATTGCACAACTGCCCCCTTAAATATAAAAAAAATTGCTTGGACCGCGGTCAGGGAGTCACCTGCTGCAAAAGGCGAACACATTGTTAAAAGACTTTCTATAGTAGACACGGGGTTAGATCAGCGTTTGTGATAAGTCATACAGTGAAATTATTTATGTAGTGAAAAGGCGCTGCAGCATTTTTCGAGATGCGTCAGCCCCTGACCGCTTGCAACGAACAAAACAACGAACGCTTCATTGCAGCTTCGTTGCATGTGTGTGCGCACGTACAGTAAATTTCTGTCCTATTTTATTACCCTTTGGCCATTTCCTCATTGCAGGGTAGCCAACCGGGCTCAGCCTGCTTAACCTTCCTGCCTTTCATTTATCACTTCTCTCTCTCTCACTTGCACTTTGTACTGTGTATTGAAATTCAAATCAGCAGTATGTTTGCACCTGCCATGCATGTTATAGTACGTGGAGGAATACTGCACCAAAGGCTAAAGACTGCAAAGGGTGTAAAGCGTTTGGATATCGGCACGGACGACGTCAGAGGTAGAGTGAACTCTCCGTTGCAGCATTATATAGTAACGAGTCGTATATCATAACAACTATAATTCCCGTTAAATATTATACATCTGTTATTAAAATAATTTTTGTAATTTAGTTATTTCACATATATTGCTGTTTACATGGTTTTTTGTTTTGTTTTTGTTTTTCTGTACAACTTGAAAAATGGTATCGGCGAGCTATTTTCTACCTCAATTTCTCCCCACAACAATTTAAAACAAAATATGAAAGACATTTCAGTCATCTTGCAGGGGGTGCGCTCTGGAAATGCCGATGCCGACCCCCCCCCCCCCCCCTCCCCTCCCTGAACCCAAAGTACACAGGAATTATTGTCTTTTGTGGTTGAACTGTCGTGCATCGTAGTATGGTAATGCGCCAAAAGTCATGTCACATCCGACCGCCGATAGAATGGCAGAGGACTCTCCAGAGTTCACAGGGGAATGAACCGAACACATCGACTAATTTGTCAGCACAAAACTGCAATTTCGTTCACCATTCACTCGCAAACGAGACTCAAAGCAACAACCATTCGCCTCGTTGTATTTGGGCGGAAATGAGTTTCGATCACTCAGCGCCGTTTTGCGACCGCGCACATCCTACCGGCTTTATTATCAGAGACTTGGAGCATACAAGGCCGCAAACTGTGGTCGTACAGTACCTGAAAGTTCATTGACACTCGTGCACTCACAGAGATAGACGGACAGAAATGGAGGATAAACGAGAGAAAGAGAGAGAGAGAGAAAAGCGCATTCAAACGGATTTTTTTTATTTTGTCGATATGGTAGCTGGCACGGCTACGAGTATAAGTGCACAAAGAGGCCAGAAAAGAGGCGATCATACAAAAGCGACAGAATTAAATATTTGCGCCGTTTTCTTTGTTATTTGTCTCGGTTGACAGCGCCATATACGACGTTCTTTTGTCCTGCCTTCTCCCTTCCGGGAAGTCGGTAATGAAGGACCGCCCGCACTGGCGGCAACGGCTTGGGAAGTCCACCAGTGCGGCACGTCTAAGCGATTCGGCGCCGCTGAATCTGGCGCCTATAATGATGCACCATTCCGTGCGTGACTGGCAGTATACGAACGTGCGTGGTTCTACGGAGGCTTTCTTCGTGGTTGTTGTCCACACTGTGACACGAATGCGCACCTGCAAGCATTCCAAAGGCTGCAAACTATGTGCACGGAGCGCACGTATATGCTTCTCGAAGTTTAGTACCACAATGACCTTAATAGCGCCGCAATATTATGAAATGTGCACTTGCCCTGTGAGAATATGAGAGATATGAAAGAAATTTTGCTGCCAGCAGCACTTACGAGCTGCAGGAAACAGATCGATCGTGCTTGTTTTTTCGTTCGTTCCTTCGTTCGTTCGTTACTGCCTTCCTTCGTTCGATCCTTCCTTCCTTCCTTCCTTCCTTCATTTGTTCCTTAATTCCTTCCTTCACTTGTTCCTTCCTTCCTTCGTTCTTTCCTTCCTTCCTTCCTTCGTTCCTTCCTTCCTTCCTTCCTTCGTTCCTTCCTTCATTTGTTCCTTACTTCCTTCCTTCACTTGTTCCTTCCTTCCTTCGTTCTTTCGTTCCTTCCTTCCTTCCTTCGTTCCTTCCTTCATTTGTTCCTTACTTCCTTCCTTCACTTGTTCCTTCCTTCCTTCGTTCTTTCTTTCGTTCCTTCCTTCCTTCGTTCCTTCCTTCATTTGTTCCTTACTTCCTTCCTTCACTTGTTCGTTCCTTCCTTCGTTCTTTCGTTCCTTCCTTCCTTCCTTCGTTCTTTCGTTCCTTCCTTCCTTCCTTCCTTCGTTCCTTCCTTCATTTGTTCCTTCCTTCCTTCGTTCTTTCGTTCCTTCCTTCCTTCCTTCTTTCCTTCCTTCCTTCGTTCCTTCCTTCATTTGTTCCTTACTTCCTTCCTTCACTTGTTCCTTCCTTCCTTCGTTCTTTCGTTCCTTCCTTCCTTCCTTCGTTCCTTCCTTCCTTCCTTCGTTCCTTCCTTCATTTGTTCCTTACTTCCTTCCTTCACTTGTTCCTTCCTTCCTTCGTTCTTTCTTTCGTTCCTTCCTTCCTTCGTTCCTTCCTTCATTTGTTCCTTACTTCCTTCCTTCACTTGTTCGTTCCTTCCTTCGTTCTTTCGTTCCTTCCTTCCTTCCTTCCTTCGTTCCTTCCTTCATTTGTTCCTTCCTTCCTTCGTTCTTTCGTTCCTTCCTTCCTTCTTTCCTTCCTTCCTTCGTTCCTTCCTTCATTTGTTCCTTACTTCCTTCCTTCACTTGTTCCTTACTTCCTTCTTTCACTTGTTCTTTCGTTCCTTCCTTCCTTCGTTCTTTCGTTCCTTCCTTCCTTCGTTCCTTCCTTCATTTGTTCCTTACTTCCTTCCTTCACTTGTTCCTTCCTTCCTTCGTTCTTTCGTTCCTTCCTTCCTTCCTTCCTTCCTTCCTTCCTTCGTTCCTTCATTTGTTCCTTACTTCCTTCCTTCACTTGTTCCTTCCTTCCTTCGTTCTTTCGTTCCTTCCTTCCTTCCTTCGTTCCTTCCTTCATTTGTTCCTTACTTCCTTCCTTCACTTGCTCCTTCCTTCCTTCGTTCTTTCGTTCGGTATTTTCCTTCCTTCCTTCCTTCCTTCCTTCGATCGATCTTACGTTTCTTCATTAGTTCCTTGATTCGTCCAAGACCACGTGGGTTCCTCTAAACGTATCCTGGAGTCCAGGGATTCGTAACTGCTGTTCGAAGTAACTGAGTTAAGCAAATTAGTGAGTCACCGAAGACCAGCATGAGTTTTTATTTTTTTTATTTTTGACAGTATACATGGAATCAAGTTAGACTGTGTGAGGCCTGTCTCATCAACGCGTGCAACAGCGGGTGTTTTATCCTCCGTGGATACTTCTAAAGAGAGCGTGCTTTCGCATAGGAAAACGTGATAGACGAAGAATTCTTTAAACTACGCGTATTCAGGCCTTCTGCAAAATCCACCGTGCAGAAACGTCCACGTTCGTTCATGCGTGTGCATCAGGAAAGCAAACTCATCGGATAAATGTCTAACAATACGAACTATCTTTACTGTGTTTTTCAAGCTTCAGTATAATGAACATTCTTACGTAAAGAGGCAAATGCGAACGACCTCCCGATCATACGTATATACTGGAAGGCTACCTGCCATACGTATATATACTTCACACTGGCGCAACCACTAGAGCGACCGCGCAGCCACGGGCTAATAGGACAAAAAAATTAGGATGTATCAGGGCGATAACAGAAAACATTTGACAAATGGATCTGTTTTTTTATCGTATAGAAAGAGCGGAGCAGAACGCTCACCTTATTTTATCGCACAGGAGTTTACGCAACCACTGGACTTATGATGCGGCGCCTCGTTAGTCGCGTTTTGTCCCCACACATTTAGTTCGCGTCCCTTGCTTTGATGGAGTGGGCCACGAAATTAATCCCGAAAGGAGGACTCCGCCAGTCGAAAGCCAGGAAACAAACACAGCGCACAGCGCCTCTCCTTCCATAGTCCGCGATAAAAAATAAAAAAAAAAAGCGTGGGCATCTTGCACTATAGTGGTGCACGGCTACAGTAAACAGTGGAGCTGGTGATCGACCTATGTGCTTAGAGGTTCTACTCGGCTTGGCTAAGTTTTGTTAGGAAATGCTAAGTGCTACTAGGTACGGTATTCCGAATCGGCTCGCCGCCGACGCGCAGATTCTCGCTTGGCCGCACGACGCGCTTCAAGATGAGCGGCTTCTTCTTCGGGTATCCGGATCTTCTTTGGTCGTCCCATGTCAAGGCTACATGTATCGCCACATAGTCAACGAGAGTTCTGCCGCCGTCGCCGCGGCTCCGACCTTTATCTCCCCGGTGACGTCATGGCCAAGCTGCACCTCCACACTTGCCGGGGCGTGTCTGGTCGAAACCCGCCCAGCCGGCGCCAGAGGCGCCTGCTGCAGTCACGGACACCGCGCGCGTTCGGCTGTGTACCTCATAATCAGATGGTGGTTTCGGCGCGGTTAACCCAATATTGCCATTTAATTTTATTGCGATAGCAATTATATGGACACTCAAAAGCAGATTTCTGCCGTCGGCGTCGCCGTCGCCGTCGGCGTCGCCGTCGCCGTCGCCGTCGCCGTGAGGTTCCGTATGACGTCAATGGAGATGAAATCGTGGCCGCGCGCCGCCGAACGCTGTATGTGCGAGTGAAAGGGCGCGAGGGACGCGCTCTTTCACGGGGAGTGAACGCACGGCGGAGAACAAACGCGCGTTCTGCGCCGTGCTTCCTTAAGGGCTGCAGAAGTAGGCGTCTCTTTCCTCCTTTACAATCACCATATATGTAGAGCAAACGCGCCTTCTTCAGACGCGCGAGAGGCCGTGGGGGAGGGGGAAGGAAGGGACGCGACGTTTAGCTGCGGCACCAAGTGCCTATTTATATGAGAGGCTCCAGCAACAGTCACCAACGCCGCACGCATTTTGAGCTAACGCGGGCAAAACGCCGATGGCGTCGACAACAGTTCTGCGTGTTGTTGCTACCAAAGCCGCTCACCTTACTTCGTATGACATTGCTGTGTTGCTATCGCATTCATTGCTTCGCCCTTAGGGCGAAACTGTGACATTTTTTTTAAGGCGTCCGTTCGAGAAATGGTAAACGCAGGCAACACAGACGCGTATGAACGAGGCAAGTCTGTTCTAGACTTGAACACGTCTTTTACTTTTTTCAGATGCAGAACTGTTTCGCGCATTTTGTTTTCCGGGTTGTCAAATTGTGCCTGACGTGTTTTAACACCGTTTAGCCTCGATCGAAGCCTTCGAGCGGTCTGTCCGTCACGTCGTAACATACGGTGTGCGAGAATAATAAGGGAACGCACCGGCCTTTCGTAAAGCTTTCTTCTTAGCAGCGCTTGCCAAGCATGCGGCGTAACCAGCTTTCCGGTGGTCGCGGGTGGGCTTTTAGGTTTACTCGGACAATCCATCAGGAACTGGTAGCGGTGCGCGACGCCTTAAGAATACGGAAGAAAGCTGTATTCCGGGTGTGTGCCGCCACCTGGGAGCGTGCTTGTTGGGATTTCAGTATAGCCGGAGGTACCTGTGACGTAGTAAGCTGAAGCGATGGTAATAGTAAGAGCTCAGCGTGAGTCTTCATAACGGTAATCGATCCCAGGTGTTGCCCGGCGATGTCAATATCTTACTTTAGGTCCTCATACACAACAAGTTCTTCAATCTGGCTATCAACTTTCACGAGCGTTACCTCATTTTGCCTGAAGACATTCAAACGTTCAGTCAGTTCACATAGACAACTCTACGCCGTTCATACATTCCTTCGTTTGCTTTCTTTTTACTTTTAATTCATTCTTCCATAGCCTTCTTCCATTTCAACAGTGTAGGGTAGAGCCCGAGATGTACTTTAGTTATCCTCCCCGTCTTCCCTTTGCTATTATCTTCCTCTCTGCTTCCGCACTTCTCCGCAGACGGCCGCGCTGCTTGCTCAGATTATTTTATCAAGTCGGGAAAGTTACTTTTACAGCGAAGCTGTTTAGGGCTACCTTCCCCAGGATCGTGTCCGCGTGTAGAAAACAACTATCATCATCAGCATTGGCTCAAGCGTCATCGTCTTCTTTCGCACCTGGCTCGTTGCCGCCCCCAGGTTTGCGATCGTGCCGTTGAATGCCACGCCGACCACGAGCGCGTGCCCACAGCATCCAACGACACGTAGAACAACAACAAAATGACTCGTAGAACAATAATTTCGACTCCATGTGTGTTTAGGTTTGGTTCCATGTGCGTGGCGGTTACCCGCCAGTTGTGCCTCAGCACGGATGTCAAAACAAAACAGCTGATTTATGGCCCATTGTTATACCCCTCACCACTGCAGACGCCTCTTTCTCAAGTGCCGCGATACTCGGAGGCGGCACGTCCCACCGATCGTTGTGCCCCTTTGTCTAATAACGTAGCGATCGCGCTAGCGTTGTTATCAGCAATTGCCCTTTGAACTCGCTATGGGAGAGACGCTCGTTTAAACAGATCTTCCAGGATCCTGACGAGAGGATCCTGACGACGCCATGCAGTGTGCCGCGGCTATCAACGATGTGGCTCATATGCTAGTCTATGACGATGGGGCGGACTTGGCGCAACAAACGCACTACTTGGCCATCGCGCCGGGCGAAAACAAGACGCTGACTCCTTTCTGTTTGACGAACATGCCGAAAATGCTCAATAGAGTCAATAATGATAATATATAAATTCACTATACCAATATTCACTATAGCAGATCCACCATAGTCACAGCTTCGCTGGTTTCCATTCTCAAACGGTTTCGCGACCGCACGGAAAACAGAGAGACTAAGGTAGTTCGCTAACCGATTGGACAACGCGCCCAAGTGCCATCGCAAGAAAGGACTGGCAATACATTCGTCAGGGGAGATACGAAGTAAGAAAAAGGAAACGCGCACTTCCTCCCGGGCCACTAAATATAACAGGAATATTTAAAGGAACTAAAAATAAAAATAATAAGAACTCAGGCTAAACCATAAAAGATAATAACCGGCCAGATCAAAACCAAGGAAGCGGGCATAGGGATCAGCGGCCATTCATTTACGTCAAATAAGAAAGCATTGAAGTGCGTAAATGCAATTTATATACAATAAAGAAAGTAGAAAATGCGGTAGGAAAAGAAAATAAGGAGAGTAAACATTATATGCGCCTAGTCATCGCTGAGATATCGACGCAGCCACAAGAAGGTATACTGCAGATGCACCCATTAATACGCAATCCACTCAAGACACTCAAGAGTGGGCAATGTTGCCTGCATACCAGTTCAGGGTGCAACATTTTGTTATTCAGTTGCCCCCCCCCCCCCCCCCCCCCCCCCAAACTTTCTCTTGGAATGCAGCCCAAGGTTAGGCGGGCGGATGTGCTTCTCGACGTTGTTCACCGTACCCACTGTCTCCGTCTTATGCAAGCTTTGCTGACGTCCGAAACGCCCAGATTCCAGCTTCTTCAAGTTCCAGTTTCAAGAGGCTTGCAAAGGCTGGGACCAAAAGACGAAATGAAAAGAAGCTGGCAACCAAGTTCTCTTTCTTTGTTGCGTTCCTTCCTCACTGCGTCTCAGTTGCCACGCATGCGAGACAGCACTACCTGAAGGGTGGGCATTTACTTTTAGACCATGATGTGTTCGTCAAGTGCTTTGAAACAGGATGTGTTGCACTGGTGCACCACGTCGGAGGATTGTCGGGAAGCGGACGGCTTCAGTGGTGGCTAAGTTGAGTGGAAATAAATGCGTAAATTTTGTGCCATTCTCAGTTCTCACAGATTCATGCACTGTTAATTGGTAACCAAGAAGTCGGGACGAAACGAAAACTGTATGAAAACAGCAAGAACCGTAACCACAGGAACAATAAGCAAACACTGAAAGGATCCTGCATTGACTAGTTATAGGCAGGCTGTGCGACTCGGGCTGGCAGTAAATACAGTTTCGTAGCTCTATTGATAACTAGCGATCGCTCTGCGCCTTACTTACACAGAGTGCCCCTATAATAAAGACGCGTAGCACACAACCCTTAACGCTGTCATGTGCGACGTTACCATTTAAGCTACGCTGTTTTGGTACCTCAAAATTTTGATTTCGGCGCGGCAAGCTTCACGCATAGCCGTTTGTGAAACCCTCGAGCAAGTTTTCAGCTGTGAATTGTTCAGTAAACTGATTACTAATGAATTAAGTACTGTAGTAAGTAAGCTTGAACTCAACTAAAGTTTCATCGTTTGTTTGCGCAAATGTACTCTCCATGGTCATAAATCAACGTGAACAAGTTCTAATTTTCCGTGATGTGTAACTGGTCTTGGTCGTTACAGGGTTAAGCGCGCATACGTTTAAATGGCTCTAACGATTATTACTGGTTAGTTAAGCGTAAGGTGCATAAAAAGCTATCCTGCCCACCAAACATGGCGATTCCATAGAGAGTAGACAGGTAACGCGAAAATGCAGCGGCGCATGATACTCTTTGTTCTCAAAGACATTACGTTGCATGACCACTTGACACACCTTCAAGGGCTTGCACCCGTTTGTCTCACAAATGACGCGCATTCTTCAATCAACCATTTTTACGCGCGGCGTGAATCGCCCACTCCAGGCACAAAATAATCTTGGTAACGTCGTGGAGCGAAGCGGTATAACTTGCCAACTTTCTCTGTATTTTCCCGCAAACACGGTAACGACTACGAGAGCGCAATGAAGCACCCGTCTTCGTTCGTAGGCCTCTTTCTATTTTCGCCCAGTCAGGCCGACTTCTCTCGGACGCGGACCACCAGAAGCCGAAACCCATATCGCGTAGTCCGGGGATATTTGTCCTACGCACTACCCTCTGCACTTCGTAATCCACAATCCTTCTTTTTCTCCGCGACACCCTTGTTCGAATGTTCCGCAAAGCCAAGAGGATAGCGGGGCGCACTGCTATGTTTAGTCGCACGAGGAAACGGCCGCGGAGAAGCGCCAATGGCATGTTCCAGCTCAGCACTCGCCGGCCGCCGTGATGAAGGGCTGAACCGCCTGCGTTACGGCAGCGTGTGGAGGGCTTAACAAAAACATTCTCGGCCTAGTCTTCGCTCACTTTGTACACAGCCGAGGCGTGCGACTGCGGGCTTCTGGGGCTAGATGTTTTTCGGCCTTGTGCGCGCCCATTGCTTTGAGGACGCTACATAAAGGTCACCGCCAGGCAGTCTCGATGCGATGCCGACGAGTGAGGCGATCAGTATGCGTGGTATTTCGCAAATAGTGATACGGGAAAAAGCGTACTTCATATCCAGACTACCTTCAGGCCACTACTTCGCAGTGGCGTGAAGGTTGCCGGGATATTGACGGGAGGCCTATGTAAAGGTATCGATCGCCGGGCAAGTTGGCACAGACGGAATCTTCTGCCCCGTGGCAGGTTCTGATGTCAAAGGTTCACCTTTTGTTATTCAGCGCGATTTTTTTTATAGTTTTCTCGTTTTATGTCATTGTTTTTTATTGCTGAGATATACTTAAAACAAAAACAAAACAAGAAAAGATACAATGTGCTTATCTACGTATACGTATATAGAGGAGACAACGTGCTTGGTTTATGTCAGTTGATAATAAACACAAATTATAGCTGCTTGATTTGAATTGAATTCTGGAGTTTTACGCACCAAAACCACGAACTGATTATGGGGCACGCCGTAGTGGACGACGGATTAATTTTGACTACCAGCGGACCGTTAACGTGCCGCTGTGCACGGGACACGGGTGTTTTTGCATTTCGCCTGCATCAAAGTGTGGCCGCCACAGCCGGGATTTGATCGCACGACCTTCTACAGTGAGCTGAAGATGACACATTTTTTTTGTGTATTTGTGACAGCTGACAAAAACACTTTCACTGAAAATCCGTCCTGTCCGGAGCGGTGGCCTAGTGGTTGCGCATACGCCTCGTATGCGCTGGTTGCTGGGTTTGAATCCCGGTACCACCGAAAACCCACCGCTATTTATTATTGGCTAGAGATATCACCCTGGCCAACTACTTGTGCAACTACATGCTGGACTACTTGTGGGAATTCTCATTTCGAATGCGGACCCTTTATAGACTGCTAGGCGTGGTCTCTATAGGCGCCCTTTGTCCAAACACTGACGGCCTTGTCGTAGAGCATATACGCTGCCATTGTGGGAGGCAGGCTATATAGAGCTAGCGCTGGGTGCCTACCCGTAATAAAGGGTGTCCCAAAATTCCCGCAAAATTTGAATTTCGTGCCATTTGTGCGTTGGCGTGTTGCCAACGGAAAAAGAAAGACACGATGCGAGCTGACAGTTCAGGGTTATTAAAAATGTTGCGCTACACGAAAGAACAACGCGTTTATATTGTTGAGCAATATTTCAAAAATAATGAAGGCTTGGCAGCTACAGTCCGCTATTTTCGTACTGGATGTGGTCTGTATAGTGATTTAATTTCTTGAACTGTGGGGAGATTGGGGTTCTTTGAAGTCTGAGGTTTATGCCAACAAATCCACGACCACCCACGACTTGGAGGAGGAAACTGAGCACTCTATCAGCGAAAATCAGCCTCACTTATGCAAAACGGTCATAGAGAGAGAGAGAGAGAGAAATAGAAGATAGGAAAGGCAGGGAGGTTAACCAGACACACGTCATGGAAAATTTCAACAAAAGAGTGCGCATGTGCTAGCAACGCCATGAAGGCCATTAACCCGATATGCTATTCCATACATAAACCAATGCTGTATAGATTATGAATCAATAAAAGATTTACAATTTTTAGTTACAAACCTGTCTCTTTCAAATGTACTTGCGTGAATGTTCGGACACCCTTTATAAGTATAAGGGCGCCCCCTACCAAAAATCATTATGGATCCTACACGCTCGAAAAGGGGTCAATCTCTCCAAACCGACGGTCATTTCTTATATTGCTCGGTATCTCTGCCTTGTGGGAGCGCGTGGTAACTTCTGCTATTAAGAGGTCATCCACCCTCGAGGAGCAGCCATCTACGGGCGTTCTTCTGATGCTCCTGACGGACAGCCGAGAAAATGTATGCCAGGACAAACTTTCACTAGACCTTGTCTATGCGCGAACGAGATATCTAAATTTTGAAAGATTCTAAAGCTTGCCATTTTTAGCGCCACGGCAGACTAAGGCAGCCGGCGGAGAGCGTTCAAGTTTCTTAACTGCCTTCACGTGCACTTCTTTTTGACTTGAGTTATCTTTGTCAAGGTTCCAGCATCATCTAAAGATTGCACCATGAAATATTTGCAAGCTTTAGGAGGTTCACTGGCAGCTGACGCTTTCCTTGATCTTTGAATACGCCAGCATTTCTCGTAGGTCTGCTAAAGCTTTTCACCGAAGGAATGGTGTCAGAAAAAAAAAGAAAAAAAAAACAACAACAACGTAAAATAAAGCCTTACGACACAGAGAAATATAAGTGGCTTTCTTTGAAAATTTGTTATTTATTGCATTGAAAGTTTGCATTGAAAGTTTTGAGCAGAAAGGGCACCAGCGACTTTCTTTCTTCCTTATTTTATGCGAGAAAAGGGAAGTTCGGCGAAGCTTGTTTCGCGATCGGCTCCGTAGGAGAACAGTGGGCCCAGTTCACCACAACTCAGGCTCGTTCCGACAGCCACTCTGAATGGCCGAGGTTTTCTGGGACACCACGGTGTGAGCTGTGTTTGTTCGCCTAGGGAGGAATATATCTCTCGCCATCTGTGTTTTCTTTTCGCGCTCCGCTCAGGCGCCCTCGACTCACCATGTGGCAGCCGTGCGCGTCGTCGTAAGCTCGGAGGCATGCGATCCAGAATGGAAGGAGTTTTTCTGTAGGCTTTCGTTACAATGACCTCCGGCCGGCCGAATTTCTCTGCAGTGAAAGCGTAAACACCCATACTCCCGTTCTCTCTCTCTCTCTCACACACACACACACACACACGAATGCGCAACGCACGCACGCACACACACACACAAACACACACACACACACACACACACACACACACACACATGCACACATACACACACATGCACACATACACACACATGCACACACACGAGTTGCATAAGGCAATAAAGAACGGCAACACAAACAGTAAATATCCGGTTCCAGCGTGAGAAACAAAGGCAAAAGCAATCAAGCGCTACGCTCAAAGTTAACACCTTCTTCACTGGACATTGCGCAATTACGCAGTTTTCCTCAACTCATGATTGTGAAATGCTCTACTTTGGGTTGTTTATTTAGTGCAAATGGGGAGGTTGGTGGAATTCATGCCCACGTCTTAAAGATTACACGTGCAGGTTTGTCCAGGGGCACCAAACGAAAGCTAAGCCCTTTGGCTAGACTAAAACAATGCGGCAATATACCGCCCTATGACCGATACAACATCGTGCGATACAGAGCAGTGGTGTCTACACACGAATAACAAAGCGCAAAATCAACGGCGTGAAAAAAGTATAATTGCCCTCGACATAAGTTCGCCCAGCTGGAATTTGCTCTGACGAACAATTCTAGAGTAACAGTATTTTGTGAATACGACACCAGGCTTCTCTAGCGCACGATGCCGCTGACGCACATGTACTTTTACTCATCAGTCGCCGCTTCAGGCGCACGTTGACAAATCTGTGTTTTTTTTTTTTTTCGGCGTGGTGGTGTAGTGCCACCTGACATGAACTCAGCCAATCGCAACTGCTGCCTCCAAGCTTTCGGTGTTTACCATAGGGTCTCATTACGTCTTCATTTTTTTTGTGCGTAGTTATGACACACAAGAAGCTTCAAACAACACGATACGAACCAAAAATGACGACACGAACTGCATCAGAGTAGGTTTGAAAGATATTACTGTATATTGTCTTTTCTTTTCTCGGCGATTTGTTTTACTTAATGCTATACTGCCGATTTACTCCTTCGTTTTGCGAAGTAATAAATAGTATTCACTCTTCGTGAAAAACACGTTCAAGTGCGCTCTGCTGACCACAATACAGTTGTCATTCGCGAAGTCCTTGGCGTGAGTCTCAATGCAGCGTTCTATCGCGCAACCTCGTTGTATCCTACGTTCTACATCAGGTTGCCACTTCCACCGCTTCAAACCCGCAGCCAGTGTTAGTCTTCTGTACGAGTGTTACTGACTACTTAGAGCCGCGTCTGTCTTTGCCTTTCGTTTCTTAGTATCAATGAAGCAGTGTCCGTTGTGCATCTCACGTTTTACACGTTGTAAACTAAAAGAATTATCCACAAATATCGACAGAGTTATAACTCGAAAAATCGGACTGTACATCCTCGACAATCGCCTTATACCCTCCTCTTACTACAACCAGAGTCCTTTAACTGCGCAACGTGTCTACGCTGCTGTGCTAACGAACGACTCTCAAGTAACAACGACCGGCATTGTAATGACCCCTAATTAAAACAAATTCTGCTTCATCTCCGGCACGCAAACATAGCGCACAATTTGACGTCGCGCAGAAGGCTGAGCCAAATATGCACAACTCGCTTACTGTTATTTTCTTTTCCACGCTGACAGCGCTGAGTGAGCGTTGTCTGCAATACCTCCCTCATAACCTACACATAAAAGCACAAACCAGACATCATTTTGCAATGCCCCGGTTTAAGCTTGAGGTTTTGATGGAGACTAAATGAACAGGCAGACCATGGTTGCATACCTTCATTTATTGAAAATAATCTGTGTACCGTTCTGTTCCTGGGACGATGAAACCGCGTCGAGAGAATAGCTCACTGATTTGTTTAAACAGTTTGAGTTGACAGCATCCTGATGTATGGCTGAAAGCCAGGAAAAGTGGCGTCAGAAGGGAAAGGACTGACTGCGGCGGCGGTTGGCTCCGAATGCGAACTAAAGTTCTGACGCGAGCTCATTGCCACCGGCTCTTGCAAATGCATACCTCCAACTGACGCAAAGCGTCCGGTGGCGTGTGTTTAGGCTAAGTTGCATTTTAGCTACTCGGGCTGTTTTGTTTTGTTTGCTTTGTTTGTAAATTCGTTTTGTGTATAGTAAACTTGTTTTGTAAGTTCGGCTCTGCGGTGTGCTAGTTATATTAGAAGGGTGTGAAACCAACGCCTTTTCTTTTGAAACCCGCCGAATCTACATAAAGGCAGGCAATTT